>NC_140531.1:719734-977234 GCF_057382185.1 Mchenga conophoros | reverse complement strand
TCAGCTGGTGCTAACTGGCCACACCTAGTCAGGTGTGGATAAAAGCATACCTGAGGTAGGCTTCCCAGAAGCTCACTAGTCTTTGCCTTGGTGGCACCAGCCATTTTAGCCAACCTGCAATGCCATTTTAAGATAAAACCCTCTTCTCACTAACACTGTGGTATTCGTCTCCTTTTCTATGTTGTGGCTTTAGAGCAGGGTCGTAACATAAGGAGACGAATAGCACCAGCTGAACACATTGAGGAGATTAGGAGCTGCAGAGGAGCTGGTTGCGTAACACCTCCTCCCTCAAAAGGGTTCCTCTAGGACCCCTAAATTTTTAAAAAGCCCCTCTGGACCTTGATCCCTCAAACATAAGCTTGAGCCAAAGCATAAACTTAAGCACTTTATTACCAGCTCTAACATAGAACTAAATACTCACATTTCTTTAGCTGGCATTTTTAAACAGGGACGCCCCTGCATGAGGATTTTGAAGTTACCACACTGAACACGCAAAAAGTAACATGTGACCAACACAAAGGAGCACGACAGTCACACCCAAAATAATTACTTGATCTGCTACAACACAAAACCAAAAGTAGCAACAAATAATCACAACCAACTGATCTGTTGTCTCCACCACACAAATGGTCACATACAAGTGGCCCTATACCACAACAAGTCACTTTAAACTCCAAAGCTCAGTAAAGAAAGCATGCTAGTGACCAACCACAAACAGAGAGCTATGGCCACACAATGATTGCTCAGAAGTGATCTAACCAAAGTAGCCACACGCTCTGCCACAATAAAGGCCACAGCACAAAACACTCACCTTATGAGGATGTCATTAGCATCCATCCACACTGACATCAGATGCACACACATGATGTACACGCAATGCCAACTTAAGAACAGCCTACCTGCCTCAGCTACAAGACCAGAATTAATGGTCTCAAACCTCCTGCCAAGTTTGGTGCCGCTGATTTACTATGTGCAACTCCCAACCTAAAACGCTAAAAACAATAAAACCCTAACTTTACCTACCTAGTCTTCAGTGGTGTACCACCAAACAACAAATGAAAACAACAACAAAGCAAAACAACAAACAAATGCTGCGATGGAAGGGCAGCAAAGCTACCCAGCTAAAACACACTTACTAAAGGGACGTTGCTCAATCACAGTGAACACCTTCACTCACCCACTTAAAAGCAAAACAAACTGATTTCAGTCCCAAAAAAATGTCTAAACAATCCCGGACGAGCCCCCACTTATGTTACGACCCTGCTCAAAAGCCGCAACATAAAAAAGGAGACGAATACCAGAGCGTTAGTGAGAAGAGGTTTATCTTAAAATGGCATTGCAGGTTGGCTAAAATGGCTGGTGCCATCAAGGCAAAGAACAGTGAGCTTCTGGGAAGCCTACCTCAGGTATGCTTTTATCCACACTTGACTAGGTGTGGATAATTAGCACCAAACTTCTTTTCCAATTCTCTAGACACCGCTATTGGGCTCAATTGCACTTCCTGATCCTCCTTCCTGAATTTCAAAGTTATCTTAAATTCCTCCCTCACCATCTTCTTCCTCATGACCCTGAACCCTTCATCTGAGCTGTTCTCTTCCAAACTCTGTTTACTGGTCTGCAACCCAACCAAACTTGCCTCCTCTCCCCTGCTTCTCCCTCTTCCTGATCTTCCCCCGCCAGCAACCAGGGTCCATTCACCAAAATCCATTTCATCATCCTCATCTACCAGAGACACCATTCGAGCCAGTCACACACCAGTTTATGCCAACTGCCAAACTCTGTGATCCAAATCCGTAGTCCAAAGTCCAAAAACCAAACAATTCACTCAAACCGTATGGAATGTCCACCTTCAAATTTCCCGCACCTCCCCACCGCTACTCTCTCACAGTTCCTGGGCCGACAGTCAGGTGATGCTGGAATCCTGACCCACTGTTCCTGTCTATGCACATGTCAAGATAAAGGCTTTCCTGTCTATCCGGATGTCAAAATAAAAGCTTCACAATTTTCTGATGTATAACAATAGAAATACAATTTCCACTTATTTGTCTCATTAGCATATGAACATATTTAAAACAGAACGGTATCTATATATGATCTCGGACCTTGTCTGAGGTCTGAGGTTCAATATCAAGACAAATTGCCGTCTTGCTCTTTGCTGAGATGAGACAGCGGGCGTAGCTCCAATGAGGAGCAGGATGTGGCTTTCACTCTTTCAGAAAAACATGGAAAACAAAAATCTTTAAACTAACAGTTAAAGAAAAGTGTGTATGTCTCATTTGCAGGGCAACCGGTGTGGGACTGCACTTTTAGCAGTGATCTCGTCCATCCATCCATTCGCTTCCACTTATCCTTTTCAGGGTTGCTGGAGCCTATCCCAGCTGTAATAGGGCGAGAGGCGGGGTACATCCTGGACAGGTCGCCAGTCTGTCGCAGGGCCAACACACAGAGACAGACAACCATTCACACCTAGTGACAATTTGGATTATCCAATTAACCTATCCCCACAAGCTGCATGTCTTTGGACAGTAGGAGGAAGCCAGAGTACCCAGAGGGAACCCACGCAGACACGGGGAGAACATGCAAACTCCACACAGAAAGACGCCGGCCTGATGGTGGAATTGAACTCAGGACCTTCTTGCTGTGCGGCAACAGCGCTAACCACCGTGCCACCTCAGTGATCTCGTATAGAAAACTATTCCGCGCATATATAAAACAGGTCCGCGGCTCTGAACCGTAGTAAAGGGACCTCTGACTAATACGGCGGGTTCGTGTCGGGCTCGTAGCTGAAAACTAGCTTTACTTTGTTGTCTGGGTCAAGTTTGCTAGTGAGAGACAGAGAGAGGCGTTGAAAGGCTGCTGCAACAGAGCTTATTGTTTCAAAGGAAACCAGGAACACAGTGTACAGTCGAGTCTTAACAGCTTACTTACAGCTGGGCTCGTCAGGCTCTCTTCTTGGCTGCAGTGGTTATTATTATATTTACATGCTTCCAGCTCCCGTTTCTGCTCCATGACAGCTCGAACTTTTCCGCTCTCCGTTTTTTTGCACATGACGGGTATAGGGCTATGCCTGTAACACTCTGCTCATATTGCCTTCATATTAAATAATTTTTTGAATAATAATTTTTTTTAAATATTTCTTCACGTCATTATGCGGCTGCAAGTAGAGGTGACATGGGCCGTGACAATAAGACACAGGCATTGAGCCCCTTACTGCGTTTCGCTTGGGTTTCCACCGGCGTGGAATTACCAAAAATAGAGAGGCCATAGCCTAACATGTGAAACAGGAAAAGACCGTCGTGTAATCCATTTATTTCAACAAAGTAACTGTATTCGGAATACCACCTTTTTAAACGGTAACTGTAACGAAATACAGTTACGCATATTTCGTATGTTAAATACGTAACGCTGGTACATGTATTCAATTACTCCCCAACACAGGGGGCAACTGTGGCGATGGCAAAGCGGCACAAAGTGGAGAGACACTTCAGTGCACTTCATGCAAGCCTCCATGCTAACTACCCACCATCATGAGCAAAAAAGTCGACGAATTAAAGGCAGTTTTGGGCAACCAGAAGTCTTTTTTTTTTTTTACAAGGCTGGTGAAAAGTCACAAAAAGCAACTGAAGCTTCATTCAGAGCTGCAAAGAGATTTTGGAGGGCACAGTGATAATAATTGCAAACACTCTGTTCAAACACTTGAGAAGAATGGTCCTAATATCAATTACATAAATATGTGTAACTGGGGGCGAGTACAGTGGTGAGAAGAGTGTCAGCTATATCTGAGAACTTGACCAGGATCTGGTTAGTAGTTCAACATCCAGCACGATGAGTCTGTGGACAGCAGCAGTACATCGCGGATGATCATGTCTGTCAAATGGTGTTTGATGATTTCACACTACTGCCCCTAAAGACACAACAGAGGGAGTTGACATCTACATGCAGTGAAGAGGTTCTTCATGGAGAACAAGGTACCATTAAAAAAGCTGGAGTCGGAGACTACTCACGGGGCTCCTACCGTGACATGCTGACATGCAGGCTTCGTTGCTCAATGCAATAGTAACACAGACTTGCCAAAATGTCTGCCTAACCACTGCACCATTCACCAGCAGGCGTCCTATTGGAGGAACTTTCAGCTGAGCACGGTGACCTGTTACTACACAGAGAGATCTGATGACTAAGCAGGGGATGGGTGTATGTCATTTTTTGTCACCTTTGGGTGAAATCAAGGAGTTCATGCAGTTCGTGCAGACCAAAGGGAAAGACATCTCAAGGACACTGAGTGGATGCTTGACCTTGCATTTTTAACTGACGTCATTGGGTCCTGATCCATTTGAACTGTCAATCAAAAGGTAAGACAGTTGCTGACATGATAAGTACCATAAATGCATTTGAAGCTCAGAAGAACATTTTTTCCGTACATTTACAGTCCTGCACTTTCCCTCCATGCAGTCAGTGCTGAATGATAGTGCTTCTTAATGGCAATGCTCCCATTTGGGGCCTCGACCCCAAGGATCGGGTCTGCCTGCACAAACAGCACAGTATAGTGTACACTGGAGGATTGCTGTGATTTATACATCGGGGAAACCAAACAACCTCTGGCGAAGCGGATGGCACAGCACAGAAGAGCCGCCTCGTCAGGCCAGGACTCTGCAGTCTATTCACACCTACAGGCCAGTGGACACTCTTTCAGTGATGAGGATGTAACATCCTGGACAGGAAGCAACGCTGGTTTGAGGGCGGAGTCAAGGAGGCCATTTACGTGAAAAGGGAAAGACCATCTCTGAATTGAGGAGGGGCCTAAGGGTACATCTGTCACCATCTTACAATGCTGTGATTGCAGCCAATCAACTCTCTGTGAATGGGACTCATGGTTATTGATCAGTGGTTGTTAAGCAACAGTCATGGCAATTTGCATATTAATGATCATGAAACTGTTTCCTCCATTTCTAGGAGTTTGAGAACAGATTTAGTGACTTTGAGGTACATGGAACATGTTTGTTATTTATTTAAATCCTTTGATGCAAGTGGAAATGAACTACAACAAACTAAAATAATATGCAAAAATGTTAAAAATAACAAAAATTCTAAGATGTAATAATTTGTTAAAAATACACTAGATTTGGTGATCAGTACAAATGTTATAAAATTCATTTAAAAATGTGTTCAATATTAAATAACTGATCATTTGTACAAACAAAAGGCTCTTTGCCTCCCTCCAAATGGGGTCTGCACAGCTAACGTAAGTGTCACGGTCTGGCTGGCAGACCGTGGGGATGTGGGGAAAGGAGGACCCAAAACGCAGACTCTGCGATGCAAACAGTGCTCTTTATTTACAGTGCAAAGGCTGTAAATACAATAACTCCCCGTTGCTCCCTCGAACCCCGTGTGCGTGCTTCCCTCCGATATCTGTGCTCGTGCTCCCCGCTGTTGTGTTTCCGCACCCCCGTGCGTGCTGCCTCTCCGGACCACTCCTCCTCCTGTAGGGAAACCAGAGGCACAGCCGTCAACACTAACCCTCGGCGGGCATATACGCACAGCACAGACCTAAGCTAACACACACTGACTTGGTAAGATAACTCAATGATCCCGCGTCGGTGGGAGCTCCAAGACTCTCCTAAGTAGCTCCCCCGACGAGCCCTGTTCAGCGGCAGGTGTGTGGCTTCGGGTGTGGCCAGTCCCTCCGCAGGGCCACACCCCTCAGGCCTGCAGGTGGCCGAGCTCCATCCTCCAGGCACACCCGCAGACATACACACCCATACCTCGCCTAAACATATGAGTGGGACACAGACTAACACAGCACAGAGAAACACACATATGTACACGCACAGAGAAGGGGAAACGACACCAAAAATACATAATAATAATACACAGGTCCATGACTGCCCAGGGATCCTGGGTCGCCCAGTCCCAGGACCCTGACAGTAAGTGCTAGGAGCTTAAGTTTACCTAAGTCATAATTCTGCTCAGTGGAAGACAAATGATAGGAGAAGAAAGAACATGGGTGGCACTTACCATGTGGGTCACCACACTGGGAAAGGGTTGCCACTGCCCCACAGTCACAAGTGTGTAACTCCACAAACTGTTTGTGTGAGTCAGGTTGGATCAAAAAATGAGTGACTTATGTATGTATGTATATATATGTATATATTGTACTATTCTTAGTTAGCGTATTGTCTGTCTTGTCTTAATGTTGGTTTAAAATGGAGCACTGTAACAAAAAATAATTTCCCCCAGGGATCAATAAAGTATTCTGATTCTGATTCTGAAATAGGAGAGGAGCTGTCTCAGTTTCATGAAGGCATTGTCTACATCTGCTGTTCATACAAAGCAACAGTGTGAAAACACACTTTTCTGCCTTGACACATGCTGATACAAACTAACCTCACATGCTCACAATACTGCTCCTTGGAGAAGATGAGAATAGTATCAAGGTATACAAACACAAAAAGACTGTAATACATATTGTTTACTAGGGCCTGGAAGACTGCAGAAGCATTCGATATCTTAAAAACCTTGATCAGGGATCCAACGCTTACAGTGCCAGAATGAATGGAAGAATAGACAAGGTCAGGGCTAGTTCTTGTCTTTAGCATGTTCACAGAGTTCATGATCAATTCTTCATCTCAGTGAAATGGTCTTGACGCATCCTCAATCATCCAGGTAAGGAAATCCTAAAAAAGTTGATTCTGTGAAATAGTTCCTCAGGCCTCAGGCTCATCCCTTTGAACAAGTCACCAAAGAGTGGGCTGGTTTGCAAATTCCAGATACAAACAGTGGTAGAGAGTGGGCAGGCAGGTACGTTACTGCATTGTCCTTCTCTTTACTGATTGAGAATTCTAGATGTGGTTTCAGAGGAAAGCTGCAAACCCTTTGGACAGACTCAGAGACAGGCTCTTAGGACAAGAGAGGAGAAGAACGAACACAAAACCCCAAACCTGACAACCAAACCATAACATGCTTGAATAAATTGACACATTCGATTCTTGCTTTCGTTTCCTATCAGCAATGATCATCAAAATTACATACAAATGAACTTCTTCATATCATTCAAATGTCTTGAGATCCACTAGTACAGAGCCAAAGGTGACGGCTCACTGGAACACAGACAGACTGTAGCTTCTAATATCTTAATACTTGCCCATTTTCATGCATTGTGCAGCCTCAAAGTCGAAACCAGTGTTCCTGTCTTAAGTCTGTAATAGTCACAGAGGACAGGTAGTTCTTCACAATGTTAGTACTTATAGTAACTGCAGGTAAGGCTTTGATTTCTGGATCTTTTATAGCATCTTGCAGTGTTCATGAACCCGATGCTAAATGCAACTATGCTACATCTCTGTGCTTGCATTTTACAACAGCATGTACACAGTTTTAAAAATGATGGTGAGTCATTGTTTTGCCTTTTTTCCAGGAGATGGTAGTAAAGAGAAAATATCTGCTATCTACACACTTTGTTGGGATATAATTAAATGGAACATAGACTACTAAAAGTCTGCATATGTGATGTAGGAAAGTTCTGCAGCTCCCCCAATGTTCCCTGCACAATTCTGCAGAGCATGTGATTTGATTTGAGAGATGAGTGCAGTGGGTGCTTTGCTGCTCATTGCAGGTGATGGCAGTGTCAGTCTCCAGGGATCTCACAGTGCGGGTGCTGGCAGACCCGAATACTCTCAAGCTTGCTGAGAGACAACAGGCACTGAAGAATGCCATCCAGAAAGGAGAACCCAAATGTCTGGGGGTGAGTTTTGACCTCTGTGTGTTTGTATATGTGTGGATACAGAACGTCTGTGTTTTGATTTCTTTTTCCCTCCCCATGCATTTATATGCCACTTCTACATGTCATTAGCTTTTGTCCTTTCCACTCCATAGTGTGTATTTTGTCCTTGCCTACCTTTGCAATCCTTTTGGTTCATTACTCCACAGCCAGTCTTGGCCGATGGCTGCCCCCCCATTGGTCAAGTTCTGGTGGCGGTTGCATCCTATTAAAAGGGAATCCTTTCTTTACATCTTCGCTAAGTGCTTGTTCACAGCGGTCATCTGATTGTTAGAGATGTCTCTGCAATGCTGTGGGGTCTTTACATTGCAATATGAAGCACCTTAATTCAGTTGTCTTTGTTATTACTGGTGTACAAATGGAATTGAATGGAATTACCACCTCCATGTTTCACATGGATGAGGATGCAGCATGTTCCTGTATCATAACTTCTGTCAGAGAGCTGTTTGATAGTAATCTGTGTGTGTGTGTGTGTGTGTGTGTGTGTGTGTGTGTGTGTGTGTGTGTGCACATCCCAGGTTAGTCAGGTGATGCTAGGACTGATGGTCATGTCCTACTCCATTCCTCTGCTCTTCACTGAGTTCACAGAGGTGGTCACCCTGGGAGTTCCTTGGTGGAGCGGCCTGATGGTGAGTTTGTGTGTGTGTGTGTGTGTGTGTGTGTGTGTGTGTGTGTGTGTGTGTGTGTGTGTGTGTGTGTGTGTGTGTGTGTGTGTGTGTGCGCGCGCGTGTGGGGGGGTTAATGGTATATTAATAAATGGATTTTCCTGCTCGCAGTTCATCACAGCAGGAGGAATCGCAATATTCTTGGACAAACACTGCACCATGAAGATTGTGAGTCTCTTCTAAAACTTGAAACATTGTTTCAGCTAAGTTGAAAATAACTGAACAACAGCGCATGATTTAGAAAAAGCTAACATACTAAAGTAAAATGTTTTTGGGGGGGCGGGGTTTCAGCTGCAGCTGTGTCTCATGATAAGCATGGTGTCTGTTATGCTGTCAGTGGTGGCTGTGATCATCTACTCTGTGGACATGAACAAGAATCCTGAGGAGCCTTGTATGAAAACTACAGAATACAACAGATGTGACGAAAAGCACTACGAGACGGTTGGTCCTTAAACTATTCTGGGTGTCTTTCAGTACCTGTCATTCTGGATTTCTTTGTACTTAATTTGCACATTTTTGTTGTGTGTCTATCATTTTTGTGTCCCTGTAGTCTTTTTCTCTGTCATTTTGTACACTCGTTTTTTTCTCTTTGTAGAGATTTTTGTGTTACTTTGTATTCATTTTGTTGTCTCTTAGTACGTGTTTCAGTTTGTAGTTGTTTTCTGTCTTTTTGTAATTGTGTAAAGCATAATACTCTTTTTTGCGCTCACATCCTGAGTAATAGTGACATGTCCAGTGTATGGATTGCATATTTAAGCATTTAGCCATCCCCATAATATATAAAATATAATTAGAAATAACTTATTAAGATGAAGTGCTTCTACAGTATAGTTAGATCTATACGTAAAAAAAAGTTCCAAACAATCCGTGCTCCGACCCATAGCTCCAACACACACTTCCCTCTTGTGCTCCTAATCCGTGACTCCATCCAAGTGAAGAAAAACGCTTCCGCTCCCTGGTAACAAAACAAACACACATGTCGGCAAAGGTATCCACAACAAGTGAGGTTCAAAAACACAGAGGAACACGGCCATACTAACAAGGGTAAACTCAATAATCCAGCATTGACTGTAGCTCAGCTGCACTGCTAAATAGGACGCTCATGGAGAAGGTAATCAGTGCAGCTGGTGATGGCTTGATGAGCTGCAGTTGCAGCTGAATGTTAAGCACTAAAAGCAAAAACTGAAATCTCTGCAGAAATATTCAAAGTCACAGCCTCAATGCAGTTGGAGCCCTGAGTCTTCTTTGAGTTTCCACAAACATTCCGGGTTTTAAGCATTTTCAATCAATCAATCAATCAATCAATCAATCAATCAATCAATCAATCAATCAATCAATCTTTATTTATAAAGCACTTTTCATACAAAAAACAATGTAGCACAAAGTGCTTTACATAGTTAAAAACAGCCCACCCCACCCTCCAACTCACTCCCCACACTCTCATTAACATAAATGATGTGAATACACATATATCCCCCCCCCCCACACACACACACACACACACACACACACACGCGCACACTTAAAGAGTAAAAACTGGGCTGGGCTCGCATGAGCCAAGTGAGGAAACATTATAACAGAGAGCCGTCTGCACCAGGAGCCGGTCACAGACCGCAGCCTCCGGGCTGGGCACACAGCAGGAGGGAGGCCAAGGAGCCCCCCAGCCAGGCTGAGAGGACCCCAGAGACCCAGCAGCCACAGTCGATCACAGCCCCGGTGCAGAGAGCGCCCTCTGAGGAAACACTGGAGATATGACACAATAGGATATATACAGGGTAAAATGATAAAATAAATAAGAACAGGATACAATATAAATATAAATATAAATAGAGTAAGAAGATTAAAAAATGAATAAGAATAAAATCAATAAGTCGACTGTGTGGGAGGTGATTTGTGATGACCACGGTGAGGACATCGACAGCCTTACTACATGCATTACTGACTATATAAACTTCTGTGTGGATAACACCGTACCTACCAGGACTGTACGGTGTTTCTCCAACAACAAACCTTGGATTACCCCAGAAATTAAAACCGTCCTCAAGCAGAAGAGGAGGGCCTTCAAATCCAGAGACAAAGAGGAGTTGAAAAGGGTGCAGAGAGAGCTGAGGGGACTGATAAGGAATGGGAAGGAGAGCTACAGGCAGAAGATGGAGAACCAGCTTCAACAAAACAACGTTGGTGAAGTCTGGAGAGGCCTCAGAACCATCTCGGGCCACAAACAGCAGAACTCTCTGCCTGGGAGGGATGTGAGATGGGCAAATGAACTGAATCATTTCTTCAACAGATTTGACTCAGCCATGAGGCAGTCTGCAACATCGGCTGCAGACTCACCCACCCCCACTGCTGCTGTTCCACCTCAGACACTTCACACCTCCTCTATTCACCCTGCTCACTCCCCCCCACCCCCAACAACAGCATCCAATACACACTCAACACAAGGCTCCAGCCTGTCTCTCTCAACCACCCAGGTTAGGAGGGAACTGAGGAGGATTAATGGCAAGAAGGCAGCGGGTCCAGATGGCATCAGCTCGAGGGTCGTCAGGTCCTGCGCGGACCAACTGTGTGGGGTGATGGAGCACCTCTTCAACCTGAGCCTGAGGTTGGGAAGAGTCCCACAGCTCTGGAAAACCTCCTGTGTTGTACCAGTGCCAAAGACTTCACGCCCCAAGGACCTCAACAGCTACAGGCCGGTGGCTCTGACATCCCACCTGATGAAGACCCTGGAGCGGTTGGTCCTGGCTCAGCTTCGGCGCCTAATAAGCTCATCACTGGACCCACTTCAGTTTGCCTACCAGCCTGGCATTGGAGCGGATGATGCCGTCATTCACCTCCTACATCGTTCCCTCGCTCACCTGGAGACCGCTGGAAGCACTGTGAGAATCATGTTCTTTGATTTCTCCAGTGCCTTCAACACTATTCTTCCCTCGGTTCTAAAGGACAAGCTGGTGAACTCTGGAGTGGACCATCACCTCACTACCTGGATCCTGGACTACCTCACCGACCGACCACAGTATGTGAGGACTCAGGGCTGTGTGTCGGACAGGGTCGTCTGCAGTACGGGGGCCCCACAGGGAACGGTTCTGGCTCCGTTCCTCTTCACCATCTACACTGCAGACTTCTCCCACAATTCCACCCAGTGCTTCCTGCAGAAGTTCTCTGATGACTCTGCAATAGTCGGCCTCATCACTGATGGGGACGACAAGGAGTACAGAGGTCTGACCCAAGACTTTGTGGACTGGTGCCAGCTGAACTACCTCCAGATCAACGCCAGTAAAACCAAGGAGCTGGTGGTAGACTTCCGCAGGCACAAGCATTCTCCACTGCAACCACTGAACATCCAAGGTATGGACATTGAGGCTGTGGACAGCTACAGGTACCTTGGTGTTCATCTGAACAATAGACTGGACTGGACTCATAACTCAGACGCCCTCTACAGGAAAGGGCAGAGCAGGTTGTACCTGCTGCGGAGACTCAGGTCGTTTGGGGTGGAGGGCCCACTCCTGAAGACCTTCTATGACTCTGTGGTGGCTTCTGCTATCTTTTATGGTGTGGTCTGCTGGGGCGGCAGCATCTCTGCTGGGGACAGGAAGAGACTGAACAGGGTGATCCGAAGGGCCAGCTCTGTTCTAGGATGCCCTCTGGACCCAGTGGAGGTGGTGAGTGACAGGAGAACGGCGGCTAAGCTGTCATCCCTGATGGACAACATCTCCCACCCCATGCAGCAGACTGTGACAGCACTGAGCAGCTCCTTCAGTGGGAGACTGCGGCACCCACGGTGTGGGACGGAGAGATTTCGCAGGTCTTTCCTCCCCACTGCTGTCAGACTCCACAACAAAGACTTTAACTGATCAAGCACACACATCCATACATATGCAATAATACTAAGTGCAATAATCCTTTCTGTCATCGTTGTATTTTTACTCAGTTGTATATAGCATTCGTATTCTATTTTTATCTTATTGTATATTTATTTTATTTTATTCTACTGTATATAGTATTTTATTTTATTCTATTCTGTACAGTTGTGTACTGTATTTATTCTTATTGTATTCTAATTTTTGCCTCATAACTTTTGCACTGTCCACTTCCTGCTGTGACAAAACAAATTTCCCACGTGTGGGACTAATAAAGGTTATCTTATCTTATCTTATCTTAAATATTAGGTAAAGTCTAAATTAATAATAGAATAACAGTATAGAATAAATAAGCATAAAATAAATAAACGCTAAGTAAAAGCTAAATTAAAAAGGTGGTCTTGAGCCTGTTCTTAAAAACATGTACGTTCTCTGCGGCCCTGAGCTCCTCCGGCAGGCTGTTCCACAGACGAGGACCATACCACTGAAAAGCTGCCTCTCCGTGAGTATGTGTCCTGACTTTAGGGACAATCAAAAGGCCAGTACCAGAGGACCTCAGGGTCCGCGAGGGTTCGTATGGTAAAAGCAGATCTGAGAGATAAGAAGGCCCAAGACCATTAAGACATTTAAAAACCAATAAAAGAACTTTAAAATCGATCCTATTGGACTTCTCTTGTACGACACCATGATTTGTACAATACTACACTGTACAAAGTACGAGTGAATGGTTTATGATGTGTGTGTCTGGCCCACTCAAGAAAAGTAGCTGGATAGTCTAGTGGTAAGACTACACACCTTTGGAGCGGGAGTCGTACGTTCGATTCCCACCCAGTATCTAGTACATGTCTATGCTAAAAAACCAAGCCCTGGAATGGTGAGGCTATGTCCGCAGCTAGAGCACAAGCATTTCTGTAAGGGGCTGTGTTAGAGTGACCTTAGGGTCCTAACCATGTCCTAACCAAAGCTGTTCTTCAGTGTCAATGGGTTTGACTGGAGGGCCAGCTCTGTGGAGCGTTTTACTGATTGACGAAACATCTGTTAGGCCAAGGACAGTGCTGACTACTATATGAAATAGTGGTGATATTAAAAACAGATACAAGCCTGTGTTGGAAATCACTGTGTGGGCTTCATGCAGCAGCTGGCAGTTAATACAGTCCACTGTAGCCACAAATGCAAGTTAAAATTGTTCCATGCAAAGAAAAAACAGATGTAAACACAGTCGAGACACGTCTCCAACTTCCCTGGACATGAGCTGATTTAAGATGGACTGATAAGAATTGGAAAACTGTCTTATGACACTTATGAAACAGTTTTTCAATGGGCAGTTATCTTGTTGGAGGACACAGACTATAGACAGCGTTTCTGATGGTGTAGGAGTGCAACAGTGCATCTATGTTTAGGTTTTACATCTGTGAAGGACCAACTCATTCTGAACATACATCTGGGTTGTGGAGCAACAAATGCTGTCATGCAGATGTTTGTTTGGGGGTTTTTACAGATGATGCTTATTTACCAAAACCCATTCTGCACATATCCAAGACACAGCTTAATAGTCAATGAGCACGAAACTGGCCTGTCTGGAGACAACACACAGAAAACATTTGGACCATTATGAAACAAGAAATATGATAAAGAATTTCAAAATAAGAATCTCCCACTTGCCTTCATACTCTTTTCAATAAAATATAGAATATAGACTTGAAATAATTCATCATTCATGTTAATGATCCATCCAGACATTTATTCATTAGTTTAAGTAGATCGATGGATGGATTACTTTGCTTGTATACAGCAAAAGCACAAGTAATGGCACTGAGCATGGATAAATTGTGCAATAATTAATGCATCTTGTGTGAAATGTATGTACTTTTCACAACAGAGGCTGAGCAGGGGAGTGAAGTCGTCCCTCCTCGTCTTCACTCTGGCCCAGACAGTCATCGCTGCCATTCTCTGTGTCCTTCTCTTCAGGCAGAGGCGTAGCTTCGTATCATACACTGTAAGTATCCAGCTCTCAAACTCTTCATAGTCTTCATACTCAAAGTGCATCTGGATCAAATCTGCAACAATGTCAGCTACAATACCCATCTCAACATTTTGTTTGCTGCATGACAATCCTCTGCAGGTTAGAGCAGGATAAACAGGCTGGTTTGCTTCACTGTGATGGGTTTAAAGTAAAGGCCAGTGTGTGACTGGTGCACAGTGGCTGTGGGTTCATGGTCAGAGATTCATATGAATTTTAGCTGATGATGCTGAGATCCTGAATTCCACCTTCACATCAACTTCATGCTTTGCACAAAAATAGAAATGCGCTGCAAAGAACTACTATTTGCTGTCTTACTTTGAGTACATGTTGGAGTCTGTAATATTTACTTTTACTCGAGTAAATGAGTTGAATCAGTACTTCAACCTTTACTGGAGTATTTTTTAACAGTAGTATCTGGACTTCTACTTAAGTACAGAATGTCTGTACTTTTGCCAACTCTGTTGTGATTTGGAAAGATGTCTGAAACACCGACTCTCTTTATTTCTTTTGCAGCCTCTCGGTGAAGCAGCTCCACCCACTTCAACACTGCTTACATCGCCCGACCTGAACTGATCAGTTATCCTCTGACTGATTGATCATCTGTGTCCTGATGATTGAAAGTCTTGAATTTGTCTAACCCCTTACATCTACCACTTATTTACTCTGCTACCTGCCATGTTTACACAAGTGTGCCAGTTCTGTCAAGGGCCTTTCACACAGACGTAATAACTAGGGGTGCAACGATACACAAAATTCACGGTTCGGTTCGATACTTTGGTGTCACGGTTCGATATTTTTTCGATACAAAAAAAATGTTCATGCTTTTTTAATTTGTCATTTATTAAAATTATAAATATATATTTTAACTCAAAAGTACAGTTTTTAAATTTAACCCTAACCCTTGTGCGTGTTTTTTATTTTGACAGTGAATGCGCACCTGCGGACCACTTATGTGCAGCCCTGGTTATTTAGCTCATCATATTGCAGCCACAGAAACTCTTTTGTCCATGAAACCATAAAGCTGCACTTTCTTTTTGCCTTATAGTCTGATTTGTCATAACTTCTCCGTTTTGTGGTAAGCTTTTCTTTGGCTGTCACTTCTTCACCCTGACCTGTCTTATTTGGCTCAGCAGAACTAAAATATATGTCTGTCTGTGAAGGTTCTCAGTCATCCAGGTCATCGTAGTCAAATATAAATCCTGCTGCTTTTACACACGCACTCACATAAGCTCAGCGATTCTCTGCGCGATCAACCTCTCACATGTTTAAGCTGCGGGAGATTTCACTTGTCATGTTTGCATAGTAAGCTAACGATTAATAAGACGATGTCAGAGGAATTGGTGCACAAATTATCATCACTCACAGATCAGTGCTGTCGCTCTCTATACACAGTTCACGCGATTGCAAAGTGAAAGCAAAAAACAAGCGCAAATTCAAACGCGATTTCAATATGTCACATATTGACAGTGGCTCACCGATGCCAATGACATAATTACCCAGCTACATTTCTGAAAGAATGCAAAAGCATTGACATATATTTTTCCTACAATAGCCCGACGGGCAGGGCAGAGAAAGATTTTGGTAGCCCGACTGGAAAGATCGCTAGCTCCGGGACGTCGGGCTAACGATATTGCGAGCCCTGTATCTGATTGAGGAATCACTCATCTTTGGAAAAGAGAGTTTATTACAGAGAAATGTCTCTTTCCAAAATAAAAGCTATACTATCCGCTTCTTCTGGGCTATATTCTCAGCAGCATATTAAACATATAAGGAGAATCATGTGCTAACAGCTGTCTAAATGACTCGGCTAAAGTTAGTAGCATGCTTGTTGTTTTTGTCTTTGCACTAGGATGATGTCGGCGTAAATGTGCAGTCATATTCGTTGTGTTCCCACTAGTGCTTTCAGGTTAATCTCGTTGAAATGACGTTAACGCCACAACACGGCAAATCTCCGTTAACGAGCTACCGCCGATCGCCCCGTGCATGGGGCTAGACGGCCAACACGTTAACGAGCTAACTGCGCTAACACACTAGTTCCCACCCATGTAATTGAGCATTGCGTGGCACATCCAACATA
The DNA here is from genome assembly GCF_057382185.1 of Mchenga conophoros. Lineage (NCBI taxonomy): Eukaryota > Metazoa > Chordata > Actinopteri > Cichliformes > Cichlidae > Mchenga > Mchenga conophoros. The sequence goes on along the minus strand of NC_140531.1, from coordinate 960,841 downwards.
CTGTTTTATTTTAGTCCATGACTCGCTTACCCTTCAGGGTCATACGTCACATGAAAACCAAAATAATTCCAAACGCCAGATCTGAATGAGAGTGGGGGAGGTCCATGTTGCTGAGAGCTTAACTTCTGTCTCGCTAGCTTGCCCTGCGCTCTTCCTCCTGACTATGCTGTCTGTGTTGAGCGCTCAGTGGATCTGCGCTCGACAGTGCAGCCTAGGCGGAGTAGTTGAACGCAGATTCACTGAGCGCTCAACACAGACAGCATCGTCAGAAGGAAAGTTGATAAAATAAATTACAAATGTTGTATTGTTCGATACATATGCGTACCGAACCGAAAGCACTGTATCGAACGGTTCAATATCGATACGAATATCGTTGCACCCCTAGTAATAACTGTTCAACACTGGATTAATGGTTCATGGACGGCACATCACAGTCTAAGTGCAGCCATGTGTGCAGGGACGCATTTTTATCCAAGACTAAAGACTTTTTATTCTGGTATTCTCCTCTAAGACAACCATACTTGTTATGTGTGGCAGATGATGTCACATATGAATGTGGAGCGTTCGGCTATGTCCAGTCACAACTGCTGAGTAGTTGCCCAAGGGGCCATTAACAAACAATTTATCCCCAAGGGGCAATTGTTTGTTAATGGCCCCTTGGGGATAAATAAAGTCTTCTGATAGCATACAGGGACCATATAGAAATGCACTGCCTTGAAAGAAAAAATGGATCATGGTTTTTGTATCTGAAGAATTTCATAGCTGAAAGATCCTGATTTTGTAATCAAGAGAAAAGGTTCTGCAATTTTCAAATGACATAAACAAGAAACTTCACTAAATGTGGAAGAAATGTACCTGCATGAAGAAGGCACCCAGTCAGAAACAAACCCTGGGACTTCTTCTTCACAGTCCAGTCCAGGTTTTTTTCCTCTTTCAGGTTTAAACGTAGGTGTGGCACATAGGATACAACATTGTGTGCAGTGTTGAGACCATGTTTCAAATAAAAATGTTATTGTGATAAGATTGGTGTTAAGAGAATTGTTCGTGCCATCTTTGACAGTATTTTGTGTAAAATTTGAAAACGTCATAAATGAATAAACACATCAAACCCACTGCGTGAGACAAAAGCACACTGTCAACACTGGACTGTGCAACAAATGAAGCACCTCTGTCATCAGGTGTTAGCGTCCTCACTTGAGACTAATTTTATAGCTCACAGGTATGTATGTAAAGTGCTCTGAGTGGTCAAAAAGACCAGAAAGTGTTCTATACTAAAGTAAATTTAACAACTTGCCCAGAGATTAAAGTGGAATTTGAATAGTGGGAGGACCCAAACTTCCAGTTCAGCAGTGCTACACAGGGGAATGGGCCACATTGTGATTCCTGTTGTGAGTTTCTGTCACAGTCCTTTTGAGTTCTCTCAGTTTCACTTGGAGCTTTTTTCTCACTTTTCTTATTCACCTTAGCATCTCTGTGGAGACACTTTACAGTATCATTGTTTCAGTATTTGTTAGTTTGGTCAGGTTTGTTGGTACAGCTTGGTTGAAGAGGCTTTGGAGGCTCCAGAGTGTCGCCTGGGTTAGACTGACGCAGGGCCAACACAGAGATGTTTTCAAACTTACACGGTGGTTTGTGAAGGACAGCTACTCTGTTGTTAACCATTTTATCTTGCTGTATACACTGCAAATCTGCAGTGCTGGCATTTCCTGTTCCATTAAAAATGACCAACCTGCAGGCCTTCTTCGTAAATAAAGAATAACCAGCTCTTTCTACGGTGAGAATTAAAGTTTATAAGATGACAAAAAAGACATTTAAAACATTATGAGGGCACTTACAGGCCTCCTGCTGCCATCTTCAGGACAAAACGCTGAAGCATTTTAGAGCATGTTGGAATAAAATTTGCTGTATTTATATTTTTGTTTGGTTTTTATTGCCTGGAGTTGTTTGGATAGTTTTCCTTTCTTTACTGGGTTCGTAACAGTAGTAGTCAGTGAAAGACTAGAACCAAACTCTACAGATTTATTACAAGATAGAAAAATGACTTCCTATTTGTTAGGTTTATATTGTGGATTGTCATTTATGCTTAGAAATATATAACCATATATTTTAGAGGTGTATAATCATTGCATATTGATATGATGTCTGATCCTTAGCAGTCTGCAAAGCCGGTGTGCCTCCCTCTGATATACGTACACATCCTAGGGTCATGAGAGAGTTCGTACCTTGTTTTATGGTAAACTCATCCATGTCTGCTTTGGTATAAGCACCTTTTGTTTAGCTGAACTGCTGGACGTCCAGGCCAGCAGATTTAGGGGAGTTGTTCACAGGGTCACATCTTGACCACACACGATATGTTAATGAATCTATGCATATTCATGTAACCTCAATAAAGAGCAGTGCTACGAGGGAGCAGACGAGAGCGATGGGGTGAGCGATGGGGTGAGCGATGGGGTGAGCGATGGGGTGAGCGACAGAACGCTCGTCAGTTCTCTCCCTCGTGCACGAGTAACACAGAACTTTGGTGGCTTGCGTCTTGCTTTAGTAGAGTTGTCGCGTTCCAGCGAGGGGTTTGTGCTAGACAGACCCATCAATATTTGTCAAAGCTAAAGAAAGGAGGCCTGACTGTCCGTGAGCTTAATTTGTAGTTTACTTTGGGTGCCAGTATGTATGCTGAAGTCTTAAAGACGTATCATACATTGATCATACCTCCACAGCAAAGGAAAAAACTAATCTGATGCTCAGCATTACAAAAAGTACTCAGTATAACAGTCAGCAGTCTCTGGGAGGCCGAGCACTTCAGAAGGTTGACAGACCAAGACTCTACTAATCCAGCTGGCTGTGTAGTCAAGCGGAGCAGTCCACAACCATCCACACCGGCTGTAGAGGTGGTGTAATCCCTGGCTGCTCCACTCTGCAAGCCAAAGTATTTCTGGGCAAGACACTGAATCCACGTTGTTCTCAGATGTGTTCACTGCAGTGTGAAGGTCACATGGAAAGCACTTTCATTCATACAACACAAGTGCTTGTGTGACCAAGTGGTCGGCGGGGCTATTAAAAAAGTGTAATACAATGACACCACCTAGGGGAATTTCACCCCAGGAAATAAAATCGTTTGGGAATAAAATACCCAACAACGTTTGCACAGGTTCAGGGATGCACACTGAGGCCGGCTCAAACATTAACAGTTTCATTTATTAATATAAAATAAGATAAAACCACAATGACTCTCCACAAACTGGGAGCAACCAGGAGAGGCAGTACCAGTTTTGCAATACCAGCACAATATGCAGCTGAGGATCGCCCTAGCCAGCCGCGGAAGCTGGAGTTTAGCCATCCGGCCACACTCGTATGAGTGAGTGAGTGATGTTGCATGAAGTGATCAAAGTGCTCCGGTACAATAGATAAGTGCTGTATTAGAACCAGTGTGTTCCCACTGAAGGATTTTGGATGTCCTGCAGCAGCAGACGACATCCAGCTGTACGTGTCTTTTAAACCTGAAGATGTTTCTAAGCTGCAGATTCTAAATGTGTGCTTAGAAACCATCAAAGGTTGGATGGCCGACAACTTCCTCCAACCTAATGAAGAAAGGACTGAAGTTCTTGTATGTGCTCCAGACAGACATGTACCTGACATAATGAATGCTCTTGGTCCTCTTTCAACATTTGTGAAACCGTCTATCAGGAACCTCGGGGTAACCTTTGATTCTGCTCCTACCCTGGATGTCCACGTCAAATCTCTGGTTCGGTCCTGCTTCTATCATTTAAGAAGCATTACTAAATTGAGCCCTACAGTGTCTCATACTGAACTGGAGATTGTTATTCATGCATTCATTTCATCACGATTGGACTACTGTAATTCACTGTTTACATGTCTAAACAAAAACTCCCTGGAGCGTCTGCAGATTGTCCAAAATGCTGCAGCAAGGCTTCTGACAAAACATCTAAATACTCTCATGTAACACCGTTGCTTATACAGCTGCACTGGCTCCCCGTTGAATTCAGAGTCCATCTTAAGATTCTGGTTCTGACCTTTAAGGCTCTTCAAGAACAAGCACCAGCCTACACCATTGAACTTTTACAGCCCTATGCCCCTAGCAGGTCCCTGAGGTCTTGTGATCAGGGCCTACTTGTTATTCAGTATACAAGACTGAAAACCAAGGGTGACAGAGCTTTTGCCACTGTGGCCGCCAGACTGTGGACTCTCTTCCTCAGAACTTAAGATCTGCAGACTCAGTGATTACTTTTAAAAAACAGCTAAAAACATCTTTTTAAAATTGCATTTTGTTAACTTTTGACTGTTTTTGTTTTATACCTTGTGAAGCACTTTGTGATCTTTTATCTAGAAATGTGCTATATAAATAAAATTTTACTTACTTACTTACAAATATCACTGAATACGTTTCTGTGTTATTTTTACTGCCATATGGCAAAACGTGTGTTACGTGTTAAAGCTTGTTACCTTTTCAAACAAGTAACATTAATGCTGCCATCTCTTAAATGCTACCATTCGTATCATAAGCTACTGAAATGCACCCATGAGATGCATGTCAGGTTATTTTGAGAAAAATCGTTTTTCGAAAAACACCAAACAACTCACCTGGAAGAACCAGGTCAGTGGACAACTCACCTGGTTCTTCCTGCTCTTAAACAGACTCTCTGTTGTCTCTCTCTCCATCCTCCTTACTCCTTCTTTGCACTGACAATCACACACTAATTGTTTGAACTAGAGAATCACATCGAATTATTTGCTATTATAATTGCAGATAATTACTGCTGTGATGAAATCTAGGGGTGTCTGGGCACCCCTCCAAAAAGGTCTAAACTGGCCTATTGGGGCCACAACCAGTTTGTGGCTGAGCAGAAAGAGAAGAGAGAAAAGGAGAGCATGAGAACGAAACACAAGAACCAACAGTGGCACATACTTCCCTTTCCTCGTTCCTGTTTCTTTAAACTGTTTTATTAGACTGTGTCAGCTGCCAGAGGTTTTTACCAGTGTTCCTGTGAGGTCTGCTGCACCATCCTGTTTGAGCATTGAATTTAAATATTCTCTAACTGCACCCTAACATTACCAACATGAGAGAGAACAGACTTCTCACCTGCACAGATAAACAACGGCAACAAACAACCACAGCTCAGTCCGTGTGCAGTGCAGTGCAGCGTACCGTAGCGTACTGTTGTAGAGTACTGTGATGTGTAATAGAGTAGTGTTGTACTGTAGAGTACTGTCGGGTACATAAGACTGTTTCATGTTGCATGCAGCTGCACACTCGTCCCAGCAGGGGGCAGACGTCCTTTATTCATACGGACTTTTTCCACATCCTGCTGGAAAAACTTGACCGCGGTAAAGTTGTGTACTTGTAGCTGGATGTAGTTTCCTTTGTAGTTCTTCGGAGTAGACAGTGTGATTAAGAAGCAGTGCTCACGGAAGCGTTTTTGGCGGGCTTTGTGCTCTCAGTTTAGGGGGAGACGGAGTTTGAGACTCTACCAGAGACCATGCAGCAAGTCCGGGACACCCTGGCTGACTTGGCCGAGCAGGGCACGACCTACCTGGGCAGGCTGGTGCCGAAGGTAAGAAGCGGAAGTAGTCCGGTCTCCGTGGAGCGGATTCTCGGCATCCAGTTTTGAACTTGTGTGTACACGATCAGGTTTTATCACCACACTAGCCCTGATTAGAAACCATAATAATTCGACATAAGCAGTTTAGGGACTGTTCGCTCTCGCTGACAGTCACATCAGTGAACTTTGGCCGTTTCTCTGTGTTCTTACCCTCACTGTTGTCTGAAACAAACCTGCCTCTGCAGCCTTTCTCTCAGGTCCTAGCTGTGGTTGCAGGCAGCGTGGCCGGTGCTCTCAATGTCCTGCTGCACTACGTCTCCCAGTTACTGCAGGCCTCTGGGATCCAAGGTGAGCATCGTTTGTTTCTGGGCTGCACTCAAGACCAGTTCAAATATAGCAGAAGTGGTTGCTGCCACCTTGTGGTGCCATCAAAGCCAGAGACTGTGGGCAAAGTTGTTTTTCCAGCCTTGACTCCCCTTTTGGATAAAAATGTTTGGTAGGTGCTTAACCTGCTGAGCATAAACCTTTTAATCAGAGATCCATGGAGCCTTGGACCTGTATCTGTTGGATGGATCAGCTGAATGACTTTATTAGAATCGAACTGAAGCTTGCTGCGCTTCACATAGAGGCGAGAATCTCAATATGAGCGACTCCGTACAAGAGCTGGTTCATGCCAGTAGTTTAACTCGCTGGCACTGTTATTCTGCCTGCCTATTGATCCTGGTTATTGGTTCTCCAATCAGCTGATTTCAGTTGGTGTGCAGGAGGAGGAAAATAATGGCTCAGTCTGCAGCGTGAGCATGGATGTTACTTTTATTATTACTGCACAAGGACGAGAGCGTGATGGTAAAGTAAACTGGACACATGCAGCTGCATTCTGCTGCTAACAGCATCAGCTGCACAGACAGCATGCTAACATGTTTGCTCTGTGCTCAGACCTGAATACTCCGACACAGATCACACGTGTGCGTCCTGCAAACCAGCAGCTGGGTTTATGTTGTTAAATGAGACCGTGAGTTTCAGGAAAGGAGTAATGTGAAATTAGTGTAACACGTAACTTTGTAGAGTAATAACTCCAACAAGGAGAGGAAACACTTTCAGCGTGCACAAACATTTGACCAGACAGCGTGTAGTTCATCTGCATGATGTAATGTCTTTGGTATGCAGTCAGAGATGGTGGAGCCTCTCACAGCAGAGCCAATGAGAACCCGGTGATAGCTCCCATCTGTAGCGTCGCAGTAAGAGTGTCAGTGGAAATGAGCAGCTTTGTATGAAATGTAATTTCTGGTGCTTTTTTCCACAGTTAGCCTTCCTACCAACAAAGTGACCCCAGAGGGCCTGATCTTCGTCATTCAGTGGGTCCTCGCAGCTCTCATCTGCTACTGGCTGATTTCTCTTGCCTTCCGATCGGTTGCCTCCACTCTGATGTGCGCCCTGTGGTTTCTGAAAGTCGGAGTCGCTTTAACCTGTTTTGTGCTCATCCTGAGCGACTACAACGTGGGCACGGAGGCAATGGCCATCCGACTGGCTGTCCTGCTGTGTGTCTGCGTCCTGCTGAACGTCGGGACTCGGGGAAGTTCCAGTGCGGCTAATCAAACTGCTCGCCTCGAGGAGCAGGTGAAGATCCTGGAGAGACGGCTGAGGGAGATGGAGAGGTGGACGAGGACAGAAGAGTGACGGAGAGAATCTTCTGACAGCCAAGTCAAACGACAGTCGCCCGAGGATCTCTGCATTTAGGATCGTTCTTCAAATTCACAGAAAGCACGGCACATTCCCAACAGACTGCTGAGCGGGAGCAGATCGAGCTCGTAGACGAGTTGATTGGATGCAGCTCCCTCCCAGATACGCCCACATATTTGGATGAAGTTTAATGAAAAACACTTTCTCCTCTTCCACCGTTCCTCTCCCTAAACACAGTGCTCTCCCAGAGCCCAATGCCTCACCCCAACTTCTGTTAGATTTGCCCTGCGAGCAGCAGCTGGTGGAGGCGCTCGTTACACCAGCAGCTGCATCGACTGGCTCTGGCTCCTCTACGTGTGGTCCTGTCAGATCACAGAGGCGTTTTCTTCTCACTGAATGTAGTTGCACTTCAGCTGCAGTGAATCAGGAGGAGGTGCAGGACAAGCTGACACATCGATCAGGTGATGGACTCCTAATCTCAGGCCTGTTTTCAGTCATTCCACTAATAAATAACTTTTCAAAAACATGCGCTCCTTTTTCTTTTCACCAAGTAAAAAAACAAGTTTGAGCATGACGTCGCGTCACACAGTCTCTCGCTCAGAGTCGTGCTGGAAGTAGGGCCTTGGTTCTGGTTGGACTGGTGCATGTCTACTTGTACTTTAACTATATTTAAAAATGGGGATGTTGAGCCTGCATCGTCTGAGCTACCTGCAGCGTTAACAAAGAAACAGATGAAGATGATGAATGGTGCTGGACTGATGTAAATGTAAGGTCTGCTCCTGAGTCTCCCAGGCTCAAATCCAGCTGTGGAGGAAAAGGTGCAGGTAGCGTGGACACTTTCAGGATGTCTGATCTGCTGCAGTCCCAGCCTGTCATTTGTGTTCATTTTTTAATCAGCGTAGGCTCCTTTGAATCATTTGCACAGGAACAGATGGGACCTGCACCTCTTGACTGTTTCACAGACAACATTCACGTACTGAGAGTTTTTCCTCCACGTCACAAATGTTCTATTGTTCTTGTGATGGGTAAATAATAAGTAAACAGCTCTAGTTATGGTTGTTTTGTAGCTTCAACACAAACGTGGAAATGTTGTAATCAAAGCACCAAATAACGATAAATGCGCTGCAGGATCGGTGTGGTGAAAGAGTCGTACTGCCATCTGTGACGTGGGAATAAACTCATTTGTTACAGACGTGGAACAAATGGCTTAAATGAGCATTTTGGGTCCAAGCAGTCCCTGCTTCAGAGTCGGGGACAGTCATCCTCCATGAGGGTGGGGTTGTCCTGGCAGTGACGAAGCAGGGACCTGGTGGAGCAGGCTGGGCAGCCTGGCCTGTGATGGAGTGCTGGGTGGGGAGCGTGCCCCTTCCTCCACCGCTGAACACGTGCTTCACGGTGCTGTGAGGTGGGTCAGGGCTGGGACAGCTCTGCTGCTGGGACTGGCTCGTTCGTGCATCCGAGGGACAGCAGGTCACAGGAGACTGCTGCCTGCTCTTATCACTCAGCCCCCCCGCCGCAGACGTCATCCTTATTCATGGTGCTTTCTTATCTATACAAATAATAAGACACAGTAGTAACACATCCTAAGACAAAGGCCAACTTCTGCTCTCCTTTCCAAAGAGAAAATCCACAGGCTGCCGTGTGGGAGGAGGGACCAGGAAGAGGTTTATCGTGGTCAACACTGTCGTCCTAATCCGCTCTTAGGGGATAGAGGCTTAGTGGGACCTCAGGTTAGGTTGATCACAACTTGTCTCAGACACAACCATCCACACGAGCAAGGCATTCATTGGTTTGCACGCATGAGTTATTTCACCCTCAGAAGTCTGTTCTCTTCTTAGTTCTGCGGATTCATTGAAGCAAACGTTTCTGTGGGCAGGTGTAGAGGCAGCAGCTCTGTGGACCTCAGAGAGCACACCTGCCACACTCCAGCTACACACTAGCTGTTTCTTTCTCTGTGTTTCTTTAATTCAACCAAGACTTCTGAAGATGAAAGACCGCCTGGCTCAGCTGAAGGAGGTAAGCAGGACTGTGCCGCTGTTTGCCTTCTCGTCGATGGCGCCTGCGTTGTTCGCACGGGGCCTGACTAGTCTGTACTATAGATGTCATGGTGCGAGGCGACTGCCCCACTGTGGAGCTCAACTGAATGTCAGAGATGTTAGCCGCAGACGTGAAACTCAAAGTCATGTTTCCAAAAGATACAGGAACTGCTTTCTTCTCATTCTTTTATATTCTGACTGAATTTATAGTGAAATCAGTAAGTCCTCATCAATCTTTCTTTAATGTGAGGAGCTGCTAATCACACAAACGACAATTAATCATCGTTTATTTTAGACGTGTCAGGCACCGATTCAAAGTGCAGCTGGTGTCATGTGACTCACACACAGGAAGTCGTTTCAGGCTCAGTACAAATGTTCTTGTCTTATCACAGAGACAGAAAACGTCAGTTAATAGTGTGTGTCTGTGTGTGTGTAACAGAAGAGCGATGCAGGTGGTGATGATATTGAGGTTCCTGTGGAGAGTGAGGCTTTCATGGATGATTTCTTTGCTCAGGTATGCAGTGTGTCTGTCTGCTCCACTTTACATGCATCATAACACAAAATGCATTTCTACTCTTTGATGCCTCCGTGTGTGTGTGTGTGTGTGCGTGCGTGTGTGCGTCTGTCAGATTGAAGACATCCGCAGCAGTATTGACAAGATTGACGAGAGTGTTACAGAAATCAAAAAACTCTACTCCACCATCCTGTCTGCCCCGACCTCCGACCAGAGTAATGCAGATAACGTGTTCAAATGTGCTGCCTGTGATTCTCAGTGTGTGTGCGTGACGCTCCATTTCCACCTCTTGCAGAAACACAGGATGATGTCGAGGCTCTCACCAATGAGATTAAAAAGTCGGCCAACAATGCAAGAAACAAACTGAAGAGTCGGTATTGGTTTGGTTTCCTTCTCCGGCACACTGTCTGGTTCCCGTTTGTACAAACATACGTGTGATCAGAATGTGTCTCTGTGGCACGCCTAATGTGTTGTTTACATGTGTGAGTAAAAGCAGTGGTGAACATTGTCCGTGTGTGCGTCAGGTATCGAGCGCCAGCTGGAGTCAAACGCCGACGAGAGGGCCTCGGCCGACCTCAGGATACGCAAGTCACAGGTCAGGCAGTCGTACAGTAGCTCTGATTCACCCGACCCGACCACACAGACAGAGCGCAGCACGCTGCTGTTTCTCTTGTGATGCCTTAAACATCCACACGTCACGTTCAGATCCACCGAGTGTAGCAGGCTCCACACACACACACACACACACACACACACATCCTTTTACATTCAGTGTCGGTGCAGTCCTCTGTCCTCAGGCTCGACTGTGAAGCTCGCCCACCGTGTGTGTGAGAGCCTGTCATTGGAGTGTCTGTGTTCTTGTCTCCCCCAGCATGCCATTCTGGCCAAAAAGTTTGTAGAGGTGATGACAAAGTACAACGAGGCTCAGGTGGACTTCAGAGACAAGAGCAAGGGACGGATCGCCCGCCAGCTGGAGATCAGTGAGTGCCAGCTGCTGATGATATGGTTACGTTTAAGCTTGATGTGGAGGAAACCACAGCTTCGGGATCCTTTATATTTCCCTTTTTTTTTACAATATGTGAAGAGATTCACAGCATAAATGATCTAAATGCTCCTTAAAACCTCACAGTCGTTCCCCTGGACCCTAGTCACAGTGCTAACGCTGCCGTCTCCTGTCCTCTATCGTAGGTTTTATCAGGTTCAGGCCGTCAGACTAAAGAGAATTCGACTTTCTTTAAGCACTGACAGCTGCTACGCTTTAAACATATTTATGTGCCAACTTATTGTTGTGTACTGTGCTCAGATACATGTTTTAGTTTTTAAATAAAATGACAAATATCTGACAGAAAGAGCCGTGTGTGTGAATGGGTGGATGACTGGATATGTAAAGCGCTTTGGGGTCCTTAGGGACTAGTAAAGCGCTGTATAAATACAGACCATTTACCATAAAAATAGCCAACGTGGTGTTTTTATGGTTTTACTGTGTCACATCAGCCCTAAAGGTTAACAACCACCTTTTACATCAATCAAAGTATTAATACAACAGGCACCTCGTAGTATTGTCAGTGTAATCACATGCTGTTGTGTGTACAGTCATGTTTCTACTGGCTGGTGCATGAACAAGTTCTTGTCTCTGTGATCTGTTCAGCTGGAAAAACAACGACCGATGAAGAGTTGGATGAGATGCTGGAGGGAGGAAACTCTGCAGTCTTCACAGCAGGGGTAAGCCTGCATGCATGCACATGCACGTGCATGCATGTGCATGCATGCGCACACAAACACCTGCAGCAAACCAGCGTCTTTGGCCAGAGGCACGAACTCTTAGTGGGTTGTGGAGCGCAGAGGCTGTTATAAACCAGGAACTATTGTCCTGCTGGTTTGTGTTTGATGGTGTCACTGTGATCTCCGCTCCACTGTCATTTAATGACATCTCCATGTGAATTCTCTCTGTGTGTTACATGAAAACTTGTCAGGGAAATGTCCCCTCACCCCCTGAGCCTGGTTCTGCTGGAGGTTTCTTCCTGTTAAAAGGGAGTTTTTCCTTCCCACTGTCGCCAAGTGCTGCTCATAGGGGTCACATGACTGTGGCAGTTTTCTGTCTGTAGGGATCTACTTTAAAGCACCTTGAGGTGACCGTTGTTGTGATTTGGAGCTGTAGACTGTTCTAGCACACGGGTCAGCACAACTTTCATTTCACAACTATTTTTAATTATAAGGAGAAATAATTAAGTCAGCTAATCAACAGAAAACAAATTGTTATGTATTTGATAGGCAGTGCAGTCATTCCATTAAATTCTCGGCTTTTCAAATGCAGTGATTCTCTGCTTGTCTCGGTGTGTGTTTGTTATGTAGGCACGTTTCTTACTATTTAGTGTCGTTACAGCAAACTGGGAGATGTTAGCTGGACTTACAGGCAGATGTGATTTGTTTTAACCTGTAGTTTGGCACTAGCAGACCCTCTGTTTGTGAACATCCACTTGTTTGTGGTGTATTCTTTTAAGTTGTGTGTCTCTGGTCACCTCACACTCCCTCCCCCACAGATCATGGACTCTAAGATCAACCAGCAGGCCCTGAATGAGATCGAGGCTCGTCACAAAGACATCATGAGGCTGGAGAGCAGCATTAAAGAACTCCACGACATGTTTGTTGATATTGCCATGCTGGTTGAGAACCAGGTTTGTGAGATCCTGCAGCCCAAAGTATTCTCGAGCATTCACAGTTCTCGATTAACAAACTATTCTCACCCTCTGAGCTGCACTTCTTCCATTTTAGCCGTGTTATAAAACATGAAGGCTTGCTTCTCCTTCTTCCACTTTCTGCTGACTTGCATGGTTTGTGAAACTGAATAGTAGCCCTGTTTAGTTCTACTGTACATAGAGTCGTGCACAGCACAAGTTATTCTTTTAAAGCTTTTCAACAGTAACTCGCCCTGTTTCCCCAAAAAGCCCATCTTGCACAGAGCTTGTTTAACTGTGACTAAGTCCTTTCATGACTGAAGCTTCAGTGTGCAGCCGATAAGAAAAGTCATGTGTTTCTGACACAGTGGGGTACGCTCCCACTTCCTGTGTAAACAGCAGACAGGCACAAATCTTACTTTCATTAACTTTGTGTTGTCTCTCGTGTTGTGTGCCCTGCTAGGGTGGGATGATTGACAGAATCGAAAGCAACATGGACCAGTCGGTGGGCTTTGTCGAGAGAGCCGTGGCCGACACCAAGAAGGCTGCCAAATACCAGCAGGAGGCCCGCAGGGTGAGTGCAGAGAGGAGAGAGGGACTGTGGCAATGCGTTAGTGCTCTGGGTCAGTGTTTCCTGTAACGATGGCATCGGCCTATCATCGAGCAGACAAACCACTAGTGAAGGTTAGATGCTGAAGTTGCACACGCTGACTGTACCCGTGAGTAAGAAACACCTGCTGCTGTTCCTGCTGCAGTGCGTCTCTGAGTAGCTTACCATCTGAGCCATGTTCCTGCTACAGCATGTCACAGCGTGCTACAGCGTGCTACAGCGTGCTACAGCGTGTTACAGCGTGCTACAGCGTGCTACAGCGTGTTACAGCGTGCTACAGCGTGCTACAGCGTGTTACAGCGTGCTACAGCGTGCTACAGCGTGTTACAGCGTGCTACAGCGTGTTACAGCGTGCTACAGCGTGTTACAGCGTGTTACAGCGTGCTACAGCGTGCTACAGCGTGCTACAGCGTGCTACAGCGTGTTACAGCGTGCTACAGCGTGTTACAGCGTGCTACAGCGTGCTACAGCGTGTTACAGCGTGTTACAGCGTGCTACAGCGTGTTACAGCGTGCTACAGCGTGCTACAGCGTGTTACAGCGTGCTACAGCGTGCTACAGCGTGCTACAGCGTGTTACAGCGTGCTACAGCGTGCTACAGCGTGTTACAGCGTGCTACAGCGTGGTGCAGCCACGTTCAGATCCTTCTGGGGAAAAATGTCTTTTTGTGAAGCAAACGGGTTAAACCTCACTGGCTTGTGTGCTCCGGTCACTTTGAGACTGTTGTGTTTTGGGCACTTTAGGGCCCTGTTCAGACCCTGGGGGCCTGGGCTGTAGATGTAGGGTGTGCTTTAGTCTTGCTCGGCCTGACCGGGAGTCATCTTGTTTAACACCACCTTCTGTCTCTGACCCCTCCCCCCCCGAACCAACTTGTCTCTCCAGAAACAAATGATGATCTTCTGCTGCTGCGTGATTTTGGCTGTCGTCCTGGGTTCATTTGTCTACAGCTTCATCAAATAGAGACCCTAATGAAGAAAGTCTCCCACCATCTGAGGCCACGGGAGGCCGCAGGACACTCAGTTTGCTCTAATTTCATTACATATCAGGAACAAAGCGCCACATTTATGATCAGTTCAATCAGAAAAACATGACGATAGCTTTCTTCTTCATGGCCTCGCTCCAGTCTGTGTCCCTAACCTGTCCAATAACAAACTGAATATGACTGTGTGCACAAAACAGAAAAGAAAAGCTGGAGACCTTTCAGTGCAGCGACCGACACGTCAATAATCCCACCAAGAATGTCCACATCATAGGGCTACATGCATGTTTAATGTGTTAGCATCAGCTCATCATTACTTAGCTGTGCTCAGTGCAAATGTGTGTGATACGTCTTACCCTAACCCTGCTGCAGTTGATCTGCTGTGGAGCGATTTTTCAGAACCAAACTTGGAATTTGAAAATGTGCAGCATGAAAGGTCACCAACAATCAGGGCCAAGCCTGTGAATTACTGAGTGTGACTGCTAGCATGCTCCATTTCATTTTCATTCACTGATTTGTCCACTTATCATATCCATATTCAGGAAAGTGCACCTGATTTGTAAACAACTTTTGAATAATGCAGCCATGAAAAGCTTTTATTAGGAAGATTAGCTGTTGTGTTGCTGTGTAAGGAATAAACAGCAGAGGGTGTCCATTAATATTAGAGTGATTACAGCAGGTGCTGGTACCTGACACACCTGTGCTGTAGACTGCATCCTGCCCCGTGTCCACAGCAGGCCCGTCGAGAGGCCTTTAGGATTCACAGTAAAAATCCACGTAGTGAGCTTTTAACCTTGAAGTGATTAAAAATGGCTCATCTTAGATAGTGTGACTCAGGAATTGATGTTCATTTTAAATGTGTAAGATTAGAAATACAAATCATTTGATGATTCAGGTATTTGGTTTAGATCGTTGTTATTTGTGTTTATTACGACTGAACTCTCATGTTTGTATAATGTGCTTGTGTGTCTGTTTTTATGCTTGTTATTCTGGCACTTGCTCTGACCCACACTGTGGTGTTGGATGCAGTACAGCCCACTCGTGAACTGAGAGCCTGCTCTCCTATATCAATATTTTTGAAAATGTGTATTCCAATAAAATTCCAATTGGAAGTTTTCTGAGGCGTCTGAACAAACTGATGGCAGACTATTTAGTTGCGCAGTGTGTTCAGAAAAATAACCTGGAAGATTTGTCCTGCCGGGAGAGGTCATCGATTATCGACAGGCAGCTGTTGTGTGACAATGAACTATCACAGATTTTATTCATATTCAAATTTGATCCTAGGACCGCTAAATATCAAATTCCGGGGATTGAGGTGTGCATTCACAGGGACACGCTGTAAGGTCTGGTCTGCCGATGCTTCCAGCGCTTCATCGTTAGCTTCTTTGTACACGCTGTGTGTTTGTGTCTGCTGCTGACTGAAGGCCGTGGCTCTGAGCACGGCGAACTATTTGTAAAAGTGCATCGTTTGTAGTTTTCTTCACTTTTTGAATAAAAGTCAATCTGTCAGTTACTACACTTCCACTTCCATTTTATTTCACCATAGCGTTTGCCGACGTTTTCCTCTCGCTCGCCGTACTCAAGCTGTACGCGTTTGACAAACAGTCCCTGCCACCAATCACGAGCGCTACGCAACATTCTCCAGCCAATCAACAGTAAGCTGTTCAAAGTGCACTTCCATTTATGGGGCGGCGGGCACTTCCTTGTTGGGTTGAAGGCTACAAAACGTGTCCGTCCGCCGTGTGCCTCTGAGAGAAGAAAACAGGCCACAGAGGGCGTAATACGTCTCCGATTACGGCGGGTGTTTGTAAGTGGACGGATCTCCGCTGCGATGGGGGTAGGCATTTAAAACGCATTATTTTTGTGTAATCGTGTTATTTGAAAGTAATGACTAGTTGTATTGAGTGATAGACGGTGGTTATTGTGATAACTGTTAGCACGATTGGCTAGTTCTTATGACTGATTACGCGTTTGTCCACTAGTCGACCTGTTTTGACTATATCAACCAATTAGATGTGAGCTTGTTTTGGAAGTGTGCTGTTATTGGTTGCTTCCCAATTTCTTTATATGTTGATTGGCTGGCCATATCCAATCAGAAATTACAGCTCTTTCGCGTGAGTGGCACAGCTGTAGTCCAATGAAAGGGTCGTGGGCATGAGTGTGAATGGTCCAGTGTCCGTTTGTGGGCGGGGTATAGTGAAAATGGCGGCTGTTCGGAGAAGGAACTAACTTTATTACCATGCTAGGACTAAAGCAAGTAATAGTGCCAGCTTCTTGTTGTTTTTTTAAATGTTGATAGCCGTTCCGGAGTCATGTCGTTTTGTCTCTGTAGGGTAGTGACAGGGCAGCTACGTAAGCTAGAGAGGCTGTTAAAAACCAGATAAAGAAGCTCGAACATTAAACCGTCCTGTCGGATTTTCTAAACGCCAGCGAGTCCGGCTCTGTATGCGACTAAATTGTAAGAAGTCGGTGAATTAGAGGTAGGCAGCGAGCCCTGCCAGGACAGCACAGTGACGGCTCCTGTGGGACCATCGCTGCCCACTGGTGTCTGTAGTGGCACTCCGGACCCGCCTTTGGTTCCATGAATGAAAATGGATGATTCCAAACCGCGCTGCAGCAAAAGACTGGTAAGTGTCGGGCAGATTCCAACACGCTGGTTCTGCTACCTCAGCCTGAGCCCTGTTTTCTGTTACAGCGGGAGACCACTGCAGGATGCAGGGACGCAGAGCAGTCTCAACGCTCAGTGTCTGCCTTCGGTCAAATCACTGCAACTTTATCTCTGAGCTTCAGGTTCACGTGCGTCTTGTGCAGTACCATATCTGACAAAGCTGCATCACAGTATGCGCCGGGTCCGTGAGGGTGAAGCACAGCGGGTGGTATTGTTGGAAGATATGCTGTAGAGCAGGGTGTCAAACTGAAGAGAGCTGTGGGCAACTCCCTCTCAAGTAACTGAGTCCTTTCATTGATCTACCAAATAAACACAGTGGTCCTCTCTCTGGCCAACACATGGCAGTTGCTACCGGGCAGGTGTGGAGTGGTGATAACCAGCACTTTGCTTTCATGTCCAAATTTTTTTCTCAAGTGTGTCTGTTTGTGAGTAAACAGACACGCCTGCTGCTTGCAGTTTTGTGTACCTGCAGACTTACTGTTCATGTTCCTTAGAAGTGTTTTGAAATCGTAGGCAAATTCATATACAGAACTTTGTTATTTACTGTGAAAATGCAGCTAATAAGGAGGTAATTGAGGGAAACTCTATAGTTAACCTTTTAGTACTTGTACATTATACAAAGGAAAATGCTGAATGACTTATAATGACCAACAGCCAAAAGTACTAATGAATCTGTGCCTGAGGCATCAGTTAATGAAGAGTGTGTGTATGTTAGTATGAGGGGTTAGGATAAGATGGCACCCAGCGCCTTTCCCCATCATTTTCAACTCCAGGTTTATTTTCTTTAAAAAGGACCTAATAAGGTAAGAGTCCTGAGGAACATGAAGACTGTGATGGACGCACGTTTCACACGCGGGTTCAGTGTACGTGTGTTATCAGTCTGTACCCCAAGTATCTGTTTGACATCATCAAAATAATGATGCAGGGCCAGGATAAATGTTGCAGCCAGCCAATGACGTCGCCTGAGCTTTCAGTTAGCATTATAAAAGAAGTCAGCAGGTGCTTAAAAAGAGTAACACTAGCAAACCAGCATGAGTGAAATAAGTTGGCTGTTAATTTATGTTGATAACTTGTTTATTAACACTTAGAGCTCGTGGTTTGCTCCAGAAGACTCTGCTATAAACAACTATACATCACAACTGGGGCAGGGCAATATGGCCAAAATACTTATCACCATATATATTTAAACATTTGCGATAACAAAATAACTGACGATATAATTGACACGAGACAAAATACTTTACATCTCAACTTTATTAGTGCAAAAAAAATCAATGTATTTTCACTTAAACAAGCAGCTGTTTGTTTGTTTGTTTGTTTGTATGCACATTAAAGTTGTATAAAAATGTAACAGTGCAAATTCGTTGCTGACAGTTTAACCAATCTGTCAGCAAGACAATCCATCCAGTGGTGCGGCTTCATAGTTCAGCAAAGTCGTACTTTGATAGATTCTTGAGCGCCGTGTTCGGTAATAACGACGGCCCGCTAGCATGCGCTACCAAAAACAGTGCTTTGTTGTGTATCTGATGGACGAAAGCTAAACCAGTTCCACACCACTGAAGCTGCAGCATTTTTACAAACCAGTTCTGGTTCGTTTCATTCAACGATCCACTTTCGCTCTTGTCGTTCTCCGTCGCTGCCATGATTGTTCCTCCATGTGCGTATGTAAACAAAGGCACTGCGCATGCGCGTTTTACCCATATTCTATCGCCATATTTCATTTTCTTATTATTGCCCAACATTACACCGGTATTACCGTGAACGGTACGATATGGCACAGCCCTAATCACAACAATGTGATGATCAGTTGCAGTCTCGATCCTGGACTAACATGATGATGATGATGATCACACATGCCTCTTCCTCCCTTTGCTGGAGTTCACACCTGTGCACGTGAATCCGATTAAGTTCTGTGTGTACTTGTCTCCGTGTGTCGGCCCCGTGGTGCGCTGGTGTCCTCTCGGTGTCTCCTGTGGGAGGCTGCAGCCTCGGGCCCAAAGTCGGATCGTTTTGAGGACAATGAATCTATTAAAGTGCTGATTTTATAGTTCCTGATGCTTCACGATGAAGCCGTTTTCATCTTCTTGGTCAAAAAGAATTGAGGTGGGCCCTAACGTGGACTGTCATTCAAGCCCATTTCATTTATACCCATTCAGTACTCAGTAGCTGCTGTCAGGCCTAGGATACGACAGAGGTGATCCCTGTGAGTGAACACTTGGCAGTGCTGGGAAGCTTCCCCTACAGAACCTAATGCTCATGAACCATAATTAGTTTTCAGATATTTGGCACGAGGCTGTAGAAATGGTTACCTATTATCCTTTTAGCTGCCACTCTGTGAAGCGCCACTTTGGACTTTTTCTTTTGCGGTTGGTTTGATAAGAAGGACTGTCCAGTTTGGGTTAATGTCCATCCAAAGCACTTCAGTCCTCTGTCTTTTACCATCCCTCTTACTCTGTTCTCCTCTCTAGCGTGCTCGTAACCAGCAGCGTTACCATGATGATGGCATCTCAGATGAGGAGATTGATGGGAGGAGGATGTTTGACCTGGAGGAGAAGGTTAACAGTGAGAGGTTCAGCTCTGACCGAGTGCTTCGCATGGATGGAAAAGGTTGGTGTGAACACTGTCTCCATCGTTCTCTCCCAAAGGGAGGGAGTGTGTCCTGGGTTCTGTCCGTCCAGCAGTCCAACAGCCACACCCACATCAACATATTACGTTCAGCGTTTGTGTGACAGTAGACATCAGCTGATTTAACTGGGTCAAGGTCGTATCACATGGTAAAAGCGCTACAGATGACACTACCCATAATTTTTGCCCGTAGCAGCTCACACTAGGGGACCCTGCAGTTGGGCAGAAACGATCCCGTCTGCAGAGTCTGTGCACTGTTAAGCTCTTACCAGGTGCGTTGTTCGGCTCGTCCACATACCTGTTGTTGCAGATTGGTTCGATCCTCGCAATATAAACTAGGCCACTCCCCTTGTCAAATCAAACCAAATGACTTTTATTGTTGTGTGTGTGAGAGAGATGGCTGGACGTGTACAAACACACTGTATTCGTAGGTATAGTGTCTTTGTGTTTCTTATATGGGTTTAAGCTTTGAGTCTTTGCGTCTGAGCTTTATTTTTCAGAGCCTGACGCTTTTTTCTTTGCTTCTTAGAATCTTATAGCGAGGGAATATTTAAATGAAGAAACATGTCTTATAAAGCAGCAGTCGTTGCTGCACTGAGGTGGTGTCACAGAAATTTGAGAGATCGTGCTTGAAGAGTGAGATATGCCAGTTTATTAGGATGCCACACAAAGATGTGCTTTCAGGACCCTGGACAGTGCACACGGTGTTCACTGTGATGTCATGAGCTGTGCTCATACATGTGACTGTAAAAGGTCAGCTGCATGCACTCTGACATCACCTCCCCGTGAAATCTGCAAATCCCAAGAAACCTAACACACCAGTCACAGAGCGTAGAAATAAACTCGTGTCAATCTGGCGTTTGTGGAGGTTTTATCTGGTGGAAGGATGGAAGCTGGCCTAATATAAGAAACAACAGTACTGTCCTAATTATCCATAGGACAGTACTTCTTGTCCTATGGATTATAGTCCTGTGTTGAATGACGCTTGTATATTTCTCTGCAGACTTTACATACGCATTCATTCAGAGAGGTGGTCTGAGGGACCCCGTCGTTTTTGAGAAGCCTGATGGACTGGGAATCAAGTAGGCCCCTGTGTAACTTCAGTGTTATTAAATACGTCTATAAACTGAGCTGATGTAATGATGTTGTGTCCTCTGGTTCTGCAGGATGCCAGATCCTGACTTCAGCGTCAATGACGTCAAGATGTTTGTCGGTAAGGCTCGTTCAGTTACACACTGCTACTAAGCATCAGCTTCAGTCCTGGCTTTGCCTCGCTGTACAAACGCAGTGATTTAGGTAATAAATGCTGTAATTACACACTTATTTAAAATACGGGGTTTTCTATTAAAAACAAAGAAGAAATTGAACCTAATTGTTGAAAATAACTGTCAGTGATACTAATTAGAGGTGATTTCTAACTGAATCATGTCCATAGGTGTACAGGTAGCTTCAGATTAGCACAAACTGAATTTTATTCATATAGAGCCATTTCAGCCAATGAGCCTGTATGTGAAACACTCACTGCTGATCAACTTAAGGACAAAATGATAAATAAAGTCATTACTTTGAACGTTGTCTTGATGCTCCTCACTCAGTGAGGTTTCTGGAGAAGCTCGACATCCGCCCAGCTGTTGTGAGCAGCCTCTTGTGTCACGCTGTGTCTAACAGAAGGCTCCCCTCTCAGGTAGCAGACGCATGATAGATGTGATGGATGTGAGCACTCAGAAGGGGACCGAGATGTCCATGGCCCAGTGGACACGTTACTATGAGACCCCCCCGTGTCAGAGAGAGAAGCTCTATAATGTTATCAGCCTGGAGTTCAGCCACACCAAACTGGAGAACTGGGTCAAGAGGCCTGCCACAGTATGTACCTGCAGGCCTGTTTGACTGGAACTGCTGACAGGAAATAAAAACCTTTAAAGTGATTTTAATCTGTTTGTTTTTTCTCACTGTTTGTATTTTGTCTCACGTTTGCACGTGTAGGTCGATCTGATCGACTGGGTGGACAACATGTGGCCTCGGCATCTGAAAGAGAGACAGAGAGACTCGACTAACTCTATCAATGACATGCAGTACCCCAAAGTACAGAAGTAAGTGTCCTGCTGTAGGCAAGTGTAGCGGCAGGATGTGAGCCGTGATGACGATGATGTCTCCATAGGTACTGTCTGATGAGTGTTGAGGGCTGCTACACAGACTTCCACATCGACTTCGGTGGGACTTCAGTATGGTACCACATACTGAGAGGGAGCAAGGTGAGGCCACGAGGGGCCGGCTAAGAGACGATCTCTTTCCCGTTACAGCTTCGGGTCAACGCATAAGTCCTGTCAAGTATAAAGAACAGGCTAGAAGGGGAGGGGCCTCCTGAAAGTGTCTTGTTTTGTCCCACAGCAGAGCACAGTGAATTACACTTTTGTTTGCAGGTGTTTTGGCTGATTCCTCCGACTCCTCAGAACCTGGAGCTCTATGAGAACTGGGTACTGTCAGGGAAACAAGGAGATGTGTTCTTGGGAGACAGAGCGTCTGACTGCCAAAGGGTTGAACTGAAGCGGGGCTGCACCTTCATCATACCCTCAGGTACACACTGACGTGCACTCACTACCTGCAGAAGCAGTCCTGTGGTATTATAATCACTGTGTGCTACAGGTTGGATTCATGCCGTTTACACCCCGGTGGACTCGATGGTCTTTGGAGGAAACTTCTTGCACAGCTTTAACATCCCCATGCAGCTCAACATCTGTAGCATAGAGGACAGAACGCGGGTAGGTGAGCAGGCTCTGCATGAGCTGCTGAATGAACGTGAATAGACTTTAATCTTTTTACCTCCTGCAGGTTCCAGCGAAGTTTCGTTACCCCTTCTACTATGAGATGTGCTGGTACGTGCTGGAACGCTACGTCTTCAGCCTGACGAAGACCTCCTACCTCACCCCAGAGTTTCAGAAACACTCCCTGGGCATTGGTATGTACACAGCCCGCAGTCACTGCCCACTGGGGGACACACATGCGTGTTGTGTGGGCCATACTGGTCAGTTCTGAGTATTTCTTATTTCCTTCATGAAGGTCTGAAGAATCTGTGTGGCTCAGATCCAGTCAGTGAGCAGCTGAAGACTGAGGGGGAGGGTGTTGGCAGTGAGGAAGACTCTGAGAAGCTTCCACTTAAGGTCCACCTGACCCCCCTTGAACTGGAGGGACTCTGGAACCTGCTGGGTAAACTGGAAGCTCTGCCCTCTAACAAGAAGTGTGTCCCAGCAGGGATACACAACGCCCCGGCGCTCATCACACACATCAAGGTATCGCTCGTCTGTATGTCGTCGTGGAACTCCATGTGAGCCTCGCGGTTCTTTCTGTCACGCTCATGTCTCTGCTGTCCTGCAGGCACTACTGAAGGAGCACGCTAATGACAATCCCAGCATGTCGTACACAGGACGGCCCATCGTCAGGTGGCCGAAGAGGGTAAGCGGTCTTTATTCACCAACAGACTGCACACTTGTCATGGTAACCCTGCCTCTGGTCCGTGGAGCACTCCGTCTGTGCAGAGAGAGACTGAGTCACATGAAGGAGGTTTATGATCCTGTCCACAGTCCTGTGAAGTACGCCTCGTGACTCGGTAGTTTTTAAACCTTTAACACACATAACAGTTTCTGTGTGTGCTGTTCATTTAACTCTGCGTTACAGACACTGATTGCAGATCCTCAGCTCTGCACTCTGAGCTGTTTGTGCCGACTGTGGTCATAATACACGGCACCAAGTTTGGACACGTGCTAACACGTCCACTCTGGTCTCGTCTGTCCAGCAGAGCTAACCGTGCGTGCGCACAAAGATGTGTGTCAATCGAGCGTCCAGATGTTTGTTCGGACATTACGAGCAGTCGTAAAAGTCCCTGTGACCAGCCGTGCAAACGGACCACAACAACAACAAATTATTTATATAACAATAACATGCACATAAAGCCAATATTCAGCTCTTATTTTTTTTTTTTTCTTTCCCCCATCTGTTTTCTTATGCTTCACGGGGGGGGGTCACCCGGGTCACCCGGAGGTAAATGTGTTTCCTTATACAGCCAAACTGGGACTGGGTAGGATGACTACCAGATGTTTAGTCGTTCGCACACTTGTTCTGTCCTGACCTTTAGCGATTGATGGTGCATAAGCTCTGATAAGAAGAGAAGCAGCAGGGAGGAGGGAAACGGGAAGGCCTCAGAGGAGGTTCATGGATGTAGTGAAGGAGGACATGCAGGGGGTGCTGGGACAGGGTGAGATAGGGGCTGATGGTCCGCTGTGGCGGCTTCTGAAGGCAGCATGTATACTTCCTGTGTCATCGTACCAGCTTCCACTGCTAATGTCCGTCCCAGTGTGCTGGACTGCTGGTAACTGACTTTGAACAATCCATCAAGTCCAAGTGATCAAAGTCATTTTCTAGTGTAAATAATTAACCCTCATTCAAATTCAAATTCAAATTCAAATTTTATTTGTCACGTACACAGTCATACACAGTACGATATGTAGTGAAACGCTTGGACAACTGCTCGTGACCTAAAGAAAACAAAAAAGGAAAAGGCTATGAATAAGATAGGAAATAAATATGAAAAATTAAAAAGGGTAAATTTAACTAGGAAGGAATAAAATATAAATTAAGGTTAAAAATGAAATAACTGTACAACACAAATTAGAATGAAGGGTAAATTTAACTGGGAAGAATAAGATAAAATATATAAATTAAAGTTGAAAATAAAATAACTGTACAACAAAATACACAATATAGAACTATATAAGAATGTATGAAGAAATATAAATAAATATATACACAATAACAGCAGCTGTACAAGTATTAACCGGAAATGAAGAATATAGTGACCAGTGTTGTGCAAAACCAAAGTCCAGAAAGTCCAGTGTGTGTGTAAGAACCATATGTGTGGGTCAGTACTGTGTGGTGGTGTGATTGAGAGACCGTATCGCCTGCGGGAAGAAGCTCCTCCTCAGTCTCTCTGTGTTGGTCTTCAGGGAGCGGAATCGCTTTCCTGACCTCAACAGAGAGAACAGTCTGTTGTTGGGATGGCTGAGGTCCTTCACCATCTTCCTGGCCTTGGTCCAGCACCGCCTGCTGTAGACTGAGTGCAGGTCAGGGAGCTCGGAGCGGATGGTGCGCTCAGCTGACCGCACAACCCTCTGTAGAGCTTGTCTGTCCCTCATAATGTCCTCCTGATTTCCACACAGCTGTGGTCCTCAGGGGACAACAATGTCCCCATCTGGTTTGACTGATGCATAATTAATATGAAGTTTGTTTTTCCCACACTTTTAATTAAAACTTAATTCAAACACAATTCCTTTTATTCCATTTCAAATGTAAGTCTGATAAAAACCTCATAAAAATGAATTTTTTCTGTTTTCGGGTACAAAATAAATTAAATCATCAGAAATCGTGAGGATCGTTTCACAACCAGAGTCGGCTGCTTTAACAGATGATCACAGACGGGTTTATGTCAAAGTTAATTTAGAAAGCTGTTTTTAAACTACAAGTTTTTTACTGGCAGCACATAATCACATCTGTTGTCCTCTGGGCTCAAAAATGACCCCGTTTGCTTTGAAGCAACAAGTATAAAATATCATCCATCTCTGTGTTTCAAGGTTTTATTCAACTTTATTCCAACTCATTGCCTGACAGTTTTCTATATTTTGGCATGGTAGGAGGGCATGAGTCTGAGTGAAGGCAAACTTTCATGAGGACAAAGGCGTGTCCATATTTGACCCAAGTGCAGGAGGAAGCTCAGGTTTATTCCTCTGCACTGGTCCCATCATGGACAGCATTCTTTCTGCAGTTGCAGGCCAAGGGGCATATACAGTAAACAAGCTGTTACAGGTGATTGTTTTCTTTTGGAAACCTGCAATGTTAGGGACAACTCGTGTCCTGACTGCAGGACAGACGGTTTGCCATCGCACACGAGCATGTTCCATGTACAGCTGGACCTGCATCACATGCTGCCCGTGTTTTTGTCTCAAAGTTCCCTGGTTTACTTGGATGTTCTGTTGGAGGGGACAGAGTCCTCTGAAGGGGACTTGGTGCTCATACAGTCACATCAGTACCAGGATCTTACATCACAGCAGGAGGAACACCCACTTGTGTTTCAAGTCAAGTCAACACCAACACACATCATACACCTCAAATGGGAGCACGTTTGTGTCATGAACGACGATCATCTATTGTGTCTTTATCAAGAAATGATGTCCTTTTTGTGCTTCTATGATTAATCTTGTGTCAGCATGAAAACTTCTCTACCAGACTCAGGATGTCATAAACTGGCCGTAGCGACTCTACTGGATGCACGGCAGTAAGAATCAACACACCCACATATGCCTACAGCTGCATTCGGTCCATTTTTCTTCCTCTCTTGTTGTCCCTCCTTGTTCATCATTGAGTTGGCTGTAGAGCAGGTCATCTGCTAATTGGATGGTTGTTGGTTCAATCTCTGTGTGCTCTAGTCTGGAGTTCTTACCAAGGTGTCCTTGGGCAAGTTACTGAACCCCAACTTGGTCTCTGATGCATCCATTGGCATGTGAACGTTAAAAAGCAGAATACAAGCAGAATACACTGTGTATAATGCTTTCAGTACTCGAGTAGAAAAGCCACTGAAGGAGTATGGGACCTGGCACATGTGCTTGGACTGTGGTAGATCATCTTTCTCTGAGGCACATGAGAGAGTCAGGCATCGTCTGTCACTGGGAAGGTTAGAAGACCAGATCAGTGTTTCCTCACGTTACTGCAAATATTCCTCTGTCTCAGCTGATTCCTCTTTCCTGCTTGATTCTTTGTCTTCATCATAATTGAAATGGATGATGTGTAGTCCTCTGACACATCTTCTATTTCAGTTTCACATTCTGAAAATTCAAGAAACTTCAAGAAGCCCAGTCACTTTCTCTCCAAGCTCCTCAGACTACCATGTCCTGGATGCCTGAGAACCTACTTGAACATAGTTCAGATTCTTCATCACTTTTCTTCACTTCATAGCCTTCTTCCACTTCTGCAGGTGGCTGATGTGCTTTTTCAGAGAAAGGGTAGCATGTGCTCTAAATATTGACAATATTTTCTATATCTTCTAACCCTGGATCTTCCTGAACAGTGATTCTTCCTCCTCATTATATTAAAGACAATATGTGCTTTGTCCTACTGGTCATTGCTTTGCACAACATGGTTTAAAAAAGTAGCTCACAGGCCTCCAGAGCAGTGGAGGCCTGTGAGCTACTTTGTGTGTATGTATTATTGTAGGGTCGACCTTACAATATGAAGCACCTTGATGTGACTGTTGTTGTGATTTGTCGCTGTGTAAATAAAACTTAATTGAATGTTGTTGTGGTTGTTGTGACCTTTGCTTGAGCCCACACATCAGTGATCCAAGATCAAAGGTGTTTGAAAGCAGTAGGTTGTTTGCAACACCTTGTACTTTGGGGACTTTTGTCCTCGAGGACCACAGGTGTTATAAAAACCCCATAAATAAATGAAATTACTTAAAACTTATTCCAGTCATGCATAGCACAGTAATGAATAACTTCTGTTACACATTTTTGATAGCAAAAGATTTCTTTAGAAGACAAATGTCCCAAGGACAACACATTAAAGTGTTTTTCTCTTATGCTTCCAGCCATCATGGTACCAACCTCCTCCCCCTCCCCCACCACCACCTCGCCCTAAACTGTCCTCCACTCCCATCACTCCACGACCTCAAAAACCAGCGTCTTCCATGTCCGTGTTGAGACGGCGCAGGGTCAGGTAAGGAAGTCGTACCTGTGTCAAACCTTTTGTTCAGTTCATATAAAAACACGATGCAGTTTTTCTTCATATTTAAGACAACATACCAAATGTTTTAACTATTTACAGTGCAGTGAAATGATTTTCATGTTTGGATTTCATTATGTGCCACAGCCCCGTGCTTCGTTTTAAGCCATCCTGTTCTGTCCTTGTGTGTGTGCGCGCAGGTGTAAACGCTGTGAAGCCTGTATGAGACCTGAGTGTGGAGACTGCAACTTCTGCAGAGACATGAAGAAGTTTGGAGGCCCAGGGAAGTTAAAGCAGACCTGTGTCCTACGACAGTGTCTCTCTGTTAGTAACTCGGTCCTTGTTTTTATTAGTCATTGTCTTTGTAATTAGCAACATGTATGCGTGTGTGAGATACTTGACGACCCGTCTCTTCCAGCCGGGCCTGCCTCTGTCTGCGGTGTGTGAGATCTGCAAAGAGCCCAATCAGGAGGAGACCGGAGACCCCTCCCTCACTCTGATGGAATGCTCCAACTGTGCCCAGATCGTCCACCCTGCCTGCCTCACAGTACGACACACGGAGCATATAGCAACTCAGTGGGATGTGCTCGTCTTGTTGTTGACAGTTCAGCGCTCGTAGCCTCGCTACATCTTAAATAGAAGCTGGATCCTTAGTAACTATGACCGTAACTTCGTAACTTAGTAACTATGACAGCATGTCTGAAGGCACAAACATGAAGGTTCCAGGTTGTATTGAGGCTACGTCCACACGTACACGGGTATTTTTGAAAACGGAGATTTTCCGTTTTCAAAAATACCCGTGGACGTGTGGACGTAGCCTTAGATTGTGACTCAACTGTGTCTTTCTTCTCATCAGTCCTGTGTGCTAGCATGAGTAACTGTCTGCATGTTTGTCTGCAGGTTCAGGGGGAAGGCGTGGTGAATAAAGACCTCCCGAGCTGCTGGGAGTGCCCGAAGTGTGTGCAGGGCATCACTGATCCAGAGGTACACAATGCATTAATTAGCCACTGTTACAGCCTGGGCGCGCGCGCGCACACACACACACACACACACACACACACACACACACACACACAGTGTGACAGATCTAATGGGCTTATGTCTCCTGTTTGTTTTTCATTATTATTATTTATTTTTGACTTTGATTTAATTCCGTCACAGTCATCAGGCAGTGATGAATCGCTGGCTGCTGGCCACCAACAGCGTATCCGTCCCCACGGCCCCCTGGTCCTCAGGCTGGGTCCGGGGCCCTCACCTAGCGTAGGGGGTCCTGTGGGCCCCCATCAGGACGGGGAGGTTGTCCGCTGTGGTTTCTTCCCTGCTCCTTCTCTTCCTTCCTGCTCTTCCTCCTCAGCGTCACTTCTCTTGGTGGCGGCCCCTCTGCCTTCTCAGCCAATCAGCTCGAGACTGGTGAGAGGTGCCGCCTGTTTGTGCATAAATCCACCCGTCTGTCGCTTACATCACTCCTTTTTCTTTGCCATCTTTTTTTTTTCTTTCTTAAGAGAAGAGACACAAAGCTTGGTCTAAAGGATGTCAGCGAGTCAGTGCCCCGGGCTTAGTGTCCGTGCTGGGACGCAGTGAGGGTCTCATCCTGACTCCAGCTGTAAAGCAGCAAATATCCGTTTATGGCTGCACACATATGTTATACTGAGGGTCTGTATAATTAGCCTGTGACACACTGAGGTGTTTTATATAAATACAAACGTGGTTGTTGGTGTTCTGTGGACCTGCTGAATCAGCACTGACTGACGTTCTGTGAACAGGAAATGGATATTTTGAACCATTTCCTGCGAGCGTGCTAATCATTCTGCTGCTCCCAGCATCGGAGAGCAGTAAACAAACACGAGTACCCTCTGCATCGTCTCATTGCGCTTGTGTTCAGTGACAAATGGCCTTTCTCTGAAGCTAGATAGGTACTGAGTCAAAAATGAGTGTCTGATCGTCAGCGCTAATTCTGTGGTTGTGGTGGAGGTCGCTCTCAGCTCGATAAATGCCGACTGTGACAGGATTTCATGTACATGTCTGATGGTGTGCACACCGTGAGCACTGATTGGTCCATGTAAAAGCATGCTGATGTGTGGACGGGTTTGTAAGGGATTAAAAAAACCATGTTTGTGTTGTTCCAGTGTTTGATCGAGATTTTGAGTTGAGCTGTTGGTCGTTTCTACTCTGAAAGAATCCATTTTGTCTTTGCAGCAGCCTAAAGGTGACCGAGGTGACAGCCTTCCACTGGTGAGTGTTCCTCAGATCCCTCCTCTAAGATCATTTGTTATGTCTCCCATCACTTTGATTATTCCTCCCACGCTGTCCAGAAAAGGAAGTCCTCCTCTCTGCTTGACGCTCGTATGGCTAAGATCTACAGACGCCAGCGCCACAGCCGCGATGGAGAAGACTCCGTCAGTGACGATGACGATGAAGGTTTGTGGCTGTTAAAATCTGTTTTCATCGATTCAGTTAGCGACAGCATCAAGAAAACAAGAGTTGATTCTTTGTTCTTCCACGTGCAGCCTCTCAGAGAAGAAAGATGGCACTTCACGCTCGGGGTGGGACTCACTCTTCCAAGAGGGCCTTTGGCGCTAACAGGAGAGGCCTGCTGAGAGGAGGCTCGGCCCACAGAGGCAGCAGAGCCGGGCTCGTGAGTCCGGGATCATCTTCTGTCCTCAAGCTCAAGCGAGGGGTTGGCATGAGGGACGCTGGACGCCGAGGACGAGGGGTCAGGTTGCGCGGAGGTTCCAGAATGCAGCGAAGAGGAGATGAGTCTGACGAATCTGACGAGGACGACGATGACGACGAGGATGATGACGACGACGACGAGGACGACGATGATGATGAAGAGGATGAGGAAGAGGAGGACAGCGAGGACGGAGATAAAGAACAGCATCGTCGACACAGGAGACGGCGCAGGACCGATGATGATGAGGATGAAGACGTAGACAGCGAGGGGCAGTTTGACCCTGAAGAGGAGGAGATGGACACTCTGGAGGATGATGAGGAGGAAGAGGTGGAGGAGGAAGGCCGCTGGGATTCGGACCCAGAACCTCCGGTCCTGCTGGTGTCTGATCTGAGCGATGACCTGCTGAGTGGCTCCTACCTGACGGTGACTCTACAGCGCCCCAACAAGGCCAAGAGACAGTGTGGTAAGAAACCAGCACAGCAGCTTAGGATTGGCTCACATCTGCAGGCGCAGCATGAGTAACAGAAGGCTCTTTTCATGCCTCAGGCTCCATAGTTCCAAAGCTGGAAGCAGCCATGGGCCCGAGGACTGCTGCAGGGCAGCAGGGCTTTATTCAGAGAAAGGGCGCTCTGTCCAAACCTGCACGGCTCAGGTGCACAGACCCCGCGGCTGACAGCATAACCCCACGAGGACCCGGCAGGTAGACTTTAGCACATATTGAGCTTTCGTGTCACGTGTTGGTGTTCCATCCATGATTCAATGATGTCCGATACCTCTGAGCAGTCCTGGGACAGTCAGCTGCTGTGCTCATGTGGCAGAGCAGGCTGGCGGTTCCACCAAATAACCTTGGGCAGGATACTAACCCCATGTTGCTCTCTGATGCATCCATCAGAGTGTGAACGTGTGTGAATGTTAGGCAGTTAGAATGAGTGCTTGTGTGAATGGGTGTATAAAGCGCTGTATAAGAACCGGTCCATTCACCATGATTGGGCTGTCTGCTGCTGGCCAGCTCTGCACAGTCCACTGTTTAAAATATTAAACGACAGTCACTGGATAAAAGCACAGAAAAGAGGCCAGAGTGGAGATCTTATTGGGGATGAGGCTGTTTGGATGTATGGTGAACATTAGATGACCAGACTCGGTCCATAACGGAGTGACTCAGCTTTTTCCTGCCCGTGTCAAATGTGCGTGATTGTATCGCACATAAGAACTACGCTGTGCTGTGTCGTCATAGGCCTCGCCTGCGTGGTAGCCGTGGTGAGAGAGGCGCTCGAACTCGCTCCGCGTCTTCTTCAGAGGAAGAGGAAGCTGCTGCTCACCCTGCGTCCTCCACCCTGTCTTCTCCATCGTTGCCGTCTCTGCTCTCCTTTAAGGATGTGGGCAATGAGAGAGGCGGGGAGAAGGAGGTCTGGGTGTCTGTGTTCAGATACTTGAACAGAGCTGAGCTGCTGGCCTGCATGACTGTCTGTAAGGCCTGGTACAAGTGGTACGTTACCCTCGCGTCACCTTGTTCTGTACATGCAAAGCTCCGCGCTGCTTATGAAACGACCACCGCTTCCTCCCCTATGCAGGAGCTGTGACAAACGTCTGTGGAGCCACTTGGATGTGAGTCGGTGCAGCCCGCTCAGCAATCAGGCCCTCGCAGGCATTGTCAAACGACAGCCCACCTCTCTGGACCTTTCCTGGACGCCCATGGCCAAGAGACAGCTGAACTGCCTGCTAACGAGACTCCCAGGTACGAACGCGCGGCGTCCCAAAGCGAATGTCTCCTGTCCTGGAGAGTCTTACTAAACCTTTGTTTGTGTTCAGGTCTGAGAGAGCTGAGTGTGACTGGTCTGCCCTGGTCCTGTCTGTCGGCAATGGTTTCTCCCACTCTGCCCCATCTACGGCTGCTAGACCTGCGCTGGTGCGACGGCGTCACAGACGCCCAGATTAAAGAGATCGTCACGCTGCCTGGTCAGTGGCACGGTGGGCTCAGTGAGCTGTGTTTCACCCCACTCCTCCTCCAAGCACTGGGAGGGGCTGCACCGCCACTGCTTGAAGTTCAGTGGCCGCACTGCCGAGCAGCTCGGGACATGTTCTTTAGTGTGATTGTGATCAGCTGAAAGCTTGTGATTGGGTTTGTTTCATCAAGCACAAAATGTTTCCAGGTGTAACCAGCAGAGATCTAAAGAAGCACAGAAACCTTCCTCCAGACACATGTGACCAAATCAAAAGTAGTAGTAGTACACCTGTACAGCTCGTGGGATACTGTGTGATCAGAATACAAGCCAGAGTCTGCTGTGTGTGTGTGTGTGTGCGCGCAGGTTTGGAGTCATCCCGCAGCAGACTGAGGAACATGGTGACGCTCCGCCTGTCCGGTCTGGACATCACTGAGTCCACTCTGAGGCTCCTGCAGCGCCACATGCCGCAGCTGGAGAGGCTGGACCTGGCTCACTGCAAGGATTTAACAGACTCCTCGGTCGCCCTGTTGGCAGCAGCTGGGACTCACACACGCAATAACCTCACCGAGCTCACGCTGGCAGGTTTGAACAAACACACTGATCACTGTTGGCTTTTTCACACACCCGAGTATAGGAAGGCTGCTGTTCCATTGGCAGACCCTCATCCCTTTGATTCCTGCAGGAAACAACTTCTGTTGGCCACTAATGATGACACGTGGTCGTTCATAGCTGCTCTTCTTTCTTGATCCAAAGCCTGAAAATCATATGAAGACATTAAATGTGTGTCTGTGTGTGTTTGAAGGCTGCAATGAGCTGACCGATGGCTGCCTGTCCTATCTGAAGCGCCTCTCCTCTCTGACCCTGCTCGACCTCAGAGGCTGTAAAGGCGTCAGCAGACGAGCCTGCGACGCCTTCATCTCCGACCTGTTCCACGTAGCTGTCTACTGCATGATGGAGGAGAAACTCATCCAGCGCCTGGATTAACATGAGCACACACTAAACACAAACATTTTATTTATGATCACACAAGCTGCCGACGTTGGACTGAAGCATTAAAGCTGCCAAAAAGGCTGCCTTCAAGTCCCCGTGTCGTCTGATGTCATTGTTCAAGCATTTCTGTTAGTCTGGTCTACAAGAAACACTTGTACGCTTGAAACGTGTTATCTGCAAATGCTGCCAAACTATCACCAGGAGATCAGATTGTTCCCTGAATCTCGAGTTACTGCCTGAATACGAAGCTCTGTTACGTTTGCGTTTCCTTCATGTCTAAAATGTTCACCTAACGTAGAACCCCCGTTTTTGTTCAGGGGACTTGGGAAGTTAAAGTCTTGGTGGTCAGTGTTTTGCTCTTCTGCGTCTTAACACTGATTGCCTGTGTACATATGTTGTTTGTTTCATATATGACAGTGTAGCATATAAAACTTTAAGAGTCCATGTTTCTGTGCCCATTTGTTAAGCACTGTGTTTACAGATGTGTCGAAACAGCCGGTGTATCTGATGAATTGTGCCCCACATGGAAACATTGTATCAGGGAGCTGCAGCGTGGCCACCAGCTCAGCGCCTCCAGCAGGCACCCACATATGCACTCACACTGCTTCATATCTGATTAGTTGGGCTGTTTTCTGAGTTTGCAGTGTGTCAAGACTACTGCAGGTTCAAAGGGTGAGGTGTTCTGATAACAGACTTTCCAAGAACTATCCGTCAGTCTTCATCCTCCTATCCAGCACTAGAAGTCCAGACCTCCGTCTTATCCAGGTGAACATCAATGAGTTCCCAGGCCAGCTGAGAACTCTCCAGCATGTTCTCGGTCTACCACAGGGCCTCCCCGAGTAGGACACGCCCGGCAACAGGTTAGGCTTTAGAGGATTAAAGATGGGAACCGTCCCAGTCTGCTAATCCAGAGAGATCCATGCAATGTTGCACTGGGGTGTCAGCCCATCCAGGGCCCACACACTCCTGTCAGCACCAACTTACTCAATGTCTTCTCTTATATAGTGGTTTTCTACTCTGCTTCATGCAACACACGTGCACCTTTACTACCTTCACTTGCTTTCTATCAAACAAGAGCAGCTGGTGATTGAACCACCAACCTTCTGATTAGTACCTGCCATTAGCCATCACATCTCAAGTCTGCAACACCCACTCCCCTGCACGCTATCCCCTCCTGAATCAGCGGACAGTCTGCCAGACTACCTTGATAACAAAGAGTGCTAAATGAATGTTTGGTTACCTGTAAAGCTCTTTGAGTTGTCAGCACTTTATTGACACCATGAAGGAAAGGTACAAAGAGATTATGAAAAGTGACACTTTTCACATAAAACTAATGTAAAGTAGCTTTACAATTCAATTTTATTTACACAGCGCCAAATCACAAAAACAGTCGCCTCAAGGCGCTTTATATTGTACAGTAGATTGTAGAATAATAGATTCAGAGAAAACCCAACAATATTTTGACCCCCTATGAGCAGGCACTTTGGCGACAGTGGGAAGGAAAAACTCCCTTTTAACAGGAAGAAACCTCCGGCAGAACCAGGCTCAGGGAGGGGCGGGGCCATCTGCTGCGACCGGTTGGGGTGAGAGAAGGAAGACAGGATAAAGACATGCTGTGGAAGAGAGACAGAGGTTAATAACAGATATGATTCAATGCAGAGAGGTCTGTTAACACATAGTGAGTGAGAAAGGTGACTGGAAAAGGAAACACCCAGTGTATTATGGGAATTTGAGGACTTAGTTTTCACAGGAGCTACAGTATCCAGAGTCGTACGTAGTGAGGAGGTAAAATTATTAATAAGATGATCGACCTCTGTTGGAGCAGCGTTCAGATAGCTGCTCTGTGTTGGTACAGGGCATTGAAGATGATAACAGTGGGTGGATTATATTCTTAAACAATAGCTGTGTCCAAATTCATGGGCTGCATCCTCCTGAGGACCCGGCCTTCGCGGGGTAGGCCGGAAAGTAAACGGCCGTGAAATTGGATGGTCTCGCCTTCTGATTAGCGTCACCGCTGTCTCGGTGGAGTTTAATAAACTCAGCCGTCTGCTCCTTGCTATCTAAAATATTACAGGACACTGGCATAAATTCTCGACCGTCTCATACTTCTGTTTAATCAGTTTTCTGTTTGACGTTTAGTCAGCTGTGTGAAAACCAAGGAGGAACCCACCCGGGGATCAATAAAGTTTTATTTTGTCTAATCTAATAACTTTAATCTCAGCCAAACCGATTTACTCACGAACAAACAAAACACTGAAAAAAGACAAACAATAACATTTTTAGGTTGTCTAAGTGACTTATATATCACGTTTAACCCGAGCAGGGAAAGTCCGCGGTAATCTGAACATGATGTGCCGGGAGTTGTGCCGTTCTCTGCGGCTCTAGTGATGCTCGAGCTCTCAGCTAGCTATCGAGCTGGTGGGTAACAGACGTCTCCGAAAATGTCGAAGCACTTTTGCAAATGTCTTGATAAACTGAGCAGATATTAGAAGTTTACACACCCACATCGCCTGAAAATATGTTTAAAATTTATTTTGGGACCCAGAAAGATTAGTATGAGTAATTTTAAAACTTAGTAGCGGCCGCCATTGCCAGAAACTGGAGTTTGGCTGGGCCGCGCTATGAATTCTGGGATATGGTGGGCCACGAAGGACACACCCGACCCATCCTTCAAATTCGGGGAAAAGGAGGACGCATTTGTCGGCTGCATTCGGAGGAGTCTACGAATTTGGACAGGCTTCGGCGCGTCGCTGTGATGTAATCGGTCTACAAATGTGGCCTCAGGAGGATGCAGCCCATGAATTTGGACACAGCTTTAGTTACAGCACTTTCAGAGAGACATCTGTGATAAAGTCTACTCTCCACTGCTGTGTAATCAATTATTGTAAATGTAAATGTTATCAGGAAATGATCAGACAGGAAAGGGTTTTCAGAAATATAAGTCAGATCATGCATCAGTACATTTCCATATTTTTATATCTATAAAAAGAAAGCTGACACTTGTGAGACTTTATCAAAGGTGTGAGCGTCACAGCAGAGGCCTTTGTGTCAAAGTAGCTGAGGATAAAACACAGAAAAGCATGAAGGAGAATTTCCTGCCCTGGATTTTATAAAAATATTCTGCAGTAGATCAAAAACGAAAGAAAACCATGAATCAACACATGAACGTTACCTGATGCTGCTGAAGTGAAACAGAGCAAAGTTACAGAGGTTTTAGAGACACAGCGTTTTGCATTTTGCACAATTTTAAAAAGTTTAAATTTGTTCAGTATTGAACAGCAGAAATTAGGTTTTCTTTTCGGAAGTAAGTAAAAGGAAAAAAACAGCGTCCGACAGGCTGTAAACAACGGTAGACTTGTGCGTAACAAGCAAGCGAATAATGCAGAAAACAGATTTTTAGACGGGAAACTGTTGTTGGAGAGAGAGAGAGAGAGAGCTGTGCATCGTGGTGGAAGCAAAACAGCAAAAGTCAGAGTGAATTCATGACGATGTTTATGTGAAGCGTAGTTTGGATCTTCTTTTGCTGCTGGTTCGTCAATATTGTTTGGAGAGCGATAAAACTAACAGCTTCAGAATCAGCGCAAAAACGACGTAAACACAA
Organism: Mchenga conophoros; assembly: GCF_057382185.1. NCBI lineage: Eukaryota > Metazoa > Chordata > Actinopteri > Cichliformes > Cichlidae > Mchenga > Mchenga conophoros. The sequence goes on along the minus strand of NC_140531.1, from coordinate 924,528 downwards.
AGCTCGACCCGCCGACACATCAGACTCAGCGAGCTGTCGGCTTTCAGCCCCGACCGTGTCCGTGCCGTCGGTGAGAAAGGCGACATCTCACTGATCCTGATCCGTCGGCGGGTCGAGCTTTGTGTTTACGTCCTTTTTCCGCTGATTCGATCCATCGGCGGAGTTTCGGGCAAAATAAATTTATATTAAAAAAATCTATTGAGGATTTTAATGAATCGATATCACGTTATCCAAGCTAGAATCGATTTTAAACGGTAAAATGATAATCAAAACCCACCCCTAGTTGCCGGTGTCTCTAGCTTCACATGTCTGAGAACAGAATCGCCAATTACCAGAGTTTGACCCCCGGCGGGTGTGTCGCCGAGTGGGGAAAAACAGTTAGACACATGAACGGGTTGGTTGTGTACCTGGGGCTTCTGTTTAGGACTATGCTTCCTCCTCACCGTGACCCAGCCGCCCTCTTTCCCCAGCTGCTCGGGGTCTGCCGAGAAACAGCTAGAGGGGCCTACGCTATCTTCGGCTGCACCAGCTACAGGGGCCTGGCTAGCTATGGGTGAATGAAGGGTGCGAAGCAGAGTCTCCAATTCAGTAATCCTGGCCTCCAGAGCTGCAAATATGCTACATTTGTTACAGATATCATTACTGCTAAAGGAGGCCGAGGAGTAACTAAACATCTGACACAATGAGCAAGAAAGTGCAGGAGGGACAGGTGAAGAGGCCATGCTGCTAGCGAGTTGGTTACGAGCTAGCAGCTTTACAATGAATACACACATCCACTGTATTAGCCAGAGCTGCTCCCTCAGACCAGACGGAGGTACATGAACACACCGATGCTGACAGCATCACTGTTTGCTCGTCAGAACACAGAAGAGCTCTTCACAAACACAGACGTTCCAATTTCAACTTTTATTACAAACCAAAAACTCAGTTACATCTCGTTTCAGCGGTCAGAGCACAGTCAATGCTGGATGTGTGCATCTCTAATAGCTCTTGGTGGTCTCGTAGGTCTCTGGGAAAGGTATGCTGACGTGTCCACTTCCAGCCACCAGGGGCAGGATTCCAGCGTTGGGAACTACATTCCAGGACAATGTCAAGGTGATGTTCTTATTGGCCCTGACGACGAGAAATAATGACAATCAGCCAATCATGTTCAACGTGTGTGAAAAGCATGTGAAATAAGAGACGACAAAGGCTCCGGGAAAAAATGAACTGCATTATGGGAAACAAATCTCCTTGTCAGAATACTCAGGATGTTTCAAATTTCATGCGTATCATTTTTTTAAACTCAAGACTGGGACTCGACTCTGAGACTGTTACCATTTCCATCAAGCTGCTGGTAGACCTGTCTCTATATCAGTCGGGGACTTTAAACATGATCAGTCCTACCGTCTGTAACATCAAACATTTGGGTTCAAATGTTTTTTCTTAAAGTCAAGCTCCAACATTACAGCTTTATTATGAGCCATTGCTGCTAAACGCTACCTTTGATTCAGTTCAGTTTTATTTATTTAGTGCCAAACAACATCACAGCTGTCGCCTCAACGTGCTTTATATTACAAGTTAAAGACCCTACAATAATACAGAAAAAAAACAACAATCATGTGACCCCCTATGAGCAAGCACTTTGGTGACAGTGGGAAGGAAAAACTCCCTTTTAACAGGAAGAAAACTCCAGCAGAACCAGGCTCAGGGAGGGGCGGGGCCATCTGCTGTGAGTGAGAGAAGGAAGCCAGAACAAAGACACGCTGTGGACGAGAGCCAGAGATTAATAATAACTAAGGATTAAATGCAGAGAGGTGTATTAACTAGAGATGGACCGATCCGATATTACGTATCGGTATCGGTCCGATACTGACCTAAATTACTGGATCGGATATCGGAGAAAAATAAAAAATGTAATCCGATCCATTAAATATCACGAAAGCACCTCACAAAACTTGCAACACGCCGTAACTCGCCTCAGAACGTTAGCACGTCGGAGCAGTATGCATCACGTGATAGAGCAGCTGTGGCATGCGGGACCTGTTGGTGGTCTGGATAGCATGTGGAGCTTCGCTAGCAACCCGGCATTTCATCTCCGACAAAGTTATCCCGAGAGAAGTAAAGCAAGTGTGTAAGTCCATCTCTGAATGTTTGTAAAGCATTCCTGCATTAAGCTTAACAAACGATATATGGAGCGACTGCCTCTTCTTGCTGCTACTTCAATCATGAAACTGCTTAACGATCAGCTGATCGGCTTTTCTGTCGCGAGTCCGTGTCTCTAGTTTGCTTTTGGCCCACTTTGCACCAGAAAGAGGAAACCAGCGGCTGAACAACAGCAGCACGTTTAAGCTTGATCAGCTGTTGTTAGAATTTATTTAATATTACTTTCTACACCAGGATCTTTTTCTACGTAGCTGACGCTGGTAACTGTGCAGGGGCGGATCTAGCAAAGTTTAGCCAGGGGGGCTGATAGGGCATTAACAGGTTAAAGGGGGCACAAAGACATACTTTTCTTTCTTATTCTCATTTAAAATGTCGAGCTTTTAATAAATAATTATCTGACACCCAAAGTTTTAATTTGATGTAAAATGTATAGAAGTCCATTACTGTATATAGTGACTATTAAGTCTAATATATATACCCTAGTAAGCTATAGTACTTTTTCCTTTGGGAAGGTACCATCTGTGCAGTCTGCAATTTTGTTGAAGAAAGATGTTGAATCTATTTAATATTTCTTGAAAAATAATTGATTTCTGTGCATTTTTTTTCACACTGCATCAAATTAAGGTTGATTACGTCGATTAAGCATCATGAGGTGGAGCGTGAGGGGTGGTTCCCTATTTTTTATTTATTTATTTTTGTTGTTGCTGGGAGTTGGAACCCTATTAGTCAGGCTGCTTAATATTTATGCTAAGTACTCTTTAAAATACCAGAATAGGGAGGATGGTGCAGGTTTAAGTTTATTAGATTGATCAGTATTGCTGAACTATGAAATATTTTTTTTTGTATACAGGTATAACAGAATAGCTTTAGTGTAGTTGTTGTTTTAAACTTGAGTATGAACTTATACAAAATGCAGCAAGATATTTAAAAAACAGTTTTGTTGATTAAAAAACACTATATCGGATTCATATCGGTATCGGCAGATATCCAAATTTATGATATCGGTATCGGTATCGGACATAAAAAAGTGGTATCGTGCCATCTCTAGTATTAACACATAGTGAGTGAAGAAGAAGCAGTGCATCATGGGAATCCCCCGGCAGCTGAGGCCTATTAGTAAGTAAGGGAGGACTGAGGGTCGCCATATCCAGCCCTGCTTTATCATAAAAGAACATGTGTGAGGGAGGGACTGTGTTTGTGTGTCAGCTGAAGGTGGCAGGAAAAAAATGAATGAAAGTCCAAGTTAAAGCCTGTACAGTAAGTATGGGCTGAAGTCACATTCCCAACTAGAACATTCAGGAGAAAGATGAGGAACAGGTCCTAAGATCTAAGCCCGTTAATGATCATGTCTTGAGTGCATTCAGAGCTCAATGCTGATGGTTTAATGCTAAGGATCTCCTCTGATAGATGGTATCGCTGCCGCTAACGAGGACAGAGTCTGCCTCCATGAGTCCACTTAGGTCTGAGTGATGAACATGTCATCGGAGGTTCATGCCTGCCTGTTCTTTGTGACCGTGTGGAGCCAAGAACCAAGCAGACTTGGCCCCCTAACCCCTGTTGGTATTTAATGAGGCCCACCTACTACCAAAGAAGACTAAGTAATATGATGATGTGAGCTTGATCAGAAGAGCCTATCAGGTAACATGTTTAGCATTAGGAAACACTGGTTACAATTATGCTCAGAGAGAAAAATAGAGGCCAGTGTAATGAACAGTTAATAATAATAACACATTTTATTTATAAAGCACCTTTCAAGACACCCGAGGACACTGCACAATAGATAAAAAACACATGATAGAACAATGACACAATGAAGAACAATAAAACAAAAGCACAAGATAAAACGAACAAACAGTGGGTTCACAGTGAGTATGCAGATTTTAACAAATGGGTTTTGAGTTGAGATTTAAACTGGGGGAGAGAACCAGTGTTTGTTATATCTGGGGGCAGAGAGCTCCACAGCCTGGGAGCAGAGCAGCTGAAAGCTCTGCTTCCCACGGTGCTGAGGCGGGAAGAAGGCACAGAAAGCTGGATAGAAGAAGAAGAACGAAGTGAACGGGCAGAACAAGTGGTGCTTAACAGGTCAGAAAGGTAAGGAGGAGCGAGGTTATGAATGGCCTTGAAGGTGAGCAGAAGAAGTTTGTATATTATTCGGAATTTCACTGTGAGCAGGTGAAGTTCCTGAAGAACAGGAGTGATGTGCTGGTAGGAGGGGTTCTGGTGAGAATGCGAGCAGCAGAGCTTTGAACCAGTTGGAAGCTTATGGAGGGATTTTGGGGGGAGACCATGCAGAAGAGAATTGCAGTAGTCAATATGGGAGGTAACAAGACTGTGGACAAGAATGGACGTAGACTGGGTGGAAAGAGAAGGAAGCAATCTGTTAATGTTACGTAGATAGAAGTAGGCAGAACGGGTGAGATTATTGATGTGAGATTTATAGGAAAGTGAACTGTCTAGGATGACACCAAGGCTCTTAACCTGAGGAGAAGGGAAAACTGTGGAGTTAACGATAGTGAGAGAGAAATGATTAGCCTTCAAAAGGTTGGATTTGGTGCCAATAAGGAGTGTAACTGTTGGCATGATGACATTGTATATAATTTGGATTATTTCTTTATCTCGTCAAGATCCATGTCATGATTGTAAATTATTTAAGCTGTACATTACTTTGTTTGTTTTTTGTAGTCAACGTTTTGGTGCTTTTATTTTGAAAGTCAAGTTCGCTTACAAGTTGCGCTAGTTTCCTCTTTGGGTAGAACGAAGAAAAACACCTGTAAGCGCGCAGAAAGGATGGTTTTTATTGAAAAACATGTTAAGTGGACTTTAACTACACACGGTTAAAGGAAACCTCAGAAGAACGGCGGCTAATTCCCTTTTTGCAGCATGCAGCCAACGAGGTATTTATTTATTTATCGTGTTTGTTGTACAGTGTTATTACTGCTGTGTCTTATGCTGAGTTTTATTTTGTTAATGCTGTATAGTTTTCACGGTGGCTTTGGAGAGAAGTTTTCAAATAAACCAGTGACAGAAAACCACTTGCGTCTGCCTGTGCTTCGAGGGAATTATAGTGAAAACTCGGACTGTTCGTCAACGCAAGCGGCCACTAATTGACGATGCGGCAACTTCAAAGCATCAGCGGGCTTGTTCCTACATGTCTACAGCGCAGCGGAGCTGACAAGAACTGGCAGATAAGCTGAAAGTACTATATGCATATGGTGATATGACACATGCACAAGTATTAAAGGGCAGTGTTTTAAGGAAAGGTGTTTAAGTTAAGTGGCCTAAGAAGGGACCTTTGCAAACATTGCTGAAGAATACTGTGATTGATAACTACTGTGGTGTATAGTACATCTTGTTTTGGTGTAAGCTAAAACTTTTGAAGATTTTAAGATAAAAGTGCATTTGGGAAGCAATAAGTGAAGGTTTTGGATGTAAATTCTTGAACTGTTTTGAAGTTTATTATCAGGTGTATTTTTGTAAGATAACACTTCCATTTGAACTGTGTTATTTTTGTGCCATTTACATATGAGTAAGTGTTAAACATTGAGGCTTGGTTAACCATCTACATTTCTTATTTCTAAGTGGGTTGATTAAGAAGTGCTGTAAAATGTCAGAACCAAGCGAGCCTACAGTTCAGTTTAGTGACAGTGCAGACTTTCAAGATCAGTCTGAAGAAGGTCAAGTGCATGGTGCTGAAGCTCAGCAAGAGGAAGCGCAGCAGCCAAGACGAAGTGAAAGAATCAGAACTCTAACAGAGAAAGGCAAAGAAATGCAAGATGAGAAAATTAAAGCACTCCAGCAAAGGTTTAACTATATATATGACAAATGGAAAACACAAGTTAAATCTGCAAGACAATCCTTATCACAGACAACAGAGACCTTATCTGAGGACTTGCTTAATGACATTATAAGTGATGTCACAGGTCTTTCTGCAGATGTCCAGCGTGTCTATGAAGAGCTACGAAAGATCTCTGCTCCAGACCAGGTCACGCGTCGTAGAGTGGATCGGTGTGTAGAGATTTCTACATTTGTTGCATCCAGAGCCTCAAGTAGGTTGCATGGAAGGTCTCCAGAAAAGGAGGAGCAAGACTGGCCAGAAGCAGGCTCTCTCTTTAATTCAAGCACCTGCAATTCAGGTTCTGTTGCTTCCATTTTGAAAGGCACCTCAGTACTTTCAAGCAGGTCTTCTGCAAGGCGACAAGATGCTGCTGCTCATGTTGCTGCAAGTCAGGCTGTTCTTAAAGTGTTACAAGAACAAGAAAAAGAACAGTTAGAGATCGAGCGTCTAGAAGCCGAAGCTAAGAAAAAGATAGCTGAGCAGGAGGCAGCAGCAGTAAAACGTCGGTTAGAAAGAGAGGCAGAAGAGGTAAAACGAAGAATGCAGAGAGAGGAAGAAGAAGCTAAAATTAAGGCTCAACTAGAGGAAGAGCACATAGCTCTACAAAGGACTCTGGAGGAAAAGCGGAGAAAATTACAGCATCTGGAGGCAATGAAGGATCTCAGTGCAGCAAGGGCGAGAATGCTGGTGTACAATCAAGAGAATGACAAAGAGGAAGAGCAAAAGGACGTACTGCAACCTGAGGTTGTAGTGGATAATAAACTTTGTGCTTCCACAGGCTCTTTGCCCCAGTGTATGCCTCCTGCACCACAAGTTGTGACCACTTCTTCAAATGACAGTACTGCAGAACTTGTCAAAGTGCTGGCAGGAGCTTTAAGTGCCAACCGAATTCCAATTCCTGAACCTACAGTATTCAGTGGGGATCCATTGAAATACAGTGATTGGAAAATCTCCTTTGAAACGCTGATTGACCAGAAGAGCATTCAAGATAAGGAGAAAATCTACTACCTTCGCCGGTATGTAAGTGGACAAGCTAAGAAAGCAATCGATGGCTATTTCCTTCTTGGAACTGAATCAGCCTATGCTGCCGCAGTTGAGATTTTGGAGGAAAGATACGGAAACCCATTCACGATTGCAAAGGCATATAGAGATAAGCTTCAGACATGGCCCAAGATAGGCTCCAAGGACAGCTTTGAACTCAGAGAGTTTTCTGACTTTCTCCATAGTTGTGAAGCCGCCATGGTCCATATTAAGGCACTGGAAATCTTGAATGACTGTAATGAAAACAGAAAAATTTTGTCAAAATTACCAGATTGGCTAACAGCAAGATGGAATAGACAAGTTATTGAAATAGAAGAAGCGACTAATCAATTTCCCTCCTTCAGCCAATTTGTGAAGTTCTTGACAAGAGAGGTGAAAATTGCTTGCAACCCTCTCACATCGCTGCAGGCACTGAAACAAGATGAAACTGAAAAAACCAAATCCTCAAGACATTTCAACTTTGCAGCAAAGACACTCATCACAAGTTCCAGTGAAAAATATGCTGATACATGTCTTTTCTGCAAAAGGACTGGGCATACATTGCACCAATGCAGGAAGTTCGGGGAGAAAGCAGTTAATGATAGAATTAAATTCATTCAAATGGAAAAGTTGTGCTTTGGTTGTCTGAAGTACGGTCATCACTCAAAGAGTTGCATCAGTAGGAGTGTTTGTGACAAGTACCAGAAGCGTCATCCTACTTGTTTGCACGAAGAACGAACCAAAGAGAAGCAAAAACCACCACAGGCCAAGCAAAATCGGAATCATGAAACTTCGAGTGAGGTTCATGAAGAAGTACAACTAGCACAGGATTACGAAATGACCAGAACTGCTACTTCAAATACAGTAATGCTTCATGGAGCTAAAATGCAAACAGCGGCAATAGTTCCAGTGTGGCTTTCCTGCACAACACAACCAGCACAAGAAGTCCTTGTGTATGCTTTATTGGACTCGCAGAGTGACACAACATTTGTGTTGAGTGAAGCAGCAGAAACCTTACAGACAAATGGAGAGCAAGTCAAGCTTAAGCTTTCTACCATGACGTCAAGAACTACAGTGGTGAGTTCTCTAAGAGTAAGTAACCTACAAGTCCGTGGCTTTTACTCCAACAAGAGAATCTCCTTACCACCAGTGTACACGCGTGATTTCATCCCAGCTAACAGAACTCACATCCCAACCAATGAAACTGCAGAAGCGTGGCCCCATCTAGTACACTTACAGTCAGAAATTGCACCTCTGCAGGACTGTGACGTGGGTCTGCTTATCGGATATGACTGTTCACAAGCCCTGCTTCCGAGAGAAGTTGTGTCTGGCAAAGAGAACGAGCCTTATGCACAACGTACAGACCTTGGATGGAGTATTGTTGGTAATGGAAACCCCTGTGTTGATTATGGGGACGCAATCGGAATCAGTCATCGCATAGTAGTGAGACAAGTGATACCAGATGTTGAGTCTTCTGTCAACCTCAAAAGGGTAGTGCATTATGTGAGCCAAACCAAAGTGAAGGAAGTAACTCCTTCAGACATCATAAGGGTCTTGGAATCAGACTTCTCAGAAAGAACTGGAGATGATATTGTGTCTCAAGATGATCTCAAGTTCCTGACAAAGTTGAGAAAAAACATTGTGCAAAATGATACAGGTCACTTTGAAATGCCACTGCCATTCAAAGAAGACAGGCCTAAATTACCCAACAACAAGATATGTGCCATACATCGCTTGAAGTGCCTGGAAAGGAGACTAAAGAAAGACCAACAGTACTACAGAGACTACGTAAGCTTCATGAATGACATCATTTCATGTGGTGATGCAGAGAAAGTCTCTGATGAAGAAAATGATGAGAAATTGGCTTGGTATATTCCACATCATGGGGTTTATCATCCACAGAAACCAGGGAAAATACGTGTGGTATTTGACTGCTCTGCCAAATTCCAAGAAACATCTCTCAACGACCATCTACTCACTGGTCCAGATTTAACGAACACATTGGTGGGTGTCCTTTGTCGCTTTCGAAAAGGTTCTGTTGCAATCATGTGCGACATTGAGAGAATGTTCCACCAGTTTCATGTCAAAAGGGAAGATCAAGATTATTTGAGATTCCTATGGTGGGAGAATGGCAACTTGGAAACCTCACCATCAGTTTACAGAATGAAGGTTCATTTGTTTGGAGCGGCCTCGTCGCCTGGCTGTGCCAATTTTGGCCTAAAACATCTGGCAACTCAAGGACAAGGTCAGTTCAACGAAGAAACTATACATTTCATCCAAAGGAATTTCTACGTAGATGATGGATTGGCAAGTGTTCCGACTGAGAAGGAAGCCATCCAGCTTGTCAAGGAATCACGAGAGCTTTGTAGTATCGGACGATTGAGACTGCATAAGTTTGTTTCCAACAGCGAGAATGTCATGGCAACCATTCCACAAGAAGAGCGTGCCACAATCAAGGATTTGAACATGGCTTTGGACTTACCACATATGGAAAGAGCTCTTGGAGTAGAGTGGTGCGTCACGTCTGACTCATTCAAGTTCAGAGTTCAAGTGAAATCCAATCCACTAACAAGAAGAGGTGTGCTCTCTACTGTGGCCTCTATATATGACCCCTTGGGATTCATCGCACCCTTCGTCCTTGTAGGGAAACAAATGCTCCAGCAAATGTGTAAAGAAAGGATTGGCTGGGATGAGGAGCTTCCAGAAATCCTAAAACCTCAGTGGGAGTCCTGGATTAGAGACCTTCCCAACCTGACTAACATGCAAGTCAAAAGATCCTTCTTACCTTCTGATTTTGGTAATGTCAAAAGGTATGAACTTCACCATTTTTCAGATGCCAGTTTCTCAGGATATGGTGTATGTACTTACCTGCGAGCCATCAGTGAATCTGATGAAGTACATTGCTCTTTGGTAATGGGAAAATCCAGAGTTTCCCCAATCAGTGTTACTACGATACCAAGACTGGAACTCACTGCAGCAGTTGTTGCAGCCCGAACCAGCGACATGCTTCGCAGTGAACTGGAAATCCAGGATCTTCAGGAATTCTTCTGGACAGATTCCACTGTTGTTCTTGGCTACATAAACAACGACGCCAGAAGGTTTCAGGTATATGTAGCAAATCGCATACAGAGGATTAAGTCAAGTACAAACCCTGAACAATGGGGTTATGTCGCTTCAGAAGATAATCCAGCTGATCATTCTTCTCGAGGTTTGACTGCAGAGCGGCTTAGGACCTCAAATTGGTTTACCGGCCCAACATTTCTTTGGCAAAAAGAACTTCCTGGCAGACAATGCAAGGTGGGTGAAATCAAGGAGGATGATCCTGAACTCCGCAAGCTGATTGTGTGTAACACAAAGTCAAAGGAAGACAAATCATTGTTGGATAACTTCAAGAAATTCTCTGACTGGTCAAGGTTATCGAGAGCAGTTGCCAGACTGAAAAGATACATCAGAATGCACAAAGGTATTCAGCAAAGAACAAGTGATAGCACAAGTCTAGAGGAGAGAAAAGAAGCAGAACTTGTGATTGTCAAGTTGGTTCAGGAAGAAGCATTCTCAGATGAGATAAAGAGCTTGGAGCTAAAGACAATAGTTGAAAACAGTCCACTGTGCAAGTTAAATCCTTTCTTGGATGAAGAAGGGATCTTAAGAGTGGGAGGACGTTTAAGTCAAGCCACGTTGCACCCTCATGTGAAGCACCCAGCAATTCTGCCAAAAAATAGCCACGTAGCAGTTTTACTAATCAAGCATTTTCACGAAAGAATCCATCATCAAGGACGTGGAATGACAATGAACGAACTGAGAGCAAATGGTTGGTGGATCCTGGGATGTAGCGGTGCAGTTTCATCACATATTTTTAAATGTGTGACCTGCAGGAAGTACAGAAGATCCACTGAAGAGCAAAAAATGGGTGACTTGCCACAAGATAGGACAGAAACAACACCGCCTTTTACCTACGTTGGCATGGACTGCTTTGGTCCAATCTATGTTAAGGAAGGAAGAAAGACTCTCAAAAGATATGGTCTTTTGTTTACCTGTCTATGTTCAAGAGCCATACATATAGAAGTGGTTGATGACATGACAACTGATGCATTTCTCAATGCTTTAAGGGCATTCATAGCCATAAGAGGAAATGTTCGACAGCTAAGATCCGACCAAGGAACAAATTTTGTTGGTGCTAGGAGAGAGTTCATGGAGTTAATGAAGGGAATGGATCAAGAAAAGGCTAAGATTCTAGGATGTGAATTTCTCATGAACCCTCCAACAGCAAGCCATAGGGGAGGTGTCTGGGAGCGTCAAATAAGGACTATAAGAAGTGTTCTTACCGCTATTCTCGATCAGTCATCTCAAAGGCTTGACTGCACCTCCTTGAGAACCTTTCTGTATGAGGTCATGGCTATCATCAACAGCAGACCACTCACGACTGAACATTTGAATGATCCATCAGGCCTTGAACCATTGACTCCAAACCACATCTTAACAATGAAGTCCAAGATCATTCTGCCCCCGCCTGGAGAGTTTGTCAAAGAAGATGTTTATCTTAGGAAAAGATGGCGTCGAGTGCAGTATTTGGCTAATATGTTTTGGACTCGATGGAAGAAAGAATATCTTCTAAATTTACAAGAGCGACAAAAGTGGCGGAAGAACAGAGGGAACATCAAGGTTGACGACATTGTCCTTCTACAAGATGATCTGGCACCACGCAATGAGTGGAAGATGGCTAGAGTCACAGAAGTTTATCCAGGATCAGATAATCGAGTGAGGAGAATAAAGTTGCACGTCAGTGATACACATGACAAAGGAGGGAGCCACACAGCTAAAACTGTTGTTCTTGAGAGACCTGTTCAAAGAGTTTTTACTCTCTTAGAAGCAGACTAAATGGTTATTTGCTGGAAGTTACCTGACAAAGGGTTGATAACGAGAAGTCTTTGGTGATAAGTAGAAATGCTTGTTTGGAGAGACTATTTCATTAGGGAAATCCCACGTAAAGATTTGTGTGATTTGGTGGGAGTGTAACTGTTGGCATGATGACATTGTATATAATTTGGATTATTTCTTTATCTCGTCAAGATCCATGTCATGATTGTAAATTATTTAAGCTGTACATTACTTTGTTTGTTTTTTGTAGTCAACGTTTTGGTGCTTTTATTTTGAAAGTCAAGTTCGCTTACAAGTTGCGCTAGTTTCCTCTTTGGGTAGAACGAAGAAAAACACCTGTAAGCGCGCAGAAAGGATGGTTTTTATTGAAAAACATGTTAAGTGGACTTTAACTACACACGGTTAAAGGAAACCTCAGAAGAACGGCGGCTAATTCCCTTTTTGCAGCATGCAGCCAACGAGGTATTTATTTATTTATCGTGTTTGTTGTACAGTGTTATTACTGCTGTGTCTTATGCTGAGTTTTATTTTGTTAATGCTGTATAGTTTTCACGGTGGCTTTGGAGAGAAGTCTTCAAATAAACCAGTGACAGAAAACCACTTGCGTCTGCCTGTGCTTCGAGGGAATTATAAGGAGGATCTCAGTTTTATCCTCATTGAGCTTTAAAAAATTAGAAAACCAGGATTTTAACTCGGATAGACATTCTGTAAAGGAAGAAGGTGGGAGGGAGGAATAAGGTCTGCAAGAGAGATACACGGGTGTCATCAGCAAGGAGGATGTGGAGGGAGGATGTATATTATAAAGAGAAGAGGGCCTAAGACTGAGCCTTGGGGTACACCAGAGGTGACGGGGAATAGATGAGAGCGGAATGATCTTAGTTGAATAAATTGGGAGCGTCAAAGAGATATGATTGAAACCAGGCGAGGGGTGTGTCAGAGATGCAGAGAGAGGAGAGTCTGCTTAGAAGGACAGAGTGACAGATGTGTCGAAGGCTGATAGTGATGGGATTTCCGGCTCTTTTTAGAGAACCGGCTCTTTCGGCTCGGCTCACTAAAAAGACTATTTAAATTTTCAGCTTTTTCCTTTTAAACAAATTTAAAGTGAAACAACACAAAACACTGCAAACACAACACAATTAAATATAAATTATAATATGAAAACAAAAAGAAGATGCACATTCTCTGTCATATGGACCTGCATGAATAAACTTTCTGAATCCTTTATCATCTGCAACTGAAAATAGTTGTGGATGATTACTATACCTTTCTAATGTGACGTTGTTGTCCCTGCTCTCTCTCTCCCTCCCGCTCTGTTCCTGAGCTACTGCCAGTGTAACTACCGCCCCCCCCCCCCCCTCTGCCCAGCGCAAAGCACAAGGCTCGCGTGCGGAGTGAAGCGGGAAAAAGTGCGAGAGAGAGGGTGAGAGAAAGGAAAAAAAAAACAAAAACCCACGGCTCGCAATAAGGAGCCGGCTCGCGTCGTTCACGTCAAAGAGCCGGCTCTAAGAACCATTTCGTTCGCGACTGAAACATCACTAAAGGCTGAGCTCAGATCCAAAAGGACGAGAATGGTGAAAGACCAGAGTCAGCTGCGATTAGAAGATCGTTAGTGACTTTAAGTAGAGCAGCTTCTGCACTGTGACATGAACGAAAACCAGACTGAAATCTCTCGTAGATGTTATTATTAACCAGGTGTGAATGAAGTTGAGCTGCAACCACTTTTTCGAGTATTTTAGAAATGAAGGGCAGATTAGAAAACAGACAGAGGTTGTTAAAGTTGTTAGGATCTAAAGAAGGTATTTTCAGTATAGGAGTGACTAGAGCAATCTTGAATATGGAGGGAACGATACTGGTGGTGAGTGAAGAGTGAATATAGCAGAGATGAGTGGGAGTAAGGAAGAGAGGCAGGATTTCACAAACCCTGCAGGCATAGGGTCAAGATGACACGTGGCAGGCTTTGATCTACACAAACTTAGAAATATCAGATAAATCAGGAAGATGAAGAGTGGAAAACAGCTCAAAAAGGAGAAAAGGTTCTGGAGAGGGGGTAGACACAACATGTGAACTGAGTTGCTGGTGGATGTTATTGATTTTAGTAGTCCAGAACATGTGTTGATACACATCTGGTATCTCACCTCAGTCCGTTTCCATCGTCAAAGAAGAAGTACTTGGACTTCATGTCTCTGAGGTTCAGCTTGGTGTTCTCACCTCGAAGAACGATCTTATCCCACAGGACGACCTGGTTCAGAGACTGACACACACACACACACACACACACACACAGATTAATTATACTGCAGGACCTCCATCCATGGTCAGGCAGCGGTTCATCTACCAATCAGAAGGCTGGTGGTTAGATCCCTGCCTCCTCCGGGCTAAAATGTCTTTGTGTGAATGTAGTTGTGTTATCTTTACAGCCGTGTTCCTCACAGCTACAGCTAACCATGTAAAGCACTTTGTGCTACATCTTTGTATGAAAAGTGCTTTATAAATAAAGATTGATTGATTGATACAGTCACAAATTTCCAAAACACTGACACATGACAATGTTGTGGTTACACTGTTACAGACACACCAGCTGATCCTACTAAAGTTGTTGCGCAACTGTCTGAGCTCCACACAGACGCTTACACACAGATCCTGCAGCTGTTTGCAGTTACACACCTTCAGGGAACTTCTGGAAACAGCTGGGAGACTTGGGCTCATCCTAATCCTGTCAAACTCTGATTAGATGAACTACTGAGTTTTGTTGTTGTTACACACACACTCTGCAAACACCTTTCACGTACTCTCTTGCTCACTGTTACGTATCAAACCCAGGGCTCGCAAAATCGCTAGCCCGACGTCCCGGGGCTAGCGATTCTTCCAGTCGGGCTACCAAAATCTATATCTGCCCTGCCCGTCGGGCTATTGTAGGAAGGAAAAATATATGTCAATGCTTTTGCATTCTTTCAGAAATGTAGCTGGGTAATTATGTCATTGGGTGAGCCACTGTCAATATGTGACATATTGAAATCGCGTTTGAATTTGCGCTTGTTTTTTGCTTTCACTTTGCAATCGTGCGAACTGTGTATAGAGAGCGACAGCACTGATCTGTGAGTGATGATAATTTGTGCACCAATTCCTCTGACATCGTCTTATTAATCGTTAGCTTACTATGCAAACATGACAAGTGAAATCTCCGGCAGCTTAAACATGTGAGAGGCTGATCGCGCAGAGAATCGCTGAGCTTATGTGAGTGCGTGTGTAAAAGCATTTCAGTTCTGCTGAGCCAAATAAGACAGGTCAGGGTGAAGAAGTGACAGCCAAAGAAAAGCTTACCACAAAACGGAGAAGTTATGACAAATCAGACTATAAGGCAAAAAGAAAGTGCAGCTTTATGGTTTCATGGACAAAAGAATTTCTGTGGCTGCAATATGACGAGCTAAATAACCAGAGCTGCACATAAGTGGTCCGCAGGTGCGCATTCACTGTCAAAATAAAAAAGATAAGAAGTTGCAACGCGTGTTTGCGTACATAAGATTTTCTGGAGGAGGACAGACATTTGTTTAGAACTCTTAAAGATGTCGAAGAAGCTCCTTTAAGCAATTACTGTGATGTTCCTCCACCTCCAAAGAAATGTCAGAAGGAGTCCGAACTACAAAAGAAGCGCGTATTCTCGGAAAAGTGGTTGCAGGAGGTGAGCTGGCTTCAAACAAATGATGAACGCACAGAGATGTGGTGCAGAATGTGCCGTGAAAATCCCACTCTAGGACAAAAACAGCCTTTTATATGGACGCAAACGCGCGCTGCAACTTCTTATCTGGTGCGCGTCTTTTA
This sequence comes from Mchenga conophoros, assembly GCF_057382185.1. Lineage (NCBI taxonomy): Eukaryota > Metazoa > Chordata > Actinopteri > Cichliformes > Cichlidae > Mchenga > Mchenga conophoros. Next base: position 908,831 of record NC_140531.1, on the reverse strand, counting down.
TTTTGACAGCGAATGCGCACATGCGGACCACTTATGTGCACCCGTGTAAATAACATAATGTTCTGCCGGGTGTGTTGTTGGTTTTCTCTCGATTTCTGAACTGACAAGCGCCTTTGTTACTGGGACCAGTCATTTTAAGAAAGGCCCCCATTAGAACCCATGAGAAATGCAAGAAATGCATTATTGCTCAGTCTGCAATATCTTTCCCAGAACAAACACCAATTGCAAATAACAAACTAAAAATAAACCTGAAAATCAGTTTAGAACAGCTACTATGTTGCAAAGAGTGAACGACCACTGGCACAATGCAGCAGTCTGTGCAAACTTCAAAAAGCAAAGGGCCTCGATCTTGGTTCCACTTGTCTCTTACCGTGACTTCAGTGGAAATGTCAGATTGAGGCTCTGACAGACTGATTCATGTCCTACACAGTTCTTACAAGTTCATAGAAACTTCTGTTCAATTAGAACCAAGTGTTTGAGTTGATGATTGTAATTTTTATACAATGTTGTAATTTTTGTTTCAACTATTTTTGATTAATGTGTTGTTTCCGTTACAATATTATACTTTAATGTATAATATTGTAACAGAAACAAAACATCAATCAAAAAATTGCTCTCTTTTTTATTCGGGCTACTTAAATTTATTTTTGGCTACCAAAAACTGAAGAGTCCCTGCCCGAAGGGCTACCAGGGGTTTTGAAATTTTGCGAGCCCTGAAACCACTCCTCTGACAGCTAAAAACCACCCAGCTGTGTATTGTTTGCCGTCGGTGATCTGTATGGACCGCTGTCACTGACTTGTGCAAAAAGCCTCATGTTCAGCATTCTCATAACAACGTGACGATGAAGATGAGGTGAGACGAGTGACTGAATGCTTAAAGTGATCAGAGTGCTGGCGTGCATTCACACATCAGACTTGTAGTTTGACCTGTACACTAACCGTCAGACACAATGTGATGCTTTGATAAGCCATATGTAGCGTGCTTCATGCCTGCTTCTTACTAAAAGGTCGAGGTGTGTGTGCATTAGGACTTACATTGCTCTTTGTGGCATACTCAGCAGACAGATAGAGAAACAACTGCTTCACATTCCAATCAAAAATTGGCTGCAAATGTGGGAAAAGTTAAGGACCATCAACAGAACCGAGAGAGGAAAACAAAAATGAATCCGAGCATCTTCACTGCATTGTCAGTGCCTAAAACAATGGTGTACATCGCCATGGTAACCAGGGATAATCTGGTGTTAACGCGACTTGAACTCAAATGTGAATGATTCAGCAGTGAGCGTGCAGGGTCAATGTAATGACTGTATAATTACAAGCCTTTGGCTGGAATCTCTGTCAGACCTACTGGCATTCATTTAGTAACGCCCAACACACACAGCTGCTTCAAACTGTTCTTTTGTCTCAGGATGGAGTTTTTAAAAAAGACGACAAGTCTACAAAGAGCTGAATAAATGCACAATCATGAGCAGCCACAGTGCACTCTTATTGCAAAGATTCTCTGAAGCAGCTGCAACACATCGCAAGAAGAAAAGATCAAACACAGCAATGCTTTAATAGGAAGGATATCAGCTGAAAGGTCAAAGGTGATGAAACCCAGGTCACTTCGTTCTCGGGGTCCAGTGAAGTCATCAACGTTCTTCCTGTGAGAGAGAGAGAAGTTACAAACGTCACTCGACATGTAGAAGTTGGGACGGATGCATGCAAAGGTGAAAGAAACGACTGCTGTTCCTCACATGACCCTAAATGCTTCTGTACTACAGAGCTGTACTGTACAGCTGTGGTACTGTACATATCTGTACATATCTGTACTATGGTACACAGCTGTGGTACAGTACTGCTCTGAACTACCGCTCTGCACCCCTTCCAGGCACAGTGAGTATCCCGAGACTGAGGATGCTGTCCAGGCTCAGGACCGCAGGCCACAGAGCGGCTCCCGCCAAACAGCTAGCATGTAAACCAGCCTGCAGCCTCTGCTACACGGAACAAAGACACGATAGAACCTGGTGTGATGCTAACAGCTGTTGAAAGCAGAGACTTACAGCATGACTTTAGAGACGTGGATGTCCACAGGAACCCTTCTGTCTTTAAACGCTGTGGTGATGAAGCAGCCGAAAGTCAGAGCCGCCATGACGCTCAGGGAGAAGGCAAACAGCGAGTTAGCTCTCGACAGGACCGTGTTCATAATGGGATTCAGCAAGTACCACACGGACACTAATTCAAACGACAGACTTGTTCCAAGCCCTGCAGCGGATGTAGCGTTAGCGCAAACCGGAAACGTGAAGTTACCTGGAATAAACACATACTTCCGGTTAAGGCCTTTCAAAATAAAGCGAATTTGAAGCGTTTTCGGCCAGAAGACAGTTTTAAAAGAATCACAGTCTAGGTGAAGCAGCATAGGTGTGTAGTCCAACATGGCTCTGACTCACATTAAACATGGATCAGTGTTTGTGACTCTCGGCCGGGTTTAAACATGTGCACATGTGTGTTCGCTCGCCTCGCGCGGCGGCAGGAACCGGAAAGAGCTTTGGAACGATGAGTAAGCGGAAGCTCTCACTTCCTTATTCAAAACGTTCCGTCGGTTTAAAATGAGGCAAATGAATTGTAACCTCTGTAACACACACACATTCGTTTTCATATCTCAGTGGGGACATTTCATTGACAATGCCTAACCTTAACCATCAGCCTAAACCATAACTATTAACCCTGATAATTCTTTTAAATGAACTTTATTTAGAACAATAACAATGACAATCTCAAAGAGACAAGGGACATATTGAATCATTCAGAACAGAATCACACCTCCTTTTTCTTTTCTCCCAATCAGAGGAATACACATCACTGCCACAGTGCAGTTGGCGCGCCACAATGAAATCGACAATAACTGAAAGTAAACATACATACACACATATACACACACACACATATATATATCAGAATCAGAATACTTTATTGATCCCTGGGGGAAATTATTTTTTGTTACAGTGCTCCATTATAAACCAACATTAAGACAAGACAGACAATACACTAACTAAGAATAGTACAATATATACATATATATACATACATACATACATAAGTCACTTATAAATAAATATTTGGAAAAGAAACATGTGTAGTTGTAGCAGCAAACAGTGTGTTAAGTGGATGCGTTGTACAGGGAGCCACAGGCAGGAATGATTTCCTGTGTCGTTCAGTGGTGCTTTTCGGTAATCTCAGTCTCTCACTGAACGAGCTCCTGTGACTGACCAGCATGTCATGGAGTGGGTGGGAGGTGTTATCCAACATTGTCTTTATCTTGGACAGCATCCGCCTCTCCGACACCACCTTGAGGGTGTCCAGCTCCATCCCCATAACATTACTGGCCTTACGGATCAGTTTATTGAGTCTGTTGGCATCTGCGACCCTCAGCCTGCTCCCCCAGCATGCAACAGCATAGAGGATCGCACTGGCCACCACAGACTCATAGAAAATCCTCAGCATTTTCTGGCAGATGTTGAAGGACCTCAGTCGCCTCAAAAAATAGAGACGACTCTGGCCCTTCCTGTAAAGTGCTGTGGTGTTTTTAGCCCAGTCCAGTTTATTGTCAATGTGTACTCCAAGGTATTTATAGTCCTCCACAATGTCCACACTGACCCCCTGGATTGAAACAGGGGTCAAGTGTTTCCTGGTCTTCCTGAAGTCCACGATCAGTTCCTTGGTCTTTGCCACGTTGAGCTGCAGATGATTCTGCTCACACCACGTGACAAAGGAGTCGACCACAGCCCGGTACTCTGTCTCATCATCCCTGCTGATGCATCCAACCACCGCAGAGTCATCAGAAAACTTCTGAAGATGGCAGGTCTCTGTGCAGTGGCTGAAGTCTGTGGTGTAGAGGGTGAAGAGGAAGGGGGAGAGGACAGTCCCCTGTGGTGCCCCTGTGTTGCTGATCACCTTGTCAGACACACACTGTGGGAGACGTACATATTGTGGTCTTCCTGTCAGGTAATCAACAATCCAGGACACCAGAGAAGCATCCACCTGCATCGCTGCTAACTTATCACCCAGGAGGGTCGGCCTGATGGTGTTGAAAGCACTGGAAAAGTCAAAAAACATGACCCTCACAGTGCTCGCCGGCTGGTCCAGATGGGTGTAGACACGATTGAGCAGGTAGATGATGGCGTCCTCAGTTCCGAGACGAGGCTGATAAGCGAACTGAAGGGGATCCAGATGTGGTCTTACTATGGGTCGCAGCTGGTCCAGGATGAGCCTTTCCAGGGTCTTCATGATGTGGGAGGTCAGTGCCACGGGCCTGTAATCCTGGGGGCCACTGGGACGAGGCGTCTTTGGTACAGGGACGAGGCATGATGTCTTCCACATCACCGGGACCCTCTGCAGACTCAGACTCAGCATAAACAGTTTATGAAAGACTCCACACAGCTGGGGGGCACAGGTCTTGAGGACGAGGGGACTCACTCCGTCTGGTCCAGCAGACTTGCCTGAGTGAAGTCTCCTCATTTGCATCTCAACCTGGTATTGAGTGAAGGTGATGGGTGGGGGAGGGGTGTCAGGAATCTCACAGGAGGCAACATGTGAAGAGAGAGGCTGGCACAGTGGTGTGGCTCTGGATTCCAGGCTGACTGCAGGTGAGGTTGTGGGGGTGGGAGCAGACACTGTGGTGTCGAATCTATTGAAAAACAGATTCAACTCGTCGGCTCTATTCTCACCTCCCTCAGCTCCCCTGCTGTTGGTTGGCCTGAATCCAGTGATGGTCTTCATGCCCCTCCACACCTCTCTCATGCTGTTCTGCTGGAGTTTCCACTCCAGCTTCCTCCTGTAATTGTCCTTAGCCTCTCTGATCTTGTCCTTTAGTAACACCTGGACCTTCCTCACCTCCTCTTTGTTGCCCCCTCTGAAAGCCCTCTTCTTGTTGTTGAGGAGGGCTTTGATGTCCTTAGTCACCCACGGCTTGTTATTTGGGTAACAATGAACAGTCTGAGCTGGAACAATGGAGTCGGTGCAGAAAGTTATGTAGCCTGTGATACACTCAGTAAGCCCATTGATGTCCTCGGCGTGAGGCTCACAGAGTGTTTCCCAGTCGGTCACCTCGAAACAGCCCTGTAGTTCTGCTAAGGCCTCCTCTGACCACCTCCTGACAGTCCTGGTGGTCACAGGTTCCCTCCTCACAATTGGCACATAGCGGGGGGTGAGGTGAATCAGGTTATGATTTGACCTACCAAGTGGGGGGAGGGAGGAGGAGCTGTGTGCATCCTTGACGTTAGCATACAGTAGGTCTAAAGTTTTCTCTCCCCTGGTGGGACAGTCCACATATTGTTTGAATGTTGGTAGTGTATTGTCCAGTGATACATGGTTGAAGTCACCCGAGATCACAATAAAGGCACTCGGGTGCTGAGTCTGTAGCCGAGCTATGGCAGAGTGGATAGTGTCACATGCAGCTGTGGGGTTAGCAGAGGGGGGAACATAAACAGCCACCAAGATGACGTGAGAGAATTCCCTGGGTAAATAATACGGCCTGAGTCCAACAGCACACAGTTCAGTGTCCGGGCAACAAATCCTTTCTTTGATTGTTATGTTGGCAGGGTTACACCACCGCTTGTTAACTAAAACAGCAAGCCCACCTCCTTTCCGCTTACCGCTAGCGATGCTGTCCCTGTCCGCCCGAACAGTGTGGAAGCCTTCCACGGAAGCATTCTCATCGGGAATGACCTGGTGCAGCCATGATTCGGTGAAACACATCAGGCTACACTCTCGGTATTCCCTCTGACTCCGTACCAGTGCTGAGAACTCGTCGATTTTAATTGCCAACGATCGCACATTTCCCATCACGATAGACGGCAGACACGGTTTAAACCTCCTCCTTGCTTCGAGCCTCCGCTGTCTCACCGTCACCTTTTTTCTTCTTTTCTGTCCTTGACCTCTGCATCCCCGATGTGTTTTCCTCCAAATTTCAGCTGGTACTTCTGCGGGCCTGGCCAGCGAGCCGGCCGGCATCAGGGCGATCAGCTGATCTCTGGAGTAAACAGTCTGTGAGTGTAGGAGATGTGCTGCGGTCCCGTTCCTTGATAAAAGTAACAGTTCCACGGTCACCAGAAGAACAAAAACTCTCTCAATCCACATGATTGAGTAAGAGATAGAAAACGGAGGAAAATACAAGTCAGAAAAAAAAGAATACGTAAGAAAAAAGAGCTAAACTAAGAGAAAAGCAGGAGCGACTGTAACAGGCTGCACGCTGGTTGGCGCATGCGCACAACAAGTGCTGTGTATGTATATATACACACATATATATACATACACACACATATATATACACATACATACAAAAAAGAAAAAACACCCAGCACGCCCCTGCGGGCGGTTTATCCTTCAAGCTCAGGTCCTCTACCAGAGGCCTGGGAGCTTGAGGGTCCTGCAGTATCTTAGGTCTGTGAAGGTTCTCAGTCATCCAGGTCATCGTAGTCAAAGGAGCTTGCAAAGAAAAGCGTCTGGACTTCTTTAAGTTACTTGAAGACGTTTCACCTCTCATCCGAGAAGCTTCTTCAGTTCTAAGGTCAAATGGTGGAGAGTCCCAGATATAAACCTAGTGGGAGTTTCCCCCCACAGAGGGACAAAAGGACCCCCTGATGATCCTCTACCTAATCGCCTGAGCCAAGGTGTGAAACTGGGTGTGGGTCCCAATCAGCTCAGGCGATTAGGTAGAGGATCATCAGGGGGTCCTTTTGTCCCTCTGTGGGGGGAAACTCCCACTAGGTTTATATCTGGGACTCTCCACCATTTGACCTTAGAACTGAAGAAGCTTCTCGGATGAGAGGTGAAACGTCTTCAAGTAACTTAAAGAAGTCCAGACGCTTTTCTTTGCAAGCTCCTTTGACTGCAGTATCTTAGCTGTTCCCAGGACTGCGCTCTTCTGGACAGAGATCTCCGATGTTGTTCCCGGGATCTGCTGGAGCCACTCGCCTAACTTGGGAGTCACCGCACCTAGTGCTCCGATTACCACGGGGACCACCGTCACCTTCACCCTCCACATCCTCTCGAGCTCTTCTCTGAGCCCTTGGTATTTCTCCAGCTTCTCTTGTTCCTTCTTCCTGATATTGCTGTCATTCGGAACTGCTACATCGATCACTACGGCCGTCTTCTTCTGTTTGTCTACCACCACTATGTAGCAGCTGGATAGCGTAGTGGTTAGACTATGCGCCTTTGGAACAGAAGATCGCAAGTTCAATTCCTGCCTGGGGTGTCTGTATCCAGTAAGGGTCCTAAGGCTAGACCCCCTATGCTAAGCAAGCCTACCGCAGACATGAGCGAGACAGATAAATATGAAGGCATGCCGGCTCGGACGTCACCCGGATCAACAAGGTCCGCGTCAGGTGTTGAGGAACCAGGGCACCCTGATGAAAAGTGGGCTACTGGAACAAGAAGGCATCGGTGGGCAAGAGACGAAAACAGGGCATTGTTGGAATGCTACTACGCAAGTAACCCCGGCGGAAGGGGCTACATGAATAGGATGAGGGACCTATACACACACACACACACACATATGTATATATATATATATATATATATTAGGGGTGCAACGATATTCGTATCGATATTGAACCGTTCGATACAGTGCTTTCGGTTCGGTACGCATATGTATCAAACAATACAACACTTGTTGTAACACTGTAATATATTGTATTGTTTACTTTAGTTCAGTCTGTTACTGTTCTTATTGTCTCGGAGCCACTGTTACCACATCATTTCTTTAGGGATTAATACAGTATTGTGACTGTGACCAAGGAGTAATGACACAGTGGGTGAAAAAATGCGCACACTGTGAAAGTGGAATTAGAGAGAAACAAACGACACCAAGGCTGGAGCTTATGGCCTTTCAGTCAGATCAGTCTGGAGTAGTGATGTGTCGGTCGCGAACGAAACGGCTCTTAGAGCCGGGTCTTTGACGTGAACGACGCGAGCCGGCTACTTATTGGGAGCCGTGTTTTTTTTTTCTTTTTCTCTCACTCTGTTGCTCTCTCTCTCTTGCACTTTTCCCCGCTTCACTCCGCACGCGAGCCTTGTGCTTTACGCTGGGCAGAGGGGGGAGGGGCGATAGTTACACTCGCAGTAGCTCAGGAACATAGCGGAAGAGAGAGAGAAAGAGAGCCAGGGACAACAACGTCACATTAAAAAGGTATAGTAATCATCCACAACTATTTTCAGTTGCAGGTGATAAAGGATTCAGAAAGTTTATTCATGCAGGTCCATATGACAGAGAATGTGCATCTTCTTTTTGTTTTCATATTTTAATTTATATTTATTTGTGTTGTGGTTTGCAGTGTTTTGTGTTGTTTCACTTTAAATTTGTTTAAAATGAAAAAGCTGAAAATTTAAATAGTTAAAAGTTGAAATGTGAATAGTTTGTTTTTGTATTATATGATTTATTTATTACATTTTATGTGGAGTGAATAAATAAAAGTATATTTGCGGTGGCACCTAGAGACAAAGCATGTACAAACTTCAAAACAGTTACGAACTCTGAAGCACGTACAAACTCCGAAGCACGTAAAAACACGTACAAAAGACAACAGAAGTGCTCCAGGATGCTGGGCGCAGTGTTGAGCTTTTGTTACTTAGTGGCTACACAAGCCGGCAAGTACCAACGACCGGATTTGGTGTGTGGTAGTAACAAATAAATGAACATTTGTTTTTAAATTATTTGAATATATATGAGTGCTTGTGTATAAATACAGCTTGTGTATAAATACACAAACAATACACATATGCTTTCAATTGTGTAATTTAAATGATCTAGGTAGCTCTGTTTTGGACGTTCAGTTAACGCTAGAAATGTGTTTTGGAGTTTGTACGCGTTTTGTCTCTAGGGGCCACCGCATATATTTATATATAAACATATATAAATAAAAACACTTTTTTTTACATTAGTAATTCATTTTGTGCATTATTTTATATTATTGTTAATAATAAATTAATTAAAGCAACAAAACAACCTGAAGAGTCGGCTCGGATCCGAAAGAGTCGAATCTTTTTAGTGAGTCGAGCCGAAAGATTCGGTTCTCTAAAAAGATCCGGAAATCCCATCACTAGTCTGGAGTGGGTCCGACTGGGGAGCGCTCTGTATCTATGCTCCACACGTGGGCGCACATGTGAGATGGCCATGTGCCCCGAACGCAAACAAACCTCTTCAGCCAATCATAAGACTCCCAGCTCGCCCTCCTCCTTTCCGAGCTGCTGCTGCCTGCAGTATTGCAGCGGAGTTCGGAGTAGTCGGAACATGCTGCCGGGGCCGTGTGGAGCTACCGAAGTGTCCCGGAAAAGAGGTGCTGAGCCGGGCCTGCTGCCGAGGCACGTCTCGGAGAGGAAGCGGGCCTGCTGGGGAATTCTTACCAGCCAAGGTGGGCGCATTGATGTGTTTTGGGTGGAAGCACATTGGTGGCGGGGGGATTTCTGTAAATAGTCCCTATCAGAGTGTCAGTGTAAATAACACACTTTCTACAAGTGTGTGGCTGTCAGGTGGAATTTGAGCGTGTTTGGAACAGCCCTGCTCCAGGGCCAAGCGGGGCCTCCAGCAGTTTGACTGGAGCTGAGCAGACGTATGGAAACACTGCCGGCCGGGTGCTTTTATACTAAGGTGGTACATTTAAACGGGGTTTGCACTGAAGAGCTGCTGCTCTGTGAAGCAGCTGGATTGAAGATCCTTAAGCTAAATCAGCAGCACTACTTGTGAAAATACCCACGCAAAACTCCCGATTAATGGCACAGCATCAGTATACCTGTCCAAAATAACTGTGTTTGAACTTTATCACGTGAAACTGCAGTAAGGCCTACATTTAAATGAGAAGAACACAATAATCTCTTTATTACACAAGCACAGAGCACTCGCTTCTGTGTTTACAACAGGCACTTTGTGTCGTGAAGTACAGATCTTACCACATTATACAGAAAACCCAACAATGTGCCCATCGCCTGTGTTCTCCACGCACCTGGTAAGAGAATGGAGGAAGAACTCCCCTTTAACAGGAAGAGACCTCCAACAGAACCAGGCTCAGGGAGGGCCATTTATCCTCGGGCGTTGGAGGTTTAGGGAGAAAAGAATGTCATGAAGGCAGCTCAAGGGTCTTTTCCCTTAGGTTTCTTTGAAATCTGATTTTTTTTAATCATCAGTGGACATGTCATCCCTGCTGGCTGTTAGAAACAATGGAGGTTCACAGACCTCAGCATACACCTCCATTTTCAGCTGTACAGTACATATACTGCACATGCTATGTTTGAATAATGTCGGTAAACAAAGTTAAGTAAAAATTCTGTGTTAGCGGAATTCATCATGCATTCAGTTATTGATACAGAAATGCATACATGTGCTTTAATGCTGGGTCATAATTAGCCAAACACAGAAAGCTGCTCAGTGTATTTGTGAGCTGTTTGTTACATGTTCAGTCAGTAAAGAGTGAGGACTTTGGAGCGTGTGTGGACTGCAAGTGTCTTTCCCCCCCCCCTGTTCGTGTGTGGATTCCTGGAACCCGTCTTTTCCCCACTGTGTAAATAGATCACCTGGTGCTTCTGTAAATAAAAAACCTTTATTGTTCCCTACTCAGAGCCTGCGCGTGAGTCCGTTCAGTCCCGTTGTGACATTTTCAAAAGATGTGTGAATGAAATGTTCCTACATAAGGTGGAGGGTGAGGGAAAGTGGGCTGTTTCAAGTAAAACATTTTAGGGACTTGTGATTGTATCCTGTTATGTTCTGAAAGATTCCTGCAGCGCTTCATTGTAAGAGTGAGGAAGACTCCCAGTGCAGCAGCACGCGTCTGTTTTCAGGAGTTTCTGAGGCTGGAGGTGGTTAATGCTGTGAACACGTCACACACGTGCAGTTTGAAGGTTCAGGTTTCAACCTTTGGTTAATGAATGCTTCTAAATTGGTTTTGGTTAGTTAGTGTTAATGTGGGCCATGCAGGGTTAGGGTTATTACAGTTAACTACAACTAAAAGACTTTTTAGTTCATAACATGAAACTAAACATTTTCAAACAATAACGACTAAACTGAACACGGAAGCTCATTCTGGAAAATGACTCAAACTAAACCGAATCAAAAGCAAAAAGTCCAGATGAAATAAAACAAATTAGAAAATAGAAAACTATGATAACATTAACCTAAAGTCAGCCCTGTGAACATGTTTTTGATACAGAATGATTTAATGACACATCTGTAAAACCTGCAGAAAGCTTATTTAAATGTAGCCCAGTTAAACCCCACGGCAGCTGTGTCGTACCATCCACAGGACGCCAGCAGCAGCTCACTGGAGCAAGGCTGCGTTCCTACTTAACTGTGTACTGTCACCTGGATGATGACCAAACGTTTCTCCCACTGAAACATCCAGATGAACAGAACCAACCTTTTGGGATTTCCTTACCTGGATGACTGAGCATTAACTGTGCACTCTTAACAGAAACATTACACATTTCTTTGCGGCTGAAGGCAGATTCATTGAATTAGTGACTCACTGACAGAGTGGGCTCAGCTTTTTGATCAGAGAGGTTCGTTGTTATGATCTGGAGACACTGCTCAGTGCTCTGCCACAGGAGGAGCCTGTCAGTGATCCAGCTCATTATAGTCTCATCTGATCATTCTCAGTGTTTTGTTGGTGTTTCGATGGCGAGGTGATTCTTAGTCTGATGTGTCCCGCATACAGGAAGGACAAACAGGAGGAGTGGAGGGATTCTGCTTAAGTCAAAATGTCCTATATCTACCAGTGGCTGGATGTGCCGTGGGGAGACGGAGATATGGGTATGTTGGACGTGAGACTGTGTGTGGGTCTGTGGTGTGTGCTGCAGTGACAGCTGAGGACGTGCTGACGAGCTCCAAATGCAGGTGCTGACGCCCTGCTACAAAACAAGTAAAAATCACGTTTCTCATTAAGTGCAATTCTTTGTGATTCGTCCTGTTTTCTACCTTAATTGCAGATTAAGCAGCAATTTCAGGAGCAGGGCCACGCCTCCAAACACGCTCCTTCCGGTTCTCATCTATATAGGTTCCCCCAGTTCTGCAAGCTGTTCATTCTCGTTTACGTGCCCCACCCGCCCTCCCTGCTTTAGCTTCTTCTCTTCTATTAAGTACATGGGGATCTGTCAGGCCCGGGAGCTGTCGCCGATCCCCTTCGACGCCTTCCCCAAACCACAGCTCAACTCATGTCCAAGCTTCACCTTTACCTACTAAAATGCTGTCAAACATAAAATGAGGACGTGCGCCCAGCGAGTGAAATGTTCTATAAGAGCGAAATAAGCCACGATTAGTCGACTATCAAAATCGCCAACGACAAATTTAATAGTCAACACTTCGTTTAAAGCCTTGTATCTTACAAGGCTTTAAACGAAGTGTTGACTACTAAATTTGTCCTGAAAGACGCAGGAATAAGTAGCAGGATTTAAGAGTGGAATAATGGACTGAAACAGAAGATGGCAGCACTGCATGCACAAGGATGCCAGCTGCCGTTAAACCCCGAAGAAGAAGAAGCAACTCCGGTATCGTCGATATGTCCAAATTCAGGCCGCATCCTTTGGAGGCCGCATTTGAAGGCCGATTACGTTACAGCGATGTGACAAAGGCTTCCCAAATGCAGCCGACAAATGCGTCCTACTTTTCCCCAGATTTAGCACGGCTCAGCCAATTCCAGTTTCCAACAATGGCGGCAGCTACTGAGTTTTAATATTACTCTTCTTAATCATTCTGGGTCGCAAAACAAACTTCTAACATATTTTCAGGCAAGAATGTAGCTGTAAACTTCAAATATCTGCTCGGTTTATCAAGACACCACATATTTGCAAAAGCGCTCTGACGTTTTCGGAGACGTCTGTTACCCACCAGCTCGATAGCGAGCCGGGGGGTTCAATGGTCACTCGAGCCGACGAGAATTGCAGACTCCCGGCAAATCGTTTTCAAACCCACCGTGGACTTTCGCTATTTGGGTTAAACATGATATATAAGTCACTTAGATAACTTAAAACTGTTATTGTTTGGCTTTTTTTTGTGTTTTATTTGTCCCTGAGTAAATCGGTTTGGCTGAGATTAAAGTTAGTTTTGACACAGCTGAATAAACGTCAAACAGACAGCTGACAGAAGTCTGAGATGGTCGAGAGTTTACTCCAGTGTCCTGTTATATTTTAGATAGCAAGGAGCAGACGGCTGAGTTTGTTAAAAGTTTAATAAACTATCATCTTGTCTTTATTTTTAGTTAGCACATACCTTAAACACCTCAAGCTGTAAGCTAATGATAGTTAAATAAGTGCGCAGTTTTACGTCCAATGGATGATGATCTGATTAGTTGACTAATGGCAAAAATAATCTGTGACTAGTCGACTATCAGAATAATAGTTTGTGGCAGCCCTGCCACAAGAAGATCCTTACGCTATATCTTACTGCGGAGCCCTTCAGCTCCACAGTAAGATACAGTGGAGCATGGAGCCACATGCCTCCAGTGTGTGGGATTCAAAGCGTTCCTGTTGTGGTTTAGAGAGCGTGTCAGGCCGCACGTGTGATGTGTGTCCATGGGTCGCAGAGAAGGGAGATGCTCTACTGCTTAGTGTTCAGCAACACAACGGCAGGGTGTCATCATAGAAGTCCTCACATGGACAAACATGTTACTGTTTCATCGTGAAATTCCTGATCTTCAAACTAAGCCTGAGACAGAGTTTGAAAGCACATCAGTCATTAATGAGCTCAGGCTGGTGCTTTGTATTCCACTTTCTACTACATGTCTGCATTTTTTCTGTGTGTTTTCAGGGTCCTGGGCAGATCGTTCTCCTCTCCATGAAGCAGCTTCTCAGGGTCGGCTGCTTGCCCTGCGCACTCTGCTGGCCCAGGTAACTGGACATCGATGTGAGGCTCCGGTAATCGCTTATCAGTTTGAATAAAGCCGACACACGTCCCGTTATTTACATCTGTTTTTCAGGGCTATCACGCCAACATTGTCACCATCGATCATGTGACTCCTCTTCACGAAGCCTGTCTATCAGGACACGTCGCCTGTGTCAGAGCTTTACTAAATGCTGGAGCTAATGTGAGTATCAGCACCATCTGTACATCTGCATGGACGCACCGTGTGTTTGTGTCCAGCATCTGTTTGTGTGTGTCCAGGTGAACGCTGCTACCATTGATGGTGTCACTCCTCTGTACAACTGCTGTACGTCGGGGAGCGTCGGCTGTGTGGAACTGCTCCTGCAGAGCGGCGCACACACGCGTGCGCATCACACACACTTTCCCTCAGCTTTGCACGAAGCCTGCAAGAGAGGTAAATATAGCCAGCGCACTGTTTGACTATGGGTAACACGTGTTAACTGCAACTATGTGTGTACACGTGCAGGTAACAGCCACTGTGTGGAGGCCCTGCTGTCTCATGGAGCAGATCCAGATTATGAAGTTTCCCACCTGGGCTCTCCTCTGTATGTGAGCTGTCTGCACCGACACACAGCCTGCTCAAAGGTCCTGCTGCACAGAGGTGTGAGTCTCATTCACTACAAAGCTGAGTAGCTTCACCTGATGCGGCTCATGTCTGCAGGGCTGTGACTGATGTTTCAAGCTTTGGAGTCCTCTGAACAATCACCTGACAGCTCTGACGCTCGTGCTAAAATGAAAGCTCCCGTAACCGTGGAAATACATCTGAAGGTGGAAAAAGTGAAAATATGAAGTCACTAACGTCTCATAACCAGCAGCTGGGGTCATAACTCCTTTAAGAGACTATATTACCAGTTCTTCAACAGCTGGTTGCCCACAGAAGCCAAGATAAACGTAAAAATCTTGGTTCTCACGTTTAAGTGCATCCATAACCTTGGCCCTCCTCATCTCTGTGATCTGCTTCATATCTCCACTGTTTCCCGCTCTCTCAGATCTGCCACTCATCTTGTTGTTCCTTGTGCTCGTCTCCTCACTGTGGGGAGCAGAGCTGTTGTCATCCGTTCTCGTAAAGCATAACCAAACTTGAGCGTTTGAGCCGCTTACGTGCCGTGTTTCCTGCCGGGTAAATGACGCTCCACAACGTGGTGACGTCATTCGGGGCGACTGGAATCGATAAGGGAATCGTTTGCAAAAATGGCAAACAACTCCAAGGAACTGAAACTGTGGGAACCGGTTCTCAACAAGAACCGGGTTTGATACCCATCCCTACTCATAGGAAATATAGATTCCCGTATTTAAGTCACAGCTCAAAGCCTGTTTAAACTGGCTTACTCACTTTAATACAGATCTTACTTGTTGTCAAATCTTGTTTGTTGTTTTTCTATTTAAATGTATTTGAATCAATTTTTTATTGATATGTTTTTTCTTTTTGTAAGGCGCCCTCAAATAAAACGTATTATTATTATGATTAACCCCGAGGACAGACTATGGGGAGATGCACTGCAAAGAGGAGAGTGTTAGGTCAGGGTTAGAGACCAGAGTCACGGTCATGTCAGTGTTAACACACGGGCGTGTTAGATAAGATAAGATAAGGTATGGAAAGATAAGGAAAAATAAACCTTTGTTAGTCCCACACCTGGGAAATTTGTTTAACAGGCCACGTCCTAAAAAAATAATAGAGGACAGTCCGCATGGTGGTGAGCACTGCGCTCTCACAGCAGGAAGGATCTGGGTTTGGTTGTTCTGGTCGGCTGGTCTTTGTGTGTGGAGAGTCTCCACACCCACAGTCCAAATACATGTATGAAGGGTTTCTTTGATTAATCCGGATTGGCCTTGTGTGTGAGTAAAAGCTCTGGAAAGTGCTTCAGGCTGCAGGAAAAAGTGTTGTAGGATGATGTGTGAACAAATGTGCTTGTGGTCTGGAGCAGCTGGAGTGGTCTGTCAGACAAGAGCAGGTAAATGTCTCTGTGTCGACCGTCCATGGTCACGTTTCATGGCTCTGTGGGTGTGTCTGATCTAGGAGCAGATGTAAGTGTGGGCAGAGGCTGCGACAGCCCTCTGCATGCGGCTGTCAGACAGGACAGCGCAGATCAGGTGTCACTGCTGCTCGACTACGGGGCGAATACTAACTTCCGAGACGGCAACAATCAGCGGCCGGTGGAGCTGGCGCCCCCTGGTGGGAAAACACACCAGCTGCTGCTGGCCTTTGAAGGTACTGGTCATGTGCTGCTGTGGTGACTCTGTTATTGTGTAGAACCAGATGAAACGAAGTCGGTCTGAGTCACAGCAGCTCTGTCTCTGTCTCCTTCTAGCTTCTCCAAGGAGTCTCTGCCAGTTGTGTCGTCTTCAGATCAGAAATCTGATTGGGCGATCCAGACTGAACTTGCTCCCTGTGCTTCCTCTGCCCGGCCTGCTCACTCACTACCTGGACTACAGAAGCAACGAGCAGTGACGCCACCGTGCACGCTGATATCACCGCTCTGTGGTTACACCGAGTCCGCCGACATTTCACACGAGAACACGCAGACCTGCTGCATGCTGTACTCGCTCTGTTGCACAGCAGATTACTTTCATCGCCATAACTGACGACCTGTTTCTTTCACTAGAACTTTAGTTACAATGGGGACAATTTGTCTTTGTGTCCTAAACAGAATTTGATTGTTTTTATTCCTTTTGTTTAGCCTAATGACTCCTCATGAACTTTAGGTGCTGAAACGACTGCTGTTTGCTCTGCTGGTCTTATCAGGTCTCAGTCTGTAGGTCTCGCCTTAGCTTGGCGATGGACAGTCTTCACCGTGATTGAGCTGAGCGCCTGTTTCAGCCATCATTGTAGTTTCATTGTTCAACTTCACCTGCTTCCAAGGGTCACGGAGAAGACAAAGATCTGATGACGTGAAGGCTCCAGGGTGACCGACATCAGGCTCATCCTGGTGACTGGATGAATATATTTCATGGAAATGTCCTGGACCCCAGTGTGATGGTACCCGTCCTCCATCATTGCTGTTACCGTCTGAGTTCAGTCCAACACTGATCAGAACAACACTGGATAACCCTTCATGACTTACTTTGCGATTTCACTTGTATTTATTCATTTCACTTCAGCTTCGTGTGTATTTTTTAATCTTTCTGAGCTGCTCGTTTTGTGATGTCATATTTATTTTATTGAGTGAGGCTGTTTTCATGTTGTGACTGCTGTAATGTGATCATTTCCCAACGTTTGGGATGAATAAAGTGTGTCATATCTAATCCTCTTCAATTTCTTATTTCCTTGGTAAAGTTATTTATTTGAAGGTCGGGTGTGGAAATACCTCAGCGAGGTGTGTGGTTGTACAAAACATGCAGGCGTTTAATTGGTTGAGTGCCTTTCAGTGTGTTGGCATGTCCACGTCTTTATGTGGCTTAAATCAGGCCAGACACATCTGAGGTGTTGTACAGTTACCTGTACACACCTGTGATTCAGCTCTCTGCATCCTCTTGGTACCAGGTGAGACCGAATCATTGCTTCTAATGATTTGGACTTATTATCACCCCGTACCTTTATTCTGAATGCTTTCATATTAACTCCGTGTGAATGCTACCAATGCCTACTGTTCCCTTGGATGCACTTTTTACAATTGTATATGACGTGGACAATGAGCCACATCCCTCCTAATGACGAACAAACCAGACAGGACCGACCTCTTGTTTGTCTCCACACCCAGTAATACCTGCTTTTAAGCCCGTGCGTGAGCCTGTCAGCAGTGGAGACCACAGCCTACCAGCATTGTCGTCCGTGCAGCAGCACAGCCCCACAGGTGGTGGTACTGCGTCTACATCTACACGGCGCCTCAGAGAGCCGGACACGACCGAGAAACAACCGAAGAAGAAGAAACTGTTCCTAGCATGGAGAGGCACGGCGTGTCGGTGTAGTGGAGGCGGAGGTCGCTGCGTCAGCAGGAGCCTGTTCAACATTCAGCACAAGCTAGCGACCTGTTAGCTGCTTAGCTCCCGTGCTAACTTGAAGCTAACGCAGCGTAGCGGCTGCTGCTAACATGAGGCTCAAAGTGGGATTCATTCTGCGGAGCCTGCTGGTCATCGGCACGTTTCTGGGCCTGTTGGTGCTCTGGTCCACCCTGACCCCCAAAGCCAACAGAGACAGCCCGTTTGAGAAAAGGGTGAGTACACAACAGGCTCTGAGCCACATCAGTGTTAGCGTGTGAGCAGTTATGACACGCTGTTGCACTGTGTGTGTGTTGGGCAGTCAGCGGACGCTGTGGTCTGGACTCTAGCTGTACAGTCGCTGCTGCTGACAGCACCGTGGCTCCCAGCATTCATATCCGCATATGTCACCATGTTGGAGTCAAAGGCGGAAGTGGGTTGTAAAAGTTGTTCCGGTATTGCGGTTTTTCTGCAAGGTATTCAAATGATTGCATGTAGACATAAGACCAGTGTGCCACTGAGCCACACGGTCATGGCCGGCGGGAGGTTGTTGGTTCAATTCCAGCCGGAAACGCAGATCCTTTTTGGGTTATGTAAGAAAGGGCACCCGTGTGGAGATTGCGTGGACCCGGTCCCGGGGACGTGTTCTGGCGCTTTGATGGAGGCTTCAGCAGCTCCCGGTGCCTCAGTCACACCTCAGAGGCAGATCTGTGTGCACGCCGCAGCCCACAGTGGGACACCTTTACGTGTCGTGTCCCGTGTCTGCAGCTGTTTAATGGTGTAGGCTCTGCACAGTCACGCTGGTGTTGTCAGAGGACAAGTGTCCAGTACGTCCTCTTTATTTGTGCCAGAACAGGTGTCCTGAAGCCCTGACCAGTCTTACAGCGCTGTCAAACACAGGAGACAGACAGGCTGCACCATCTGTTGTCATGTCTTCAGGACATTGTCTGCCTCTTTGGCTGGAGGCAGGTGTAGGTAGAGGGGACTGGTGCAGGGTTTCACACTGTTATTGGATCTGGTGTAAGGCGGCTGCCACAGAAATGGTGTCACCTCTACAGGGCTGGGCTATATGGACAAAAGACGTATCCCAGTTGTTTTTGCCACATGAGTGTATATTGATACACATGATGACAGTTGCTGTGGTGGTGGATGGATGGGGGGTTGGACCATTTCCAGGAATTTTCCCCACAAATGCTCAAAGTACTAAAAAGGAGTTATTTTTGATACTTTGCTGATAATTCATCCATACTTACAGTTACTGTAGGGTGTTGTTGAATGCTGGCCTAGTGGAGTATTAGTGTATTAGCAATTTTAGGGCAGTAAATGAATCCTGCCACGGCTGACCGACACCAGCCTGGTGCAGAGAGGCTGTGTGGGTGCTGTGCCTCTCTCTGAGCATGGATTCAACTCTGCTCATTTCTTGTTGGTGTCAACATCACACCGAGTCTCTTGAACAGTGTGATGTTAGACAGCTAACGGGCAGCACCCATCACAGACTCCCTGCTATGGTCTTCGGTATGCTGCGCTGAGGCTGTGCTGTGAGCTTCAGGCAGGACTGCTGCCTCTCTGCCAGCTTGTGTCACAGTTTGCTAGTGAAGGATCAACGGAGCGATCACAGCTGTTTGCAGCTACTGGTGATATTTAATTTTTAACACGGGCTGCTTATGAAACCCACCTGTAGTCATGTACCTGCTGTGGTGTGTCGTCTCCGTCTGGGCCTGCCACCAACCTTCAACACTGGGTAATGCGCCACCTGGTGGTTTGTACTGAGGGTGAGAGAACCTCTGTCTCCATGAACCGTGACCCCTCAGAGCGGTTCACCTTCATGGCCAACTCTAGCAGGGTTTCATCTGATTTAGCTTGCTGAAGGCAGCAGTCACAGGCAGCGTGCAAAACTGTTTATGTGGGCTATAACCATAAGGTCTTATTATTACTAAATAAACAGTGCATAGACGAACAATGAGCTCCTGTGCTCCTTCAGATATCAGTGGGGCTCCTTCAGTGTCGGGAGTGAGTGTGGGACAGTCTGAGGTTTGATTTGTGTGTCCTGGCAGCAGTGAGGCAGATACATGATTTAGTACACACATGCACAAAGAGTGTGCCTGCACCCACTAAGTGTTGGCTAAACACAAAAACATTATTTTTCTAATAGAAATAAGGTAAACTGGCTAACGCTGAGGAAGTCCAGCAGCTTCCTTCACTAGGAGTTTAGTTTCCACCGGTGTGTCTTCTTCTGAAACACACCTCGCCGTCTGCTTGGCTGTTTAACATCAGCTCGGAAGGGCTGAACCTGGACCAGACCAGATCATCAAACAAGGGGGAGGCGGGGTTTATTCTGCGTTGTCAATTTAGACAGACGCTGCAAAAATCCATCGCTGACTTCTGTGAATGAGGGAAGACTGAAGCAAGCTGACCAACACATGCTCTTACACATTTATGACCAACTTGTTTATTTCTTTGTTGGCGTGCTGAGGTTTGAGAGCTGCTCACACTCAGTCGGTTTTACACGTGCGGAGCTGCAGATCTGGCTGAGCGAGTCCATGAAGAAGTAGGAACAGGCTCTCATCATCTTAGGTTAACGTGCTACACGAGCAGCTTTGTTCCCTGCTGAAGCAGGTGGGTCACCGAGCCTGCGAGCAGCTGTATGTAATCCAGTCACCCAGGTCGGCCCGGGGATGCTGGAGCCTGACCCTGCTGTCACACAGTCAACGCACACACCTCATTGTTTGTATAGATGTCTGTGTTTGTGTTTCTTTTCTTTGGATTTGGTTTCAGGGACTGTACACAAAAGGAAAAGCTACAGTTTAAATCACACACACACACACTAACACACACAGACACACACACACACTAACACACACACACACACACTAACACACACACACACACACACACACTAACACACACACACACACACTAACACACACACACTAACACACACACTAACACACACAGACACACTAACACACACACACACAGACACACTAACACACACACACACTAACACAGACACACACACACACACACACTAACACACACACACACTAACACACACACACACTAACACAGACACACACACACACACACACTAACACACACACACACTAACACACACACACACTAACACAGACACACACTAACACAGACACACACACACACTAACACACACACACTAACACACACACACACTAACACAGACACACACACACTAACACACACACACACTAACACACACACACACACACTAACACACACTAACACACACAGACACACTAACACACACACAAACACTAACACACACTAACACACACTAACACACACAGACACACTAACACACACACAAACACTAACACACACTGACACACACACACACACACACACACTAACACACACACACACACACTAACACACACACACACACACACACTAACACACACACACACACACTGACACACACACACACACACACACACTAACACACACACACACACACTAACACACACACACACACACACACACACTCACACTCACACACTCACACACACACACACTAACAGACACACAGACACACACACTAACACACACACACACACACACACACACACTAACACACACACACACACACACTAACACACACACACACACACACTAACACACACTAACACACACACACACACACACACACACACACACAGACACACACACACACACACAGACACACACACTAACAGACACACACACACACACTAACAGACACACACTACCAGATATCAGAATATTAAACATATAAATACAATCCCATAAAGCACAAAACAAAATGATTAATGATTAATGCCGACAATCCATTAGTTCACATCATGACAGAAGAGCTGAAGTCTCCGCACACTTGGAAGCACAGCCCCCCCTTGTGGTGGACCTGGTAACTGCAGTGGAGCAACTTTATTTAGGATCTTGTGCACTAACCATATGTTTGAATCACGTTTGATTATCAGAATTTAACATCTAGAACAGGACAGTAATGATATTGATGTGCTTTTCTCTGCAGAAGCTTTCGAGTTTGTTTGTTTGTGGTGTGTTTGGTTTTGATTCGCTCGTGTTTGTGACCAGCGTGGCGCGCAGACAGACTCGCTGTGTCTTGGCTGCATTAACTCTGTGAATGTTTAAAATGAGCTGCATTGTATTTCAGTGTAGGACACACGTGTTTAATATCCATGTCTGTTGTGTTTCATCATGCAGGATGACAGCTTGTTGCCCAAAGGTGACCTTGCAGAGCAGTTTAAGCCTGTGATGCCCTGGCCTCATGTGGAGGGGGTGGAGGTCGACCTCGACTCCATCAGACTGAAACACGGTGAGGACTGGCTTGTTTTTTCCTGACTGTGGCCAAAGCGGGTGACTATCAAAGTGACAGCCCACGGTATTACTGTATTTAAATCACCAATACTGGTGTATACCTCCTGTATTAGACATGAGTCAATCAGAGAGGCTAGGAGGATTTGTACATGTGCAGAGGAGGGAGGGTGGATGTTCTGGACACAGGGTGATGAAGACGGAGCAGGAGGGCAAGAGGAAGACCTCAGAGGAAGTTCATGGATGTAGTGAAGGAGGAGATGCAGGGGGATGCTGGGATAGGGAGATAGTCTGCTGTGGAGCAGCTGACAGAAGATGATCCTCATTAGTGATTGTTTGTTGGTCTGTAATCACTGCTAATTAACATCAGCCCTGACAGTGGTTTTGGTGTTTTCTCCTGCCAAAGACTTAAAGTCTAACTTTCTTAGCACTTGTATGCTGTGGTCCTGTGTCATCTCTTGGTTTGTGTTCAGGAGGGGCCGACCTTCCCAAGGATTCAAAGGAGCAATCCAACCAGAAGCAGGTGATTCAACAGCAGTATGTGACATTCGGACCTCACACACACGCCTACACTAGCCCCGTCCTGAAGAAAGGTATCCTGGGAAATTTTGAGCCTAAGGAGCCTGAACCTCCAGGGGTCCCCGGTGGACCCGGAGAGGGCGCTAAGCCGTTTGTCCTGGGTCCAGAGTACAAAGACTCGGTTCAGGCCTCCATCAAAGAGTTTGGCTTCAACATGGTTGCCAGTGACATGATTTCACTGGACAGAACAATCAATGACATACGCCACGAAGAGTAAGTACTGCTTCCACTGAATGCATGTCTGCCATCTTTTGTCCTGCAGTCACATCAACCTGATTAATGTTACAGGAGATAAACTTCAATAGCCACAGGAAACGGGCAGTAAGCCTAACACCGATCGTCCTCCTGTAACCTATACTGAATCATGCCGCGTGTGCAGACACGTGTTCACAATGTGTTTCTCGTAAACAGAAAAGCGACACATCATTAAGTACGCCGTATCCTGTGTTCTGAGTGCAGAAATGGGCGTGATGACCAAATCACTGTGGCCGATTTCTAACACGACACCTTTGGCAGAGTGTAGCGTGACACAGGTGCTGCCTCACAGCCTTTTCAATTGGCGCTGCTGACTTTATCGCTCAGTTGAAGTGAGAACATAAATGCTTCCACTCAGATCCTCGTACAGGCTGCAAACTAATTCGGTGAATGATGTTCTTGTGTTTGTTTCTGCATGTACGAGTCGGTGTGAACTAGGGCTGCTCGATTGTGGCAAAAATGATAATCATGATTGTTTTCACTGAAATTGAGATCTCGATTATTTGACGATATTTATTTAACAATAACAATGTGTTGAGACCGCTGCTCTTAATTGTTGTGACACGTGTTCGAAACGCAGAGAGGTGCGCTCGATTTGCCACACGGAGCAGCGCGAGAGTAAAGCACGAGGGAGGGGCTAATAATCGGCTCGGTCATTTTTAATGATCGTTGAAAGCCCAGATCGTAATCGAGATTAAAATTCGATTAATTGAGCAGCCCTAGTGTGAAAGGAACATTAACACAAGACTCAGGCTATGGGTCCTGCTGCCGTGGACTGAAATGCACCGTTAGCCTCATTCTCACACACATTGTGCACATGCTTTCTCTGTGCCTTCGAACTTTAACCTGGCGCTCACACACTCGCGCTCTGATGGATGCAGAGCTGAAGCGTCGGACTGTTAGACGGCGCCTGTGTCACAGTGTCGATGCACAGTTTCAACAAGTTTTACCGTGTAGGAGTTGCGTTGGTGCAGCGAGGCTGTACTACGCTGTGCAGCAACTAGGTTTCTCATGGCACACCGTGTCCTCTGTGCAGGTGTAAGTACTGGCACTACGACGACAGACTGCTCACATCCAGCGTGGTGATAGTCTTCCATAACGAAGGCTGGTCAACGCTGATGAGGACTGTCCACAGTGTCATCAAGAGGACTCCTCGCAGGTACCTGGCTGAGATTGTCCTGATAGATGACTTCAGTAACAAAGGTGGGTCTGTTTAAAAACATCATTTTAGATGCGTGTTGGTTCCACTGTGAACAGCCTCCTTTTTCCATCATGCTGTTAATGATCACCTGCAAAGGCCGTCCTGTTGGTTCACGTGGTGCTGTCTGCTGCAGTCTGTGGTCAGAGGCAAGGTGTCACATGGTGTTACCATCATGTCTGTGCACGCTCCTCAGACGTCCACGTGGGCGGCTGTAATCCCCCAGTGGAGCCAGAACACAGCACAGAGAAGACAGAGGCTAACAACCTGACTGTAGAGAAACAAAGCACGGACACATGTCAGTGTATTCGCTACAGCACGCTGCACTCAGCTGTGGAGCATCAGAGAGGGACATGAAAGTGAGAGGAGGACCAGACAAGCTGCACAGCTGACTCATGCTAGCTAAGTTAGCTAATGCTGTCTGACTAGGCTGGAGTGCTAAACTCTAACTTAGTGGAATGTAAGGAAACCTACCTATGATAGAAACGTCTGTGTGATCAGCTGCTAACAGCCATGAACATATCAATCAGCTGGTGCTGTGTGCAGCACGCATGTGGGAACACATCACTGATAGGTGTGTAGCTTAAACCCATTCGCTGGAACGTCCAAGACAATTCAACTACACAGCAAAAGCAACACACAAGTAGGCAAAGTTCTTCGTGTTACTCATGCATGAGGGAGAGAACCACGACAAGCGCCGTTCCTTCGCTTGACCTCAGTCGCTCTCGTCCGCTCCCCCGTAACACTGCTCTTTTATCGAGGTCACATGAATATACATAGGTTCATTAACATACGACGTGTTCATACACACAAAGAGTTGTGTGTGTGTGTGTGTGTGCGTGTGTGTGTGTGGTCAGAGTGTGACCCCATAAAGACTTCCCTAAACCTGCTGGTCTGGAAGTCCAGCGGTCCATCTAAACTAAAGGCACTCAGACTAAAACTGACACAGCTACGTTTATCCTGCCATGAAACAATAAAACGAGGTAGACCTCTCCCCAGCTGCCAGGGTGTGGATGCCAGAGGACTCTGCAGTGCACACGATGCCTTTGCAGACTCCTAAGAATCTACCAACATGACATTGATTATACAACTCTAAGCATATATGAGTAGATATTTCTAAGCATAAATGACAATCAACAATACAAATCTAACAATCACCAGCTCGTGTCTTTACTCCAGCATTCGTCTGTCAGCAAACCAAAACTGTTTTCTCAAATGCTCATTGGTCCAAACGCGTGTACTAATGCTGGCTAACCAATGCACTTGCAGTCCATCTGAAGGAGCGCCTGGAGGAGTACATCAAGCAGTGGAACGGCCTCGTCAAACTCTTCAGGAATGAGAAGAGGGAAGGATTAATACAGGCCAGGAGCATTGGAGCCAAGAAGGCCACCAAAGGACAGGTACCATGTGACGCCACTGTTGCTTTTCCTCTCTAATGCTGACGATGTCTCTTAGACTTTTAATTAGCGAACTGATCAGAATTTAAAATAAACACAGTGACGTACTGTGTGTAGTGTGTAAGAGTACTCTGTGTTAAATGTACAACATCGCCTCTGAAGAGATCCCAACGTGCGGCCGCTGCAGACAGGAAACCGTTCCAGCTCAGTTCTTACGTTCTGGCACTGCTGCAGTTTTCCGCAGAGATTTTGGTTCCATGTGATGTAACTGTTTTGTTTTGTATGTACACTTTATTACTGCAGAAACAATTTCATATAGTAAGAAAGTAAACTGGGCTCCCATCTTTAAATAAGTGTCAATAACTGATTTGTAAAAGTGCCGAATGGCACCAGCAGTCCTGTCAGTGATCCTCTGCATCACCGACAGTCCGACAAGCCGAATAAAAGAACTCAGACAACTGATGGGAGATCAGCTGACAGGCGGGAGAAAAGCATGTAGAGAGGACACGAACACAGTGCAGAGGAGCGTCCACAAACAGCTGCAGAGGGCCAGTCGTTCTGGCTCTAACAGGGATGAAACCACACACGACTAATCTATCAGCAGAGTGAGAACTTTTAGTTTCTCATTTTCAAACTGCAGAGAACAGGAGGCAGGCCTCGTCTTTGTAACGTGAAGTTTAAACATGCTGGAGAAAAAACACTTTGAGGTTTGTCACAGTGTGACTGGAGGTCACAGCCAGCAAGAGTGGACACCGTGTTTGTGACAATTTTACCAACAGACACGGCGCTTCATCTGTCCTTAAACATGCCTGCAGTTAAACCCTCGTTTGTGTCATGTGACGCCAGATTTGCAGATGCAAACCTGCTCTGAAGGCGTTGTGTGTTTTTGCTGCTGACATCAAGCCACAATGAACTGGTCCTTATGTTTCTGAGCAAGAGAAGGAAGAATTCTCACGAGTCGGCAGATTTCGTGACCCAGGAGTCGGAGCTGCTGTCATATTTCAGGATGTCAGTGGACGCGTGGAGCAACATTTAGACAGAGGCTCAGCTTTGCAGCATCACATTTCAAAGGGTTTCCTTTTTAAAGGTGCTGGTCTACCTGGATGCTCACTGTGAGGTCGGGATCAACTGGTACGCTCCACTGATCGCTCCCATTTCAAAGGACAGGTAGTGCGCGCGCACACACACACACACACACAGTGTAGCCTCATGTTATCACAGCTGTCGTGGTTGTGAAGCTGTGCTGTCTGTTAACCTGCAGCTTGTTGTTTTTCAGCACTGCTGTGACAGTTTCAGTTTTTCTGTTTGCACGTCCTGTTCAATGACGTGAACTCAGACATACAGACGTTATTATTACGACATTATTTGTAATGTTGCTCCCGTGTGATCGATGTGAAATCAAATCACGACGTGCAGACTTTCAGCTGTAATTCGAGGGCTTTGAGTCAACCTGCTGAATAATTTAGTCGGCTGTCTTTATTGACCCCCAAAGGGAAATTGCACAAATTGTGTTTGTGTGAGTTTGTTATCGCAGCAGCAGATTCGCACAAAGACGCAAAACAGACGCATTTTAGAGGCTCAAAAGTCACGGACTGAACTATCATAAAGTCAAATTTAAGATTTTATTTTTAAATTAAGAAAAAGATATGAAATGTGATGACCTGCAGCTCTGTAGTGTGTCTTGGACAGATGAGCGAACCGGCCTCGCTAACCGCGAAGCCGTCTGAGTCGGTGTCCTGTTGCTTTTTCAGTTCTGCGATATCATCTACACATAATATAATCTGGATATGAGATGGCTCTGATTGAAAACCAACACATCACCAGAATAATATGGATCCAACTGTTGAATGTTAAAAATGGCTCAACAATGTGGCACAGATGGTTTTAATCTTATGGCTGATCAGTGGCTGAGTGCCTGGAGCTGTATTGATGGATGGAGCCTCGGTGAGTTAGGGCCTCCCCTCCACCAGTCCTTTGACATTTTATGCTTTTTAATCAGTTTTCTGTATCAGAAAGGTCTGACGGCGCTCCGAGGACGCGTCGTCGTCCCACCGTGGCTGCTCAGTCTGCGCGCCTCTAGATCGTCTGCTGTGCTGCATCACTTCTACGCTCTGAGCCACACACTCCTTTACTCTGGTTTTACAGCGCTGTTGTTGAAAAGCGGCACATCCAAAGGCTTGTGTGTGTTTATGTGTATGTAGGACAGTATGCACAGTGCCGCTGATAGACTATATAGATGGGAATGAGTACAGTATGGAGCCCCAGCAAGGCGGAGACGAGGACGGCCTGGCTAGAGGAGCGTGGGACTGGAGCCTGCTCTGGAAGAGAGTGCCGCTTAGCCAGAGAGAGAAGGCCAAGAGAGCGCACACCACCCAGCCTTACCGGTACACACAACACACCAGCTTGTTAAACTGACCTCTGTTCTGTTTGTGTCTCCACCCCCACCCCGCGTGGCACCTTTCCCTGTGTCTGTCTGTGTGTTTTTCCTGGCACTGCTGTCATCCCCTTCATGTACACCCCTCCTCTCCACGTATGCTGCATGCGTGGCCCTCTGTGTCAGAACGGTGTGTACGGTGCCTCTGGTCGACTCCGTCCACGGCGAGACGTTCACCTTTGAGCCCCAGGGTGGAGGAGACAGCAACGGTTTTGCTAGAGGCGCCTGGGATTGGAGCATGCTGTGGAAGAGAATCCCTCTGGGAGCCAGGGAGCATAAGCTGAGAAAAACTCAGACTGAGCCTTATAGGTACACACAGTCATTCCTAACTCGTGTGGACGTGTCCCGGTCATTTCTCACAGGGCTCACAGTAGGAGTAGAGCAGCCTCACCTTAACAGAAAATGCTAATCTTAAGGTCATGTCAGCCGTGCCTGTGTAGAGGTAACGTCATGAGTGTGAGTCATTGTTTAGGTGTCTGCTTTTGGGGAATCGCTGCACACATCTATCTTCCACCCACTGGAGGGGAGGAGCTTGTTGTTGACTCTTCTTTGTTCAGTGTAGCACAGCTTCCTCTCAGGTGTCTCTTACCCTGAGTCTGTCTGAAAGGCCTCCTTCTTTCCTTTAAGTGGTCTTGGCGGCTGCGTTGCCTAAGGTGGGTTGAGTCCCGAGCTGAAGGCCGTGGGACTTTGGGATATTTGTGGGGTCTGTGGGTGAGCTTCTGGTGTGAACTGGGCTCGGACTGGGGCACCATCACTCCTTTCTGTCTTCACATTTTCATTCGTCCTCCTGCTGTCTTTCACTCATGTCTCTGTCAGTGTCACTTGTTCATTATCACGTCAGCAGAGGGACTGACCGCGTAGAGTCACATGATTACAAAGAGATGGAAGCTTGTTTCGGGCTGAGGACTGTTTCTTTATACCTGCAGGTCTCCAGCCATGGCAGGAGGTCTCTTTGCTATAGAAAGAGACTTTTTCTTTGAGCTGGGACTGTACGACCCTGGACTGCAGATATGGGGAGGGGAGAATTTTGAAATATCTTACAAGGTAGACTTTGAATTGTCCAGTTTATGTTCATCCCTGCACATTGTAAAGACATCATGGTTACTGTGACTCTGTATGCTGGTCCAGATCTGGCAGTGTGGTGGCCAGCTGCTCTTTGTGCCCTGTTCTCGCGTCGGCCACATCTACAGACTTCAGGGATGGCAAGGCAACCCTCCGCCAGCACATGTTGGATCCTCGCCTACTCTCAAGGTGAAAGCAGACAAACGTGTGAATGGATGGAAACTTGTATAGTGCACATCTTCTGTTTCAAGTTTCCACAGAGTCCTGCATTTCCAAGTTTCTGTCTACACAAAGGAGGTGTTGCTGCCATCTGGCCCTCCACCTGCATGCATGGAGCCAGGTCCAATAGCAGATGCATGCTTTTGCCCTTCTGCCCACAGTCACCGCTACACCTATGCAATCACTCTGTCATGAAAGGGATGGTACTTCATCTACATGTGTTGTATTTGTGTTTGCAGAACTATGTTCGTGTGGTGGAGGTTTGGTGGGACGACTATAAGGACTACTTCTACGCCAGCCGCCCTGAAACTCTGACTCTGGCCTACGGAGACATCAGTGACCTTAAACGATTCAGGTGCACAAAAACCACTCTTCTACCTTTTTACTGAGTGAACGCCCACTCAGAACATAGTGTAGCACTGACTGACTTTCCCCAGGATGTATTCCTTCAGCTGTGCAGTGTGATTGTATGATTTGCAGTCGACGAGTTGGTCTTCATTTAGGGAAAACTGTTTAATGTGGGTACGATCATATAAAGGTTTGTTGTGCTTTTGACACAAATTCACTCCATCGCTGTGGAAACGTTAAACACTGACCTCCAACTGTGCTCAGAAAGATGTGGCTACGCATGCACCCTCTATCATGCTGTAGCGTAAATGTTTTAAAGTGGTGTGTTACAGGTGTGCAGTAAATAACATGCAGGACTATGTGACCTGAGGATGAAGCGTTTTTCTGTCTGAATTCATCTTTAGCTGCTAAGCACACAGCTGATCTCATGTTTGCTTGTTGCAGGGAGGAGCATCGATGCAAAAGTTTCAAGTGGTTCATGGAGGAAATAGCATACGACATTCCACAGCACTACCCACTTCCTCCTAAAAATGTAGAGTGGGGGGAGGTAGGCGTGCTCACACACACACTCTCGTTTTGATATCATAGTGAGGACATAATGCTTTCCCTAGCCGCACACCCTAACCATTAAAGATGAATGCATAACCCTGTCTGTGGCCCTAAAACCACATTTTGAGTTTCAAAACTGTCTTCCCACTCGTGTGGACGGGCGTTTAGTCCCCATAAGGCAGGCTTGGCCAACTCCAGGCCGAGGGGGCCGGTGTCCTGCTGGTTTTAGATCTCACCCTCAGTCAACATGCCTGAATCACAGGATTAGTCCATTACCAGCCTCTGGAGAACTTCAGGACACGTTGAGGACGTCATTTAGCCTTTAAATCAGCTGTGTTGGATTAAGGACACATCTAAAACCTGCAGGACACCGGCCTGAGGCCTGGAGTTTGGACACCACTGCCATAAGGGCTGTTGGTCCCCACAAGCCTGCCAGTATTTGGTCCTCACAAAGATGCATAAACATGTTTCACACACAGCATGCTTCACTGTCCCTGTGATTGCAGATCCGGGGCTTCGACACCAGTTACTGCATCGACAGCATGGGACACACTAACGGAGGGAATGTAGAGCTGGGCCCGTGCCACAGGATGGGTGGAAACCAGGTAATTAAACACTGTCACACGTGACGTGGCTCTTTGTTTTCCTCTGGTGTGACGACATGAGCCAGTGTTACTGTGATCAGTGGGTTAAAGGGACAGCTGGCTGCTTCTGTAGATGAAAGCTTGGGCTCCTTATCGCTCCATGAGTGTGCTCTCCTGCCTCGTGTCACAGAAAGGATGGAGGCAGGCTTTACGTTAGGTGTCCAGATCCTGACTCTGGTTTTTCACCCTGAACTCTGTGTAGCTGTTCCGCATCAATGAAGCCAACCAGCTGATGCAGTATGATCAGTGCCTGACCATAGGAGGCGACAAGTCTGCTATCATCATCACACACTGTGAAACCAACCAGCACATGGAGTGGAAGTACTTCAAGGTGAGACACACACAGATCATAAGATGGATGTAGTGTTGGTCTTTAGATGTTTGCTCAGCAGCGTGTGGAGGCTGGAAGCACTGAGATCACACCAACATGTAGGAGGCAGAAAATCTCTGACACAAGCTGAATTTACTGCCTTTTTTTCTCTCCTTTCCCGTCTGTGTCTGCAGGATCTGCATCGATTCACTCATGTGCCAACAGGTAAAGGACTGCACTGGCATTTTAACTCATCTTTTCTCATCATCAAAGGCACTTTTGGCTTTATCACACATGGAGTCAGCTGCTGTTCGCATCATTTACTTCAGCCTCAGAAGTGCTTTTGGTGCCAGACAGAGACAGACACACACACACACACACACACACACACACACACACACACACACACACACACACAAAAGCCCGTTCAGCTATCTTAGTGAGGACCGTCATTGACATAATGGTTTCCCTAGCCCCTTACCCTAACCCTAATCTGGCCCTAACACTATTCTTTAACTAAGCCCCAACCCACATGATAAACCATAACCATTCTGGTCTTAAACCTAATTAATTGGACCAATAATTTGGCCCTAAACCCAATCATTGCATAACAATTAATTACAATTTCCATTTGGCTTTAATCCTAATTGGTACAGTATTACAGTTACAAACTCAATTGATTAATTACATTTAAGAATAATAAAACATAAATTAAATATACAGTTGTGGTTAAACATACTAAGTACACGGTTAAAAAAATAGTGTAGACATGATTAAAAATGATTTACATGGTTAAAAAATGACAATCTTTCTAAAAACATGTTGTTGATAGTGAGGAGTGATCAAAAAATACATTTGGAGAAATTCTACCCAAAAAACTAAGAACTTTCTAAAACGAAATTCGAACTGAAAAACAGACGTGTACAAGTGTACAAGTGGGAGGGTGTAAATAGAAGCACTCTCTGCTCACTCCTCTCCATCGGACAGAGCAGGTCGCTGAGAGCAAGCCTGGTTTCCTCTTTCCACTGTGCGTAACTAGACCTGAAGACCTTCACGGGTGGAATCGCCGCCACATAGGCACACACATTCATTTGTTATAATTTGATTTCTTTTTTCTGTAAAATACTAAAAGGTTCTTTTCAAAACCAATTCATTTTCTTTCTTTAAAAACTTTTTAAAAAGTTAAAAATTTCTTTTCATTTGGTGAAACAAAAACAACAATTAAAAAACTCATCATGGTTGGATGGACTTCTGACTGGACCCTGGTGCACCATGGCAGACGCCGTGGACAATCCAGGACCCAGACACCCTACCGAGGGATGGCCCGTGCACCGCCCGCCTCCAATTGGAGGAGGGGCCCAAACGCTCATCCTAAACCTGACCATAACCTAATTGTAACCCTGACACTAAAACCACAGCCTCAAAAAGGCCTTCAAACTTGTGAGGACCGGTGAGTGTGTCCTCACAAGTGACTGTTGGTTCTCACAAGTATAGTGAATGCAGCTTTGGGTCCTCACAAAGATAGCTAGACAGGAACACACACACCATTCATGGTTTGCCCGTGCTCTGGTCTGGTCTACATCCTGCAGTGAGTGTTGGGCAGAATGTAGACCAGACCAGCACAGAAGGTTCTGGTTTGTTTTTCATTACCCTGCAGTGTGACACCGTGCACGCTCACAGCAGTAATAATCGTGTCCACACCAATCATTGTTAAAGGGCAGCCTTCCCACAGTTGTCCCTCAGTGCATGTGGACAGCACTAGTGTGTAGACCAGGGGTGGGGACCTCCAGGCCTTGAGGGCCTGTGTGTGTCAGATCTCACCATGAATCACATGATTAGTTCATTACTAGACCTCTGGAGAACTTCAAGACATGTCTAAAACCTGCAGGACCTTGAGGCCTGGAGGTCCCCACCCTGGTGTGTGTTTTGTAGGTGGCCTGTGAGCGTCCGTCAGTAATCCCGCTGCTGTATTCTCCTTATAGGAAAATGTCTGGACCGCTCCGATCTGCTTCACAAAGTGTTCGTATCAGACTGTGACACCAGTAAAACCACTCAGAAATGGGAGATGAATAACATCGTGGCTGTGTGAAGACATCTGGGAGAGATCTGTTTAGAGGAAGAATACCTGACACCTAGGTGTTGGTGTACCTCCAACAAAATGAAGCCCAAATGGTTTAACTGTTGACATCGGCCCAAATGTGAAGGTTGCTCTGACACTCCAGAAGAGTTTGATCCAGAGCTGCTGGATGAACACGAACTGTCCCTGGTGGTTGTTTACACTGTCTCTGTCCTTTCAGGCTCTCAGGTCTTTTCTAATTTTCTCATTGCATTTGTGAAATGAATCCCATCAAGTCTTAAGATTATTAGGTCTGTTTAGTCCTCGGCCAAACTGATGAGCTGACTTACCAAAGAGTTTAGACTTCAGTCACATCATCATCATCATCATGGGTGTGGTTTTTAGTCTGCCGCTGGAAAAAGACCAGGATGAAGAAGGTCCTCAGTTTAACGGAGGAAAAGAGCGACAAGCAGCACATTTTGAAGAATATTTGGACGTGGTGACTCGCTGCTGCTGTTTGCTTTGATTTGGTTTTATTGGATCTTCACAAACAAACCCCTCGTCTGGCCTAAGTGTGATTTTGATTGCACAGGCTCAGTTTGGCTCATTGGTGATTTTATTTTCATTTACCGAAATGTTGAAAAGGCAAAAAAAAAAAAGGATTTCCTCCCATTCGCGTCCCTAAGCTGTGGCGGCGTTTCCTTCCTCTGTGCTGAGCTTTCAAACCAGCATGAACTCCTGAACTTTAGCGCTTTGCTCCTCACAGGCTTCATTTACTCTCTGACATACACTGGGATACTCCAAAGGATGTGTGGGTCGCCGTCTTACCGACAGTCTGGATGAGAAATATAGAGTTTAGTAGCTGACCAGTACTGTGACTCATTAGTAATCGGGGTGGGGTTGGAGGCAGGATTATTAACATGTAAAAAATGCACAATTATTGTGGTTAAAAAAAGAAGATGTTTTTGTTTTGTGTGCAGCAGGGAGGGGCTTTGGTGTTTGGATGTTTTGTACTGTGTAAATAATCATTTCTAAAGATGATCGTGATGGATTTTGTGGAGGGCTTGAATGATCTTGTAAATAGCTAACTTATAGCAGAGATTTCATAATGTGGGCTGAGGAAATAAATGACCTGATTTTTACAACTATAACTGTGTGACTGAAGTGGAACTACTTCATCAGCCTGTGCGAGAATCTCGCCTCACAGCAACAAAGTTGCTATGGATACGACCCCTCCCACAGGCCGAAGATGTGCAGAGTTATGGACGCGAGCGGCGAGACAGCCTGCAGTCTAAAGCAGGTCGAGCAGAAAAGGCGAGAGGTGTCAGGACGGAGGGGTGGAGCTGCAGGTGGATGTGTCCGGTGTTACAGGCTGCACAGTGGGCTTCACTTTGTTCTGTGCTCTTCTTTCTGTTTAAAGAATGAGAATCGTTTCTTTTTGTGAAAAAGTTATAAACAGAAAAAGGATTGAGAGAAAGAAACCTAAAATTCCAAACAAAATACACTAACAGACAATTGTAGATGCTCCTGTGTAAGGTCATTAAGATTAAACCGTGATGATAAACTTTGAACAATATTAAGTTGGCTGAGTTAGCTGCACAGTTTCTTCCTGATAAAAGGGAGTTTGTCCTTCCCATTGTTGGCTGCTGGGGTTTTCTCCATTTTGCCAGATTTGTCTGGTGACACCACTGAGAGAAACGATCTTTATATGAAGTATTTAAAACCTTGAGTCGCACACACAGCGCTGTATTGTGAGTCAGTCACGGTGTGTTCTGCAGTACCCCTCCATGAACATCGTGCTGATAACATTCATATACATTTACCCACAAGAATTTCTTACAGTTTGACACGTATTTACATTTTCACATAATTTACAAATAATCATCAAAATCATAAAAAGGAAATCAATTATTTTTTCAGTGTAATGTAAATTCGTGGTAGGCAATATCAGTGATGGCAATAACAGCGTTACAAGTAACGGTGTTACTTTTTTCAGTAACGAGTCCCTCCATATTTTGGCCAATCACATGCGAGGATATAGGATAATATCATTATGTGAAAAACAGAGTGAGAGACGCGACAGTCAAGTGGAGCGTGTGTCTGTCCTCTCAGTGAGAGACAGTAGACAGCTGTGCGAAAGCAAAAACACAAATATGCCTGACACCCGTAAACAAAGCAGCATCTGGCTGCAGTTTAAAGACTTTTTTGTCTTGGTCTCGGTTTAGGCGGTCTTGACTACAAGTCTAGTAACGAGTAATCTAATTACTATTCCTATCGTTACAACGCCGTTTCCGTTACTAACAAGAAACTGCGGCGCGGTCGCGTTACTATTTTACAGCAAACAGACGGTTGAAGCTGTCTGTAGTTTACAGCATCTTATATCAGCTGCACAGAAGTAGCTGTAAGTAATCTGGGCGCTGCAGCTTTAAGCAGCTGCGCTCCCGCGGACAGCGATCACTTTCTGCCCGACGATCACTTTTTGGCACAACACCTGGAGCTCAGGGGGCAAAACAATGGCATGAGTGCTGCTGTTTGACTGAGGAAGAATAAAGTAGTCGTGGTAAGCCGATCACATGACCACTTCAAGATGACAAAGCAACAAGGTGCCAGTTTTTAAATTGTGCTGATAGGCCACGTAAAACCAGAGTCATGATAAACAATATATACGTGTGTTTACTGTCTGAGGACAGCGCAGCGAGACCTCTCTGCTAATGAGCAAAAAAGAAAAATCAAACCAAAATCAGCCCGTTCATGTTGGTGCAAAAATGCACCATGTTGATATGGCAACATGACATTTGGTTGTTTAGGAAGATTTAGGAGTGACGGCGAGAGAGAGAGAGAGCGAGTTTTGAGATGTGAGAGATTTGTGACATTTAGCGTGTTTGGAGTGTGTAGTCAATGTGTTGTCTTGTGTAGTTAGTGTGTAGTGTTGTGGATAGTTTTGTGTTGTGTGTCAGAACAATGAGGCGACTGCTGTCTCCAGGTAGAAACAGCAGTGACACAGGCAGAAATATTTGGAGTGGCACAAATAATTTGTGTGGCGTCTTATTTAATGCAGAACAGCTGATGGTTCTGTAAATAGTTTGACATGGTTAAAAAAGGTAAATGGCTGCAAATCACTTTGTTGTTTGCAAAACTTGTGCATATGATTTTAAAACTGACAATTTATATTTGCATTTAAAGTTATGAAAAACATGTTTGTGGTTGTTACAGTAACAAATATAACTTTTTCTACTCATTTTTTTTGTTTTTTGTCTGATTTTAGATCAATTGTGTTAATACAGTATGTCAAAATGAAAACATAACTGTAAATTCAGTTACTAACTCAGTTACTTTTTTGAAGAAGTAACTAGTAACTATAATTAATTACTTTTTCAAAGTAACTTGCC
The DNA here is from genome assembly GCF_057382185.1 of Mchenga conophoros. NCBI lineage: Eukaryota > Metazoa > Chordata > Actinopteri > Cichliformes > Cichlidae > Mchenga > Mchenga conophoros. Next base: position 872,247 of record NC_140531.1, on the reverse strand, counting down.
CAACACTGGGCAGTACATCGTTAGATGTAATGAAAAGAAACGAAAACCCGAGCATCGAGCTCGTCCTCAGGTTCTCTTGTAGTTCCTCTACTCGTCCGCTGGGTCGCAGTATTAAGAAGGAACGAAGAAGAAGCAGAGGGACCGAAGAAGATTAGTTATGGCGGTTCAGGTTGAGCTGAGTTATTTGGAGACTTTCCCGTCTCACCTCAGTCCTCTGGATGTTTTGATGTTAAAACCACACTTGGACCGTGTCTTCCTAAATGACACGGATCCGCCGACCGTCCTCTTCACTCCTCAGGGGCCTCAGAGCTCCGGCAGGACGGGCATTTTACTGCGTGTTCAGCAAACTACCGAAGAAGAGACGGCCGACGGAGTGACCTGTCCTACAGCCAACACGGAGTCAGCGCCACGGGTTCGGCTCTTTGCCAGCCGGCTCTTCCTGCGGCACCACGGGCTCCAGCAGTTCAGAGGTACCGGAACCGTCCGAGCTGTGGAGCCCGTCAGCCTGGACAGAGTCGTAGTTGGAGCCCGCAGCAGGCAGAGCCTCCGCCTGGCTGGATCGGAGCAGTTCACCGACAGGTTGCTGGAACTCTGCCGCCCGGGACATTGGCTGCTGGCTCGGCAAGGAGACCCGCTGCTGCTCCCCCGACATACAATCCTGGGAGAAGACCCAGGACAGGTGATGTTCAGAGTCAGATCGATTTAGAATCCCACCGTGAAGAAAAGCTGTAAACATCATTTCTGTTTTCAACTGATAATGTTTGTTTTAGCTAGCAACAAACGTGCCCGTGTTTATGTTACTTCCACAGTGCATGTTAGCCTAACGTGCTTTATGTTTGACTCGTGTTGTGATGCTTGTTGCTTTAGATTCACACGTCATGTTAGTAAGAAGAGGATGGAAAAGGCCCTTTATTTACTTACACTTGTAAATGTTAGAATTATGGTGAAATCATTTTGAGGCCCTCTCGCCCGCCCTTTAATATTTTAAACACAATGCGCTCATCTGGATCTTTGATAGTCTGATGTTTATGTGGCAGCTGAAGACAAAGACGCATGTTATTTGTTTTGTTCAAAGCTCTAAATTCAGCGATTCACTGATTCTAATAATCGCAGTGAATCATTTTCCACTGAGCAGCTTCTTGTTACAGCTCTGAAATAAATATATGATGGAGGTATGAGAATACAGACTGATTTGCTTCTGTTTTCTGTTCATGGTGCAGCATCAGCTGTTGGAGCTGCTGGTGCTGGAGTGCAGTCCTGTAAAACAGGGCAGGATCACAGCTGATACCTCTCTGGTTCTGACAGATTGCTGGGATTCAGTCACCCCCCCACCCTGCAGGCCACTCAGACTCTGTGTGTCAGACTTTGCTCATTACGCTGACAGCCTTTGTGCTGGCCCATGTCTGCTTGATAACAGGAGCGTGCTGGATTCTGGGTTCCCAGGTGTCCCGTGTCCACTGCTATGCAGAGTGGAAGTTCGGGTAATGGACACCCAGCGATGGCTCGAGCTCAAAGAACAATATGGGGTAGCCGTGGACCTGCACAGCTGTGTGTTTGTGACCAAACAGCTGCTTCTCAGACTGGGGCTTTTCAACCAGGAGTGGGTACGGCTGTCGAAGCTCGGCGAATCCAGAGGACCCACAAGAGAGGGCGATGTCACGGGGGGCATCTGCAGAGAGAGGCTGGTCTCTGTGGTGGTGATGGATCTGCCACCAAGTCCAGAACTACAGAGCCATGACGACCTGGGCCTCATATCACCTCCTCTGTGGTTCAACATGACTGGAGGAGAAGTGATCCCTGTAAACAGCTTTATGCTCAGGATGAAGGTGCTTCAACACACTCTGCAAACATTTCAGTAAACGAGCAACTGTAACCAGATAACAGATTAGCTAGCCATCTGCACAGTGGGCGTTTTGTGCTGTGGGTGGACTGCACCTGGTGGCAGTCGTCCTTGCTCTGCTCTGTAGCCTCGATGAGCAAACTAGTTGAATGTAGAGAAGCTCACCAGCTCACAGCGAGTCTTCAGAGCAGAAGAAATGTCACCAGCTGCAGCCAAGGAGTGCATTGCTGTGAGGAGGTAGTTAAATCATGTCAGGAACACAACACCTAAACAGTAAGCCCATACACTAATCCAAGACTGAGAGAGCCAGGCTGACTTTCAGAGTAAGTGCACGGTAACTCCCAGTAAATCAGTTTTATTCTTGGTTGCCCCGTCGTCACACGTCTGTGCCCACGGGCCCGTTGTTCTCGAATTGGTCCGCACTTTAGAAAAAAGTAGGTAAGAGTATGAACCAATCAGGGTTTGCTTCCTGTCATTAACCTTTTGCTCACCCTTACCAGACATGGGCCACAAACAGTATGTTCGACTTGGAAACGTGTTTGGAAAACTATAAGCACAGCCACCAGCTGGATCCAGCAGAGTCGGATAAATAAACTACTGCACAGCTGTGAGCAAGTCTGTTTCTTCACATACATTCGAATATCAGGTTTTTAAATGACTTTACATTTTTAACGCTCAGCGGGTGCTCACAGAGGAATCAGCTGTCTGACGGACTGCATTAGTGCCAATGTTCACCAGTTGCTCTTTTTGTACAGGTCTGATTGATGATCCATTAATCTGGAAGAGTTTCTTCTATTCCAGGATTCCAAATTCATTCAAATAAAGTGTCAGTGCAACAGGAAAAAACTGTCGCCAGCAGGCATTGTATATTTGTTGAAGACTCATATTTGATCAGTTAAACGATTTTGATCCTTCTTCTTAAAGTTATCCAGTGTTGTGCACTTCACACCATAAATATCCTGAATTTGAACCCAGGACCTTCTCGCTGTGAAGCAAAAAAAAAAGGTTTCATCCCATCAGCAAACCTTCAGTGTTTGGTTTTTTTGTTTCTGTCTCTCGTCTGGTCTCAGAGGTGGGACCCCCCTCCTCCACAACCCAGTGGTTGTCGCTCTGACACGTTCTGCCGCTCGGCTTCTCCACCGTATGCCAGCGAGCTCCACATCCAGCTGGTCACCTCTCCATCCTACAACAACCTGGGCTGCTATGACAACCTGCTGGCTCAACATTTCTGCACGCCCAGGTTGACTGATGCATCCAAACAGTGTCCTTAACATGTAGAAAGAAAGCAGCACTGTTTTACTCCAGCAGTTTGTCTGGGCTCGTTTCAGGCTGGTGTCACCAGGAGACGTTCTGACCGTTCCAGCTGGAAACCATCCAGACCTGCTCGAGACCCCCCCTGAAGGGATCCACAGGTGCTGCTTATTACTGGTTAATAAGACAAGTCTTTATGCTCATTACCTAAATCAGATCAGTGTTTCTTAGGAGCACTTGTTTTGTTCAAGATAAAAACTTTTGAAAAAATAATTCAAACATTTTAATAAATGAAATATCAGACGAGGTTTCTCAGAGAATACTGTTAAATGTCAGAACATTGGTGGTTGGGTTCATTTACATTTATAGAGAAGCAAATTGAGCCTAATAGATCAAAAACCACTTTTTTTTTTTTTTTTTTTTTTTGCCGCCTGTCCCATTTGGTTCTTTAGCCGTCAGAATTGTTGTCTGAAGACCAACAAGGATACCCAATGGATTTACTTTGCCAAATGGATCTTCGTGGCATTGCCGTATTGGTCCATTTGGTCGATCTTTGTTTTTATTATTTATTATATTTTATTTTCAGATGTTACAGACGGGACAGACATGAGTGAGAGATAGGAAAGGGAGAAAGAAAGAGGAAGGAAAGGAAAAACAGAAGGGGAGAGGGACAGTGAGAAAGGGGGGGAGAAAAAAATAAAAATCTCCTGGATCACCTGTTGAGAGAAGAATAGAAAACAAGCAAAAAAAACAGAGCAACATACTAAACACAACACCATCGCATTAATCTAGCTAAGTGTAAACAGCAGTAAATACTAAATATTCAATGTTGTTGTGCAGCACGCAGGACAGATGTGCTTCGAAGTAGCAGCCAAGAAGGGTGTAATTTAAGTCTACGAGCAGCGAACACCCGTGTGTACACCTGTGTGGATCAGCATGCTTGCATTCCAAAGGTTCCTTCATGTAATGATCTGCTAGAGGGTGTGGGGGGGCCACAGCCCCGTCCTCCAGGGTGTGAAGCGGGTATGGAGGAGATCAAAACTCCAGACATTCAGAGGCCCCCAGAACACAAGAAACCATGGAAGACCAACAGAGGGGCAGCCGCGCCACTGTCCCAGCAAGAGCTGAGGAGAGTCCCAGATGAGGGCTCACTCAGCAGCCGCGGAGCAGAAGCCAGGGGGAGTTGCAGTGACGCGCCCGTGAGCTCCGCCGGCAGCCAGCTGTGCCTGAGTGACCGAGCCCCAGGCCGAGAGGCCGGGGGCACCCCACCTCCGAAGTGGTCCGAGCGAGCCCCAGGTTCCAGGCCCCGATAAGCGGCCGCCAAGGAGTGAGCCGGTGTGTACCTGGACGCCCACCCCCAGACACAAAGAACCACCAACGCACCGACACCTGAGGGAGTCCGCCACCGGCAGGGGAAGTGGTGGTGGGTGGAGATAGGCCTCCAAACCTTGGAGGGCCTGAGGTGTCCCCAGAGAGGTGGCGTCTGATACCCAACCTGACATATAGACACAGACATACAGGCACACACAGACACAAACATCCATTCCCACCCTCATGCTCTCATATGCACTCACTCCACACTCAACCAACGTGGAGACAGACATAAAGAGACGCTGTACACACGATCACACTCCCCAAGCGTACTCTACACTCAAAAACCACTCTCAGGCTGTAAGTTTCTAAATTAATGTTGGAATCATCCACAATAATCATTTTGTCTGAGCTGAGCTCTAAACAATAGGCCGAAAAATCCTGAGAAATCAGATAAATTCAATTGAATTCTGAATTCTCGTCGACACACAGGCTGAGGAGCAGGAGTGGCTTCAATCTCCTACTACAGCTTATTAAGCAACCAAAGACCCAGACTGTTAATGTGTGGATTCGTTTAGGCCATCATAATCATCAGATTGCTGTAAGAGTAAATCAACAAAGCTCAGAAGAGAGAAAACTAATGTTTAAAAATCCACATTTAACTGTTTTATTCTTTGGTGCAGTGGAGGATGCTGTGTGTTCTTTGGAGGGCTCCAGAGACGCTGCAGTTAGAAACTGTTTACTGCTGTAGCTAATGCACTGCATCACTGTCTGACTGTTCAGTGAAAAATGTGTCCTCTGAACGTCTTCAGGTGTCCGGTGCTGTTCTTCAGGGTGCAGAAGGTATGCTCATCTGCAGGAAGAGAAGAAGGAGGAGGAGCTTACTTGGCCAGCAGACAGCGTACCTCGCTCTATATGGTGAACAGTGACCGCTAACCTCAGTCATTCTTCTTTATTTCATTTCCTCTGTGCGCTCCAAACATGCGGTATGTTGTTGGATCCAGAGACTTTGATTTTGGCCTCATCTGACCAGACCAGTGTTTCACAGGCTCGTCTAAATGTTCTTCAGCAAACTTAAAACACGCTTTGTCTGCAGCTATGGAGTCCTGTGTGGTAAGCGCACATGCAGGTCAGGGTGGTTGAGTGCACTGATGCACCTGCTGGTCCTAAGCCTTTCTGTAGCTCTGCACATGTCGGCCCCTCGGACAACTCTCAGTAATTCTTTTCACTCTGTCTGAAATCCTGAGGGCAGCAGCTGGTCGAGGCCAGTTCACGGGGAGCTGATGTTCTGATCTCCAGCAGTTTAGAAATTCTTCTGTAAGCGATGCCATCAGTATGTTTGCAACAATAAGGCTGTGAAGTACGATCGTTTCTTGTGTGACACTTTGGTAATGACACACCTTTTTATAGGCTATCAGTTGGGACTGAACCCGCTGATATGTGCACTGAGTGTTGCTTTCTGATTACTGATCGGGTTCAGCTGGCGCCTGTTTGCAGCTCCCTTTCTTCATGTGTTCAGTACTGTGTCCCTGTGGCATTTATGGACATCTATGGTTTGATTTCTTTGCATGTGTGGATTTAATTAGTAGTTGTCGACATTTGTTGAAAATTTCATGCAGCAGCACTTCTACACATCCGTTTAGTTGGTGATGTGTTCAACACTTATTTTGGATACGCTGCCAGTGAAACTGGGTTACTGGTGTTCATGAATGATTGTGTGACTACTGGTTCAAGTAGCATTCATGGGTGGCTGTAGCTCAGGAGGTGTAGGGCAGGTCGCCTACTGATCGGAAAGTTGGTGGTTCAATCCCTGGCTCCACAAAGTATCCTCGGGCAAGATACTAACCCCAAGTTGCTCCCCGATGATTGGAGTGTGGATGTGTGTGGATGTAGTTAGAAAGCACTCAGTTTAGAGTGAATGGGTGTGATTGTGTGAATGCGGCGTGTTGTATTTGAGGACTCCGGGAGAGTAGAAAAGCGCTCTATAAGAATCCGTCTGTGTACCATTCATTTTGAAGTGCACAGGGTTGGACTGTCTGCTCAGATGCAGCTGAATGCTGTGAAGCTGGTGAATACCTCAGTGTAACACATCCTGTAAAAGCTTTCTTCTGATATGGTTTAGTGACCATGTCAGCCAGCTGATCTCAATGCTTTACTTAAACCGTTGAATAAACCCATTTTTAGCTCACTGGGTTGGAGTCCGACCCGCTTCCCTCCCTGTGTCCCTGCCTTCCTGTCTGTCCAATGAAGGCTTTTCCCAAAGTGTCAGACAGCAGCTTAGCTGTGTCTGAGGGCGCTAGCTCAGGGGAGCCCTGACTCACAATAGATGCACTTTTTCTTTATTTGATCTCATTTCCATCTTCAGTGTTTTGTTGGCATGTTTCCTGTCTTTGTAGTTTGTCTTTCCTTCTCATTTTGTTATTATTTTTGCCCCTCGTTCGTGTGTGTGTCTTTCACGTCCTCTGTGCCTGCACTGCCTTATCTCGGGGGTAACAGGGTTGCAGGCACTGTTGATTTATCACAGCGAGTAAATGAGACTGTTTGTTTGCAGGGATCCTGCTCACAGTGCAGTCTTTTCTAAATCTAAGCTGTTGTTAGTCAGCGTTGTTGCTCTGACAGCTTCCCCCATCTCCTCAGGGAACATCTATAAACAGCCCCGTCCCATGTTCTCTCGTGGAGGGAGCAGCTCTGTCTCCTCCAGGCCTTAACAAGACTGTGGAGCTCCTCATCGACACCATCCTGCCTCACCTGCAGCACAGGTAACCGACCTGTCTGCTCCGATTTACAACATCAGGCAGTGAAAAATACAACTCAATAGGACCTGAGCTTGAAGTTCACATAAACAAACCTAGTTCAGTAACAGAGGGATGCATGATGGCACACTGCTGATGTTGGCTGCATGTCTGCTCGCAGCAGCTCTCTGTCTGGTTGCACGGTCCTCCTTCACGGTGCTGCAGGAAGTGGAAAGATGGCAGCAGTGAGGGCAGCAAGTGGCAGACTAAACCTCCACCTGCTGAAGGTACAACAGCTGTGCTCAAGGTTTAGAGTGATAAGATAATTAGACACCAGCACATTCTTCATGATTCCTCTCTGCAGGAGAATATTTTGTCTTTAAATAAAAGGCAATGTATTATTTGGCTGCTGTTGTTCCTCGTTTGCAGGTAGACTGTGTGAGCCTGTGCGCTGACAGTCCTGCAGCCTCTGAGGTAAAGCTGGCGTCAGTGTTTCAGAGGGCCGAGGCCCTGCAGCCCTGCGTTCTGCTGCTCAGGAACCTGCAGCTCGTCCTCAGATCACGAGGGGCTGCCGAGAGCGACTGCAGGGTCCAGGCAAAGCTCTGCCAGCTGCTCAGCTGCGCCCCCACCAGGTCAGTGACTGCCTCTAACCCTCATTCAATACACTGGTCTAGCTCATCGAGTAGGTGATCATGTTGATGAAATGAGCTTTCCTTTTATTACCTCCCCTACCTGTAAACCACGCACCACTACAGGAGCGCAGAGTATGACTCGGCGCCACACCAACAGCTGCACTTTCACTCGGCTCTGCTTCCGAGCAGCAGAGACTTGAAGTGTTTTTAGTCAAACTGGAAGTCTCCTGTGTGAGCCACGGCTCAGAATATAATCAAATGTCTCTGGTTATCTTTCAGTGTGGTGATGGTGGCAACTGTCTGCAAAGTTCGAGATTTGCCTGCAGGCATCATGGCAGCGTTTGTCCATCAGGTAGCAATAGAGAGTCCAACTGAAGAGCAGCGGCGTGCCATGCTGTCCAGCCTGAGCAGAGACCTGCACTTAGGGAAGGACGTCAACTTGGAGAACCTCTCCAGACTCACCACAGTGAGTAATGACATCGACTCTACTCACACCACCACTGGGGCAGAATGAACTGTTAAAGCTCAGGCGTTCAGGTGACAACATGTTAGGCAGCTGTGTTGGTCCAAATCTGTAAAGCTACTCTGGGGGAGGCTTCAGGTTGTTTCTAACCATGAAGCCAAAAAGCTTCTTCTAGCTGCTCCCGTGTTCAGGAGTTGCCACAGCTGGCTGGATTTGGATGCTGGTTGCCCTTCCCGAGTGTGGTTCCTGTTTCAGTCCACATGTTCTTCCTCTGCTCCACAGGGTTTCGTGTTGGGGGACCTCAGTGCTTTGCTGGTTGAGGCTGGTAGAGCTGCCTACAGGAGGTTGATCCACAGCTGGTGAGAATAACTATGTCTTACAGGACAAGATTACCTTCTAGTCCAGATCAAATGTGTCATACTTCATCACCTGTAGTCTATAACCGAGTCTCTGAAACATGTTGGTTTTGAAGGTTGTGGTCCTGGAAACAGCGAGGTGGTGGGGTTTTTAAACGCTGAAGCTCGGTGCTCTCAGCTTCTTGGTTTTTGTGTCTGAAGCTCTAATTCAGTATGGAAAGCTTGAATGCTCCCCTCTCAGGTCTCGACTGAACATCCTTCTGCCTCCTGGAAAAAGGTGTAGACCGGGGTGGGGGACTCCAGGCGTCGAGGGCCGCAGGTTTTAGATCTCACCCTGGGTCAACACACCTGAATCACATGATTAGTTCATTGCCAGGCCTCTGGAGAACTTGAGGACATGCTGAGGACACCGGCTCTCGAGGCCTGGAGTTCCCCACCCCTGGTGTAGAACCCTCAGAGAGCTTCTTCTCCACAGCACCATATCTCCCTCACCCCTGCATACCTCGTGCTTAAAGAACTGTGGAGACAACAGTTGGTACAGTGCTGCTTTGTAAATTTTTGCCTCTTACGTATCCTGTTGTCTGTGTCTTAAATACGGCTGTTCTATGCTGTAGGTTACCGCCCACTGTTGTTGTGTGAATACTTGATCGTCTCACTGAACAGCCTGTAGTTCCGTCTTTATTGTTGTTTGTGCAGTGGTGCTCGGCAGCAGGAGGATCTGTGCTCCAGCGGAGTGACCATCCTGAACCAGGACTTCACCTCTGCTCTGGAGATCCTGCAGGACATCCTGTCCAAGGCCATCGGGGCCCCGAAGGTGACCAAAGACTAAAAGACCGTTATATTTCCATTTTTGCTGTCGTTGTTGTTAGTGCCCCTAATAAGGCCACACACACACAAGTTGTTGTGCATGAATGGTTGTCTGTGGCAGACTGTGGTGGAGCCGACCAAAGCGGCGGAATAACCTTTACTCCGTTTTTAGAAATTCAAGTCCATGTTTGGAAAAATGAACTGACACAACAGGCAGTGATCTTTGTTTGTGTAAACATAATATTCATTATTTACAAAAAAGTGAATATAACAGTAAAGACTTCTGTGTGTCATCGGGTTGTTTGTTTACAGTGAGAGTGGAGAGTTGTGTTTAAGTCACTCCTGTTGTATAGATACTGTGTGTGTGTGTCACAGGTGCAGCTTAATAAATTGGAAAGAAGCAGCTGTTTCTTGTTTCACCACGTTGTTGTCCTTTGTGTCCGTGTTGTGAGTAGATACCTAATGTGCGCTGGGAGGATGTCGGCGGTCTCCAGCATGTGAAGAAGGAGATCCTAGACACGGTTCAGCTTCCTTTGCAGTGTCCTCAGCTCTTGTCTCTGGATCTGAACCGGACTGGAATCCTGCTGTGTGGACCACCAGGGACAGGAAAGACTCTGTTGGCCAAAGCTGTGGCTACTGAGTGCTCCATGACTTTCCTCAGGTAGATTTCGTTCCACTTCATAGGAACGAAACAGGCAGAAAGGCGTCACGCTGGAAAGAATCAGCATTTGTTCACTGACACTGTTACTTCTGTCTTTTAGTGTCAAAGGTCCAGAGCTCATCAACATGTACGTGGGTCAGAGTGAAGAAAACATCAGAGAAGGTGTTTCTTAGTCTTTACATTCAACCATATTTGTTTTGGTAATGTTGTTAGTTTCAAGCTAACGTCTGAGACTGAAAACTCACTGAGTTACTATAAAGCCACATTATTGTTTGTCTTGGAACATTGTTTCATTTTAACATGGCAGAGTGCCTGGACAGTGCCGCTCCTTCTTTAAGCCATTACCGAAAAAATTGAAGTTTATTTTTTAAAATGGCTCACTGTAAAAAACAAACAAACTGTCGTCTCTTCCTGTTTGTTCTTTTTTGTTTTGCTGCATTTACAGTGAATAATATTCTTGTTCCCAGAAACGTATCACCCAGAGTTAAATTGGAACACATTTTTAAGTAAATGTTATATTTTTGTACGTGATGTGGATTGCCATCAGTTTTCCACAGAGCACGCTCAGCAGCTCCCTGCGTCATCTTCTTTGACGAGCTAGACTCTCTGGCTCCCAGCAGAGGGCGCAGTGGAGACTCTGGAGGGGTGATGGACAGGTGTGTGCACGCCTTCATTTTTATTTTGTTTGATTATTTATAATATTTGTTGTTTCTGATTTTTCTTTTTCTTTCTTTTTTTTTTGTTCAAAAGAAATGAATCTTTTTCATTATTGGGAAGCACTATGGCACCTTGACTGAGAGAGAGGGCTGCCACGATTGGTCGACTAGTCACGATTACGTCGGCTATCAAAATCGTCGACGACTGATTTAATAGTCGACGCGTCGTTTGAAGCTTTGTAAGATCCCAAAAGCAGGAATAAGCAGGATTTAAGAGTGTAATAACGGCCTGAAACAGAAGATGGCAGCACTGCATGTACAAGGATGCCAGCTGCCGTTAAACACCAAAGAAGAAGAAACTGTGTCCCAGAATTCATAGCGCAGCCCTGCTCTGTTGTCAACAATGGCGGTAGCTAGTTAGTTTTAATATTACTCTTATTATTCTTTCTGGGTCACAAAATAAACATTTAACATATTTTCAGGCGAGAATGTAGCTGTGTAAACCTCAAATATCTGCTCAGTTTATCAGGACACCACATACTTTCAAAAGCGCTCCGACGTTTTCAGAGACGTCTGTTACCCACTAGCTCGATAGCTAGCCGGGAGCTAGGCTCACTAGAGCCGTGAGAGCACCGGCTCTAGTGACACCGGCTGTTTTCAAACCCACCGCCGTCTTTCGCTACTCAGGTTAAACATGATATATAAGTCACTTAGATAACTTAAAAATGTTATTGTTTGGCTTTTTTTAGTATTTTATTTGTTCCTGAGTAAATCGGTTTGTCTGAGATTAAAGTTATAATTTTTACACAGCTGAATAAACGTCAAGCAGACAGCTGATCATCAGAAGTGTGAGATGCTCCAGAGTTTACTCCGGTGTCCTGTTATATTTTAGATAGCAAGGAGTTCATTAAACTTCACCGAAACAATCTGCAAACTTCATCAAAATGTAATAAACTATCATCTTGTCTTTATTTTTAGTTAGCACTGACCATAAACACTTAAAGCTGTAAGCTAATGATAGTTATATAAGAGCAGATGCTGCTGGTGCAATAAGCTGTACGTTTTACGTCCAATGGATGATGATGTGATTAGTCGACTAATCGCAAAAATAATCGGTGACTATCAAAACAATCGTTTGTGGCAGCCCTACTGAGAGACATAATTTACTGTGCTCAGCTCTTGTACCATCGATAAATTTTACTTGCCTTCTTGTACAGAGTTGTGTCTCAGCTGTTGGCTGAGCTTGATGCGCTGCACTCATCTGGTGGGGTTTTTGTAATCGGAGCCACAAATCGTCCAGACCTGCTGGACCAGTCACTGCTCAGACCTGGCAGGTCAGCGCTCTCACTCACTCACACACAGTTATGTTTACATCACTTCACAGGGTGTTGTGCTGGCTCCAAAAACAAATCAGTTCTTAATGAACCACAGAATTACCTTGCTGCTTAGTTGATGAGTTTTTGTTTGCAATTCCTAGATTCAAGACTTCTTCAATAAAGCAATTCTGGTTCCCTTTCAGTGGTTTCACTCGGCACAACACATAAGCATCCTCCCCCTTCTATTTAGCTCTGTTGTCTGCCGCCTTGAAGTTAGCTTAACTGCCCCTGTTGGTGTTGGCCTCCAATGCATAGTTGGTGCATAGGATGCCCGTGGAGCGATAAGTTCGAGTTTTCCTTAGCGTTTTGGAATGGACACCAAATCAAAGCAAGCAAGGCAGAAATCTTCTGTTTGCCCCTGTCCTCAGGGGTGCGGTTTCTCTTTGCACGACAGGGACCAGCACGATGCGTGCCCCGTCTGCCTTGAGATTGTCCACGCTATGAGAGCATTGATGGAGCCGAAGCCTGTTATTTTGTCACTAGCTCCGGCGCTCGAGGCTGGAAAGACAGGTGGTGTTTGTGGGGAAAGTGCTGGGACATACGGTTGTCACACTCCATGACCCTCTCCAATCTGAGTCTGGGGCCCCGGCTTCATCCGAGTCATGAGCTCCGTCACTATGTTCCGGATGTACCAGGAGCTCAGATTGCTGGTTCCTGATGACAGCCCGCTGGGACCTCACCCTGCGAGTCTTGAACAAATATTTACAAAGGTACAAGTTGAAGATGCTAACAATCAGCTTTTGAATGCAGTCGGCCTGGAAGATTGTTTCAAACCAACTGATCTAATAGATGCTTATTTTCATGTGGCTATACACCCGAACCACAGGCAGTTTCTGAGGTTGGATTCGAGGGCGTAGGCTATGAATACCTGGCGCTGCCATTCCGGTTGTCTCTCGCTCCTCGCACTTTCACAAAATGTGCCGAGGCAGCATTGGCATTCCTCAGAGAGGGAGGCATTTGCATCTTAGCTTATGTAGATGACTGGGCTCTTGTAGCTTGCTCCAGAGAGTAGGTGGCGACACAGCTGCCTCTGGTTCTGTCAAATATTCAGGCACTGGGTTTCTCTGTGAACTTTCAAAGAGCTTGCTAATTCAGAGTCAGCACATTTCTTTCCTCGGTTTGGAAATATGCTTGCTTTCCAGCTGTGCACGTTTGTCAGCTGCATTTCATTGCTGATTTACTCTATGATCACTGTAGTGCCACTTGAATTGTTAAAGATGAGAGCGTTTCAGTGCTGCATCTTGCATGCTAGCTCTTGGTCCTGTAGGGAGCTGGGGTGCTGCATCAGGGTGTTGTTTCACAAGGTGGTGTCCACAGATGCTTCCCTAAGGGGGTGGGGAGCACTGTGTGAGGGCACATCAGTGAGAGGGATCTGGACCACAGCCCAGTGTGATCTGTGCATCAACCACTAAGAGCTGCTAGCAGTGTTCTTGGCTCTCAAGCATTTTAATTCAATTCAATTTTATTTACACAGCGCCAAATCACAACAACAGTCTCCTCAAGGCGCTTTATATTGTAAGGTAGACCCTACAATAATACATACAGAGAAAAACCCAACAATCATATGACCCCCTATGACCAGCACTTTGGTGACAGTGGGAAGGAAAAACTCCCTTTTAACAGGAAGAAACCTCCAGCAGAACCAGGCTCAGGGAGGGGCGGGGCCATCTGCTGCGACCGGCAGATGGCCGGTGATGATATGCATAAATGGGAGCTCATTTCTGTCCAGTTCTGAGGGGCCAGCATGTCCTAGTCAGTGCAAACAAATCAACAGAGGTCTCTTACATAAACAGGGAGGGAGGAAGACGCTCCCTTCCCCTGTTGAATCTGTCTTACTCTCTACTGTTATGGTGCAGTGTTCGTTTTATGTCTCTGAGAGCCGCTTATGTTATGGGCCATTTGAACCTGGGGCCAGACCTTCTCTCCACAGGGGGTCCTCTGGTGAGGGAATGGAGGTTCCACCCTTTTGATAGTGGCCCAGATTTGGGATCTGTTTGGCAAGGCGCAAATTGCACCAATCATTTTGCCTCCAGGGTAAACACTCACTGCCCCCTGTTCTTCTCCATAATTGACCACATTGCACCCTTGGGCATGGACGTGCAAGCGCACCAATGGCCAGACGTGCTCCTGTATGCATTCCTCTCGATATCTCCAGTTCTAGAGAGAGCCTCACCAGTGTCTTTCTCTGATTCTAGTGGCCCCTTGGTGGCCCACAAGGTCATGGTATGCAGAGATAATTGGTCTGCTGGCAGTGAGTCCTTGGCAGCTTCCTCTCCACAGGGACCTCCTCTCACCTGTGATTCACCCACACCCGGATCTGTGGTGCCTTCATGCTTACCTGGTCAATCTTGATTGCTACCGCAGCGTCCACTAGAGGCTGGTACCCTCACAAATAGCAGGCCTTGGAGCGATGTTGCTGAGACTGCCACACTCTCCAATTCCAGTGCTCTGTTGTGGATGTGTTGACATTCCTGCAGGAGCTGCTGGATGAGGCCCTTTCATTTTCTACAGTTAAGGTTTATTTAGTAGCTATATCTGCTTGTCATATTGACTTTGACAGGGTGACACCAGGTGCACATGCCCTCGCCATACGTTCTTTAAAAGGGGTTTGCCGGCTGAGACCTGTGGTTAGGTTAATCTGCTCTTATTGCACCTACTGCTCTTGCACTTCTGATTAGATGCAGAATTTATTTCGATACCCTGTATTTGTACATGTGTCATGACAATAAAGTTTAAGTACAGTGTCCCTGCAGGGGACTTGTCTTTGGTGCTGGAGCGCCCCCTTTTTTGAACCCATTAGGTCTTGGATATGAAATATTATATAATATGCTTCTCGCTTTGGCAAAGCGAGTGGGTGACCTTCATCGTCTGCCTGTGCATCCCTCCTGCACACAGTTCTCTCCTGATTGTGCCCGAATGCTGCCCATTTTCCCACGGTCATTCCTGCAGCTTCTAGCTCTATGGACATTGAGTGGCTGAGCTTTTGCTCCCCTCCTCTTGCGTCTGAGGAGCAGAGAAGGATGCTTTCTTTTTGTCCGGTGCGTGTGCTATGTACCTACATTTGGTCCACTCAAAACATGCGTTAATGTGACCAGTGTTTGTCTGCTTCGCTAAGGGGGGCTCTGTCTAAACCAGAGGTGGGACCAAGTCATTGTTTTGCAAGTCTCAAGTAAGTCTCAAGTCTTTATCCTCAAGTCTCAAGTCAAGTCTCAAGTAATGTCAGGCAAGTCAGAGTCGAGTCTCAAGTCACTGGTGTAAAAGTCCGAGTCAAGTCACAAGTCTGAAACTTTGAATTTCAAGTCCTTTCGAGTCTTTAAAAAAAAAAACGAAAAAATAATGTTGCAGTTATGCTAAATGTAAATATTAGACCATGTAATTTTTAAATCTGTGTTTTTCTCAACACATGACAAAATAGTGAACTTAGAAAATATACACAAATTGTGAAATTGCACCTCTTTAAAATGCAGCTCAATTAGACCTAGCTCCAAGAATAATTTTCACCGACAGTTCTGAGATAAGCTGCATGTCATTCTTGGATGCGCTAGGACTGGCTTTAAAATCGCATGACAAAAATATCATACATAAATAAATGATATTTAAAAAAAAAAAAAAAAACTGCATCACCAACGTAGCCTGGACAACATTTGCTAGTTAGATGAAGTCAGCTATCTCATCTTAGCATATTTATATGCATATTTATAATCATACGGTTCTTGGAGTGAGTGCACACACTCATGAAGTTTAGTAACTTCAGGTCACTGCAACAAGCCCAGGTACAGTTTACCGACGGATGGGTGCAGGACCTTGAAACCGTGTAGAACGAAAGACCATCGTACGTATCATAAGTTTACCAGTCTCACAAATCGTCGTCATAAATACACATTCGTTAACCGTTTATTAATATAACCTTTGAGCTCAACGGTAATTAATTAGCAGTGGAAATAATTTCTGGTAGCATCACAGAAATGTAGCAGTGACAACAATATTGTATGCTGTAATCGTACTGGGCAATTAGTGATACAAAAAACCTGTTTTATCCTGTGAATAAAAGTATATGTTTTTGTCAATGTACCATAATAACAGAAGCGAAACGCAATATTGTGTCAGGACAATTCACTATTTATGCACAATAAATAAAGGAGCATAGCGCGACAATTTCTGTTCAGCGCCAGACTTGCTTGTAACCTATATCACCAGTTATGTTATGAAAATGACGCATTAACTACTAAAAAACACTGACCTTTGTGTAAATGCTTGGAGCAGACTAACCTGTGAGCTGGAGTGTTCTGGGACGTTATATTTGATCTTTGAATGGCTGCAATCCAGGCCATCCGTCGCGTCTTTGTTACTTCGGAAACATGGCTCGAACAATTTCTCTTCAACGACGTAATCCGATAACAACCGATCTCTTTACCCGTCGGCTTCCCGTGGCTGTCATGCGACCGGCTATTGCAGTTAATAATACAACAGCTTCTTGACATTTTTGTGTTTCTTTTTATCGCTGTGTAACTGATTTTAATTGAAAGCCTGCGTGCGCTAGTACCGCTTGCCACGAGTTCCCAGAATCCTTTGCGGTTCTACCCGTGAATGACGTCACATTTTCAATCTCTATATAATATGCGTGTTGTGGCGGACCACCAGGTGGCTCCACTCACACACAAGTTGAAAGGAAGTGTGGGGGTGGAGATTTTGGCGCTGACTATATGTGAAGTTCTGTCGGTTAATAAAGTTGTTGGAGTGAGACACTGAGACCTCTCCTGTCGTTGTTACATACCTCCACATTGGTGACCCCTGTAGTGAACATGCTAAGGCTCGACGACGAAGCCAGCTCTGGCCTGGAAGCATCGGCGGCCGCCGGACCTTCACCTCCGCCGATGGCTGCGTTTGCTGTGGCGCTTAAATTGCCGGATTTTTGGCTTCACGATCCTCCTTCATGGTTCATGCACGTAGAAGCTCAGTTTGCTCTTCGTGGAGTTTCAGCCGACGACACTAAATACCACCATGTGGTGGCCTCACTTGACCCGCTGTCAACCCGCCGTGTGATGACTCTCCTCCGGGATCCCCCAGCCCAGGGCAAGTACGCCGCCCTCAAGGGGCTGCTGCTGCGGCGTTACTCCCTCTCTGATGCTGAGCGGGCCGAGAAACTCCTTTCCATCGCGGGCCTGGGCGACGGCACCGCCCTCGAGCTCATGGAGAGCATGCTGTCCTTGCTGGGCGCGGAGGACGGAGGATTTCTCTTCACCCACCTCTTTCTTCGACAGCTGCCGGCTCCAGTGCGCGCTGGCCTTGCCAACTCCCCGCTATTGGCCACGAAGGATTACCGCTCCCTTGCGGAAGAGGCGGATCGCATCCTCCTGGCTACCAGGACTTTCGGCGTACAGACGGTTATTCAGGACCCACCAGCGTTTTCCCCCTCCCCCTCACCGATGCTCCACGGGCCCTCCGACTCGTCCACTGTGGCCGGAATCGCTGCACGGCGGCACCGTGGAAAGGGGCTTTGTTTTTATCACCAGCGTTTTGGAGCGAAGGCACGGCGCTGCCTCCCGCCTTGCAGTTTCCAGACCCAGGGAAACGGGCATGTCAGCGCTCTGTAGCAGCCGCGACCGCTGGCAACAAGGAAAGGCTGCTTTTCTTAGAGGACTCACGCTCGGGGAGGCGTTTCCTGGTGGACTCCGGCTCACAGAAGAGCCTTCTTCCCCCGGCTGGCTCGGACAGGCTAGCTGAGGGTTGCGGGCCATTGCTAACAGCGGCTAATGGCTCTCCCATCAAAACCTTCGGTGAAAGGTTGGTGACTGTTTGCTTTCACGACCGTGACTTTCAGTGGAACTTTGTTGTTGCTGCTAGCTCTGTGCCTATAATAGGCGCTGATTTTCTTTGTGCTCACGGACTACTGGTTGATGTGGCTAACAGACGTTTAATTGATGCTGTGTCCTTTTCCTCATTACCCTGTTTGACTCGGGGTGCTCAGCCCGTGGTGCATGCTAACTCAGTAGATTCGGGTGACGTTTTTCAGTGTTTGCTTTCTGAGTTTCCCTCACTCACTGTCCCCACTTTCTCGAGCACGGTGACGAAGCATGGGGTAGAGCATTACATAACTACAGTAGGGCCCCCGGTGTTCGCGCGCGCGCGCCGCCTCGACCCCGCCAAACTGGCTGTCGCTAGGGAAGAATTTGCCACCATGGAGCGTCTGGGCATCGTGCAGCGTTCGAACAGTGCCTGGGCTTCTCCGTTACACATGGTGCCTAAATCTGATGGTCGGTGGCGACCTTGTGGGGATTTCCGCCGTCTTAATAATGTCACGGAGAACGATCGTTATCCCATTCCCCACATCCAAGATTTTTCCGCCCATCTTGCGGGGACCTCGGTTTTTTCTAAGATCGATTTGGTACGGGGATATCACCAGGTGCCCGTGCGCGCGGAGGATGTCCCCAAAACCGCCGTAATTACACCTTTCGGCCTTTTCGAGTTTCTGCGCATGCCGTTTGGCCTGAAAGGTGCCGCCCAAACCTTCCAGCGGTTGATGGACTCGGTCTTGCGCGGGCTGCCCTTTGTTTTTGTATATCTTGATGATATACTGGTGGCCAGCAGCTCGAAGGAGCAGCACATGTTCCATCTGCGTCAGGTTTTTCAGCGTTTGGCGGAGCATGGACTGATTATTAATCCGTCTAAATGCCAGTTTGGGTTGCCCGTTCTCGATTTCCTTGGGCACCGTGTTTCCGCCGAGGGCGCGGTTCCGTTGCCTGACAAAGTCCGAGCTGTTTCGGAATTTCCGCGTCCCACGACTGTTAAGGCACTGCAGGAATTTTTGGGGATGGTGAATTTTTACAACCGTTTTCTCCCCAGAGCGGCACATCTGCTGAAGCCCCTTTATGGGGCGTTAAAGGGTAAAAAAGCTAATGACCCCGTTGACTGGTTTCCGGACAGCATCCAAGCGTTTTCTGATGCTAAGTCAGCGTTAGCTAATGCTGCCCTTCTGGCCCACCCATCCCCCTCAGCGCCGATTGCGTTGACCACTGATGCGTCGGACATAGCGGTGGGTGCGGTGCTGGAACAGCGAATCTCGGGTGTCTGGCAACCGCTCGCCTTTTTCAGCCGTACGCTACGTGACAGCGAACGCAATTACAGCGTTTTTGACAGGGAGCTACTGGCGCTCCACCTGGCGTCTCGTCATTTCCGGTTTTTTCTCGAGGGTCGTCACTTTACCGCATACGTGGACCACAAACCCTTGACGTTTGCCATGTCCAAGGTTTCCGATCCATGGAGTGCACGCCAGCAGCGCCAGTTGGCAGCCATTTCTGAGTTTACCACGGACATTCGGCACGTGGCTGGTAAATCCAATCATGTGGCTGACTGTTTGTCCCGTGCGCTGGTTTCTCCCGTCTTTCTCGGCATAGACTACTCCGCCATGGCTGCCGATCAGAGCGGTGACCCTGACATCCTCGCGCTTAAATCCACCCAGACGGGCCTCATACTGGAGGACAGACCCGTGCAGGACGGTGGTCCCCTCCTCGTCTGTGACGTTTCCACCGGCCGCCCTCGCCCTGTGGTTCCCGCTTCCTGGCGTCGTCAAGTTTTTGACTCGGTACATGCTCTCTCTCATCCAGGGGTCCGGGCCTCTGTTAAACTGGTCAGCTCTAAATTTGTTTGGCCAGGCCTTCGCAAATCTGTTAAGGAATGGGCGTCGGCGTGCATTCCCTGCCAGCGCGCGAAGGTTCATAAACACACCAAGGCGCCCCTGGAGCCGTTCTTCATACCCAGCAAACGTTTCGATCATGTGCATGTCGATCTGGTGGGTCCCTTGCCCCAGTCACAAGGTTTTACGCACCTTTTGACTGTTGTTGACCGGACCACCAGGTGGCCGGAGGCGGTCCCCCTGGCGTCCACTACCGCAGCAGTGGTGGCCAAGGCGTTTTTGTCGACCTGGGTCTCGCGTTTCGGCCCACCCGCGGACATTACGTCAGACAGAGGCCCCCAGTTCATTTCCGAGCTTTGGTCGGCCATGGCTGATGGACTGGGGGCTAAAGTCCACCGCACAACCGCATACAACCCGCAGGCTAATGGGATGTGTGAACGGTTCCACCGGTCGCTGAAGGCTGCCTTTCGCGCCTCCTTAAAGGATGGCAATTGGGTTGACCGCCTCCCGTGGGTTTTGCTTGGGCTGCGCTCTGCGGTTAAGGAGGATCTCGGCGCTTCCCCAGCTGAGCTAGTGTTTGGTCAGCCCCTCCGCGTGCCTGGAGAATTCTTGCCTGAAAATCCTCCTCCCTGCTTCGATCCATCGGTGCTCTCTCTCACCCCGCTTTTGCACTCGCTTCGGGTTCCTGGTCCGGTGCACCATTGCGTGCCTGACACCTTTGTTCCAAAGACTTTAGAGACTGCTAAGTTTGTTTTTGTCAGGCACGATGCCCACAGGACACCGCTGCGGCCGCTGTATGACGGCCCGTTCAGGGTTATTGAACCGGGCCAGAAACATTTTGTTTTGGATTTTGGGGGTCGAAGGGAGACTGTGTGTGTTGACAGACTTAAACCAGCACATGTTCTTCCGGACAGTGATGTAGTGCCGGCCCAGGCCCCTCGCCGTGGCCGACCTCCTGCGCTGGGGTTGACAGTCTCTGGTTTTCCCCCCAGGACTACCCCCGGACCACCAACGTTTGAGCCTCCTCCTGCCTTTCCTGCTCGCCTTCACCAGCCTCGTTCACAGGATGGACCTTCCTCTGCCTGTTCTCTCCCTCCCAGGTTCAGTCGTGCGGGTCGTTTGCTTAGACCCAGGGTCCTGGACTGAATGGAGACCTGACTGTGTGTTCAAGGGGGGGTATGTGTGGCGGACCACCAGGTGGCTCCACTCACACACAAGTTGAAAGGAAGTGTGGGGGTGGAGATTTTGGCGCTGACTATATGTGAAGTTCTGTCGGTTAATAAAGTTGTTGGAGTGAGACACTGAGACCTCTCCTGTCGTTGTTACATACCTCCACAGTGTTAAATTTTATATTTGGGGTAAAATATCAAGTCTTTTCAAGTAAACCGGTTCAAGTTCAAGAGACTGAGGAGGAGCTTCTTCCCGCAGGCGATACGGTCTCTCAATCACACCACCACACAGTACTGACCCACACATATGGTTCTTACACACACACTGGACTTTCTGGACTTTGGTTTTGCACAACGCTGGTCACTATATTCTTCATTTCCGGTTAATACTTGTACAGCTGCTGTTATTGTGTATATATTTATTTATATTTAGATTTCTTCATACATTCTTATATAGTTCTATATTGTGTATTTTGTTGTACAGTTATTTTATTTTCAACTTTAATTTATATATTTTATCTTATTCTCCCAGTTAAATTTACCCTTCATTCTAATTTGTGTTGTACAGTTATTTCATTTTTAACCTTAATTTATATTTTATTCCTTCCTAGTTAAATTTACCCTTTTTAATTTTTCATATTTATTTCCTATCTTATTCATAGCCTTTTCCTTTTTTGTTTTCTTTAGGTCACGAGCAGTTGTCCAAGCATTTCACTGCATATCGTACTGTGTATGACTGTACGTGACAAATAAAATTTGAATTTGAATTTGAATTTGAAGTCCAAGTCAAGTCACAAGTCTTAGAACATTTTTTCAAGTCTAAAGTCATAAAATTAATGACTCGAGTCTGACTCGAGTCCAAGTCATGTGACTCGAGTCCACACCTCTGGTCTAAACCAGGGGTGGGCAACATCAGGCCTTGAGGGCCGGTGTCCTGCAGTTTTAGATATCATCCTAGGGCAACTTCTGTTCCCTGAAGGAGAGGAACGAGGTACAACACAACATTGCCCTGCCGCACAGCTTGGCTCGGTGAAGAGCGACTATCGAACTGATGGATGACTGTGATGACACGGGGTATATATGTAGGCGGGGCCGTGCGCATGTCATCGCGGGCCATCCGCTTTAAAGGTGTGAATAAAGGTTTCTTCAGCCAGGGCACGTGGGAGCATAATATCAAATACTTATGTGTTGTACTAGGGCTGTGCGATATGACCAAAATCTCATATCCTGATATTAAGACGTCTATCGTCCCAATAACGATATAAATCACAAACATGTAACATTTTCTGTAAATCCTGTGAACCTCGGGCAGCTCGACTTGTGTGAAGTGTTTCCAGCTGCGCGTCCTGTAGCTGGAGGCGAGTGTTTTAACGATGCATGAAACGATACATTTTTAGTCATAAGTTGTAACGGCGCCGTTTCTTTGAGTATTTATTACACGGCGTGCTGCGGGGAAAAGCCTGTTCTAACGTTTGAGTCTAAGGTTTATTTTTTAGCACCTGACGGCTCTTTTTGCTTCTCATTCATAAACTCTCTGCATCTTTCACGTGATTCAGTTTATTTTGAAAAGTCTAAACAGGATCGTGTCACTAGCGTGTCACGTGCGACACCACGAAACAAACGATAGCGTAAAATGAAACGACAGACGTTTTTATATCGTCATCCGATATATATCGTTACATCGAACAGCCCCATGTTGTACCTCGTTCCTCTCCTTCGGGGAACAGCAGTTATAGATATAACATTATGTTTCATTTGGAATCAATTAGACAGATTTCTCTGATTTCAGTGTGTGTCTGAACCTCTCCTGGACTTTGTCTTCTTAGGTTTGATAAGCTGGTCTACATGGGAATCAATGAGGATCGTGTTTCCCAGCTGCAGGTTTTTCAGGCCATCCTCAGAAAGTAAGAACAGCACTTCCTGCGAAGGCCGCCGGGCCTTTACACAAGCTGCAAAAAGCTAGGCACAAAAAACAGCCATCGAGCTTTTTTTCTCCGACATTTTTCATTCTGATATGTTTCATTAAATACTTTGGTCTTCACAGCTTCAGTACAGAGAACCTGTCATCGGATTAAAGTAAAATTATGAAATTATGAGCATGAGAAATTTGTGTTTACGTAGCATCAGTCCATTTAAATGGTAAGTACTATACTTTAACTTCATCTTTTAAAACGAGCTTTTTCTTGGTTCCAGATTTCAGTTAGACCCTGCTGTGAATCTCCAAGAGGTGGTGGACTGCTGCCCTGCTCACATGACCGGTGCTGACCTATACGCTCTTTGTTCAGATGCCACGATGGCAGCCATCAAGAGGAAGATCTCTCTCATCAGTGACGGTGAGGAAACCTGATTCATTCTGATTCATTGAAAGGACTAGATGTTACAATCCCTGATGATGCATTGCTTAAGCGATGACTACTATGAGGAAAGGCAGCCCGAAGCTTTTTCAGGGGGACACATTGTCAGCTGTGTGCCTCAACTTCACAGGGTGTTTCGGCCTTTTGTCACAAATATTTTACTCTTAGCTTCCTTGGTTAGGTGTAGGGATTAGAAATCTGATCTCGAGTATTATATTTAAATTATTAACATTTTTTTTTGTGATCAACATTTTATTGATTTAAAACGGGGAGGGGGGGTACAGACATATACAGCACAACTGTAAACTGCAGTAGCAAAGCAAACATTGGTCACAAGGCATAGGGACAGCAAAGAACAAACACAAAGTCAAAACCAGTTATTGCCTGTTCCAGGAGGAAGAGGATGTGAATCCAGCGAACAACATTTTGCATTTTATTTGTTTTAAGGAGATTTCAGAGGTATCATAAGGAGACAAAGACCAGGATTGGGAATATAAAAAAACTTCCAGCACCTCAGATAACACAGAGTTCACAAAGACCCAAAAATTGGATACAACAGGACCGTCCCAAAACGTGCAAGAACGAGCCTGGTGACGAATCATTGCAGATGTGACAGTGATACGTAGCCTGTAGTTTCATCTGGAACCTCCTACAGGGTGTAATGTATGTTCTGTGTATGGTTTTCAATTGATGCGCCAGGTTCTTAGAAGTCAAACTCAGATTAGACCACACTGTATCCCAGTCTACATTAACCTGTAGTCCTCCCAGTTCCCTGACCCAAATAGATTCAATGGGCAGGGGCTTTATACCCTGTTCAGCTAATTTGTTGTAGAATTTGGAAACAGAAGGTCTGCCAGAGTTAGGCAAGATCCATTCCAGCATGGGATGAGAGGGAAGAGGAGAGTCCCAGGGGACACCATATGCTTTTAAAGCTGATCTGAGCTGCAGATACACGAAGTAAGAAGAAAAACGTGTCCTTAAGTCCTGAAATGAACGAAGGCCTTGGGCGTTGAATAGATCATCAAAAAGGTTTATCCCGAGTGAGAACCAAGAGGGTTGAACAAATGGTTGGTGATATATTTGGAGGGCTGATGAAGACAACACAATGTCAGGATCCCAAATCTCATGGAGTCAGTCGAGGGAAGTGACCCAATTACTTTCTTGGGGAAGTTTATTCCCAAGATTGTGGAACTATTGGTTTGGTCTGTCACTGTGATAACGGTCTTTTCTTTCTGATTTCATTTTTATTTTAATTATATCTTCTAACCTGTTGTTGCCTTTACCCATGAACTTAACTTTCATTTTTGGGAAAGTAATAAATAATGCAGATTTTATCGTTATTACTGTTGATTTGTTTACTCAGACCTTCTCTGTCACTTTTTAACCGGATCTCGAGGGAAGGAAGTCCCTTTTAGCACAGTTGCATTAGCAGATTTGTCTGAAGCTGGTTTTTCTCTTTGCTCCAGAAGAGTTATACACAGGGCTCTCCCCGTCTGCTCTCTGTAATATGTTGACATTTCTATTGTTTTTGCAGGTCTTGTCCTTCTAACAGGGTTTTCCAGTCAACTGTTCATTCTTCTGCTGCTGATAAGTGTAATGGGGTTGTGAGATTTTCCATTGTAATCTACAGTTCAAATTGTTGGGCTGACAACGGTGGTAGAATAGCTGTGCAAAAACTCAAACTGATTTGTGGTCAGCTAGTACTGCTGGGCCTCTCAGGCTTTAAACTTGTTATATGTGCTCTGATGGATCATACACTGTATAGATTATTAACAGAGTCTTTGCAAGCGTGGTCAAACAACAATAGCAATAGTAGATTGCTGCTGCCTGTTAAATCCTAGTGTTTACCCACCTATCATTAAGACATAAATCCAACTCAAGAATTGACTTCAGTTTTGTGTCTAGTTGTTTGTTCCACGAAATCTGAGGTGAATCACGTAGGCTTTACTCTCCCTGACTGTGAAGCAGGGACTGCTCCGTACACTACACCTCATCGAAACACCACCTAACTGTGCGATGAGCTCTTTGGGAAGCCCCGGTCGGTGTCTCTGAATCCAACCACAGACGACTTCAACCCCGACCTCCTCTTGCCGCCTTTTATTGAAAACAGTTACAGTGCACACAAGCAGCACCCATTGTAAAATCCCCCTATGGTCACAAAAGGTTAAAATTGTTTGTGTGTGTGTGTGTGTGTGTGTGTGTGTGTGTGTGTGGGGGGGGGTGCGTGTTTTGGGGGTGCGTGTTTTGGGGGTGCGTTTGTGTGACTTCCTGCTCACCAAAGGCTAATCTCCCCCCCGTGTATGGCTTAACCCCTCTAACAGTCTCACAAAACACGAACACAGGTGAGGTCATAAAGGCAGGAAGTAAAACATCCTCACTAAATAAGAAACAGAACCCTCACATAGGATGTGTCCCTGTAATGAAACACTACAGCCTCCCCCACCCACAGGCTGGGGAGGTCAACAGAAACAAAAGAATGTCTTTGATCATGCTGCTTGAACTAAGACTTACAAATTTAAGTAACACAATGACAACATTTAACAATTTGATTTGTGTAAAAACAACAAAAATGTGATCACAAAAGATACACTTCCTGTTCCTCTTTCTGTGCTTGTTGTTATTTGTAGTAAACACTGATGGACTATATGTATAGAAAAGTCTGAGTGCAGCTGCAGTCTGCCAGCTGAAAGTTGTGCCCGTTAACAGCTGTAACAAAAAATAATTTCCCCCAGGGATCAATAAAGTATTCTGATTCTGATTCTGCTGGTCTGACAAAAATGATGCAAAAAGATCCCTGTTCCACATCTTTAAACTTTTGAACAGGCGGTGAGATCGGCGCGACTTGTCTGCTCTTCTCCCTTCAAACCTTTTACCCTCTGCATCCCTTCCTCTCTCCCTGTCAGGTCTAGACTCTGAAGACTCTCCTGTCCTCCTCTCTACTGAGGATTTCTCCACTGCTTTAGAAAACTTCAAGTCATCAGTTTCTGATGAGGAGCTCCTGCGATACAAAGACATTCAACAAAAACTCGCTGCAAAGTAGAAACACACAGACATCTGTTCGTCATGGGGCTGACAGATGTTCAATAGTTTCATTTAAATCACCTCAGAAACATCACTGCTGTACAATACTGCACGGCAATGTAAATCATTTAAACAGAAGTTGGTAATATATTTAATTAATAAAGACACTAATGAAAAGTGGTTTGTCTGTCTCTGTGTTAGCCGTGTGACCCTGGACCGTCAGTCTGTCCCGGATGTACCCGGCCTCTCGCAGCCTGTAGGCTCACTGTGACCCTGGACTGGCTGGATGAAAACTGGTGTAGAATTTCACTGTGTTTGGTGGAGCTGCCATCATCATTTGTAATTGGCACATAAGCGGGGCGTCAGAACGATCTGGAGTCGTGTTTCAGCACCTTCAGTAAATCTGAGCGGCAGCTTAATGCTGTTAAGGAAGATCTTTCTATTTCTGTGCTGGAGCCATGGTTCCACCTGCAACGCTCGCCACACAGCCTGCTTTCCTTCTCGTGTCTGTCATGCATGTAAGCATGCATAGGTCAAAGTTACAGCCAGTGTTTTTCTACACGTAACTACCATGAACAAAGCTGCTGATACCATAAACTCCCACAAAAGAAGAATCAGCAGCAGACACAATCTGTTGGACCTTTTTGTCAGCCATGTTAGTGATACTCATAGTTCCCCAAGTGCAACATTATACTTTTACTTTAAACTTTATCCTTTTTCCTTTTCTGGACAGGGAGGAACGCTGGTTTGAGGGCGGAGTCAAGGGAGGCCATTTACGTGAAAAGAGAAAGGCCCCATCCTCCATTCAGAGATGGCCTAAGGGTCCATCTGTCACCATCTTACATGCTGTGATTGCAGCCATTCAGCTCTCTGTGAATGAGACTCATGGCCGTTGATCAGTGAGCGTTGTTCAGTGGTCATGAGAATTTGCATATTAATGATCATAAACTGACCTCCCAGCCCATTGTTCCGTCAGTGCTGCTGGTTTCAGTCATTATGCAGATGTTTACAAGGTTGGAAACCTGCAGTCAGCTGAGACTGAAGAAGGCAGTTGGATGAGTGACAAAACATTTCTCCCACTGAAAACATCCAGATGAACAGAATTCATTTTTTGGGGCTGTTTATAATAGATGTAATTTATCCACTCCGGGTTTTTTATTGTTGGTATTACATGTCCAAAGAATAGAAGCCATGATGTGATCCTGCAACAATTTAATTGCATACTTTAAATTTATCAGGGATCTCTGGGGTGTCTTTGTTTGAAATCATTAACAATAGCAGCCCGTCTGACAGCCTGGTGGAAGTGTTTCAACAAATGTGTCCTTAGAAGTTTATTTAGATGGTGCTATTTCGAACAATTCTGACTTTACAATTAACATGAAACCACTGTACTTGTGCATACGAGTTAGAAAAGGCTTCACACACCTGCAGCACATTTTTAAAGTAATATCCTGGTCTTATTTTCTCACTTGATGCAGACGTACAGGATACGGACATTTATCTGCAATACCTACAACTTAAATCAGTTGTCCACTCACTTAATACTGAGCTTAATACTATAAATGTTATCTTTCCACAGGCAACTTCAACATCCAATTACAAAAAAAAAGAAACATGGGAATCAGACCTATCACTACTATCACTCCATCACTACTAATGCCAACATCTGGAATGAGATTTGCAGAAGCATCTATTTCAAAACAAAATCTGCCAATTTACAGCTAATGCAATATTAAATATTCCACAAAACTCAGCTTTCTAGACAAACAACTTTAAATAGGAGTCACATCAGGATTGTTCACAAAATTAGGTAAATGGTTTTATGCAGCTCTGCTTTTACAGTTAAATCGACTTAAACTACAGTATAAAAGAGCCCTTGCACTGCAGTGGTGGTCTCTTTGATTGAAGCCCAAGTCAAAAAAGCCCAGTATGCAGATGGCATTGCTGTCTTCAGTAATAGATTAAAGTTTATTGTCATGTACACTGCAAAACACAAATGGTTACTCTGAGCAATGAAATTCTTGCTTTGCGAGTTCCCAGGCAGGGGACAGAAGTAGTGGTGGTTGAAGTGAGCCTTCAGAAAACGAGGGAAACGGCTGGCTCACCAGAGGAATGGGCGCAGGCATCTGCCAGGTGGCAGGAGTGTGATCTGTGTGCCGTGGGTGGGTGCGGTCCTTAATGATGTTGTGTGCCCCTTTTCCGACCTGGGTGATGTAAATCTCCTGTAGTGGTGGGAGGGGTACTCCACAGGCAAACTGTGCTGTTGGAATTACCTCACTGTGATGGAGTTTGTCAGGACACTCTTTGCTGTGCATCTGTAAAGGCTGCTAAGAAGTTTGGAGGTTAATCGAAATATTCTCAGCTTCCTTAGAAAGAAGAGGTTTCAAGATCGAAACCATCATGAACTGAACACACCTGCAAAGCAGGTTGCTGAATTTAGATGCGTGAGTGTCATTGAATACCTGTGCCTGTGAAAGAAGTTAGTTGCACATGATTATGTTCTTTCTAGCACATGGCTTTGGAAATAAATATAATTCCATATTTTAGTTATAAAAAGGGGGTTGTCATAGTTTACCCCTTCAACATCAACCAGGTAACCAAAAAACTCAAGACGACCTCAGAATCTGGAGCTTTTTCCTATAAGAGATCTGGAAGTGAGAAAAGGCAATAAATAGACATTTTCACATAAATCTGCAACAGTAGGGCTGATGAGAAATAGAAATCTATTTTAATATTTGATATCTGGCAAATAGGTCTTTAAATTAGTTGGTGTTGATGCTTCTTATCACCTGTCCATGGGCCTTTGGAGAAAAAGCCCATGGACGGTGTCTGCTCATTATACTGGAGTGCTTTTGAAGAGAGGTATTTTGAATATAACTTTGTAAGGTGTAGTCCCCTCACTTATGTACTCATCAGTAAAAAAGCTGTCTTTGTGCCATCTGAATTTCATGTTAATTCCAGACAGAGGAGGATTTTTTTAAAGGTTTATTTGAAGATCATCACACACTGACAGTGGTTTTTTTTTTTTACATCGGAGTTTCAGTGGTAGAGCACAGAGACAACTATGAAAAAGGCAAATGTATTGATTTATTTATTGATTTGGTGTCGATAAAGTAACTATCTAAACTCTGTAACATTAAAAACAGTCAGAATCTTCTCCTTCACTCATGCATCGTTTCACTATAAAACAGTCACATCACATAAATCCTGCTGAGGGGAGATTACAAGTGCAGTCTCTTCAGAATCTTCATCTTTATTTCCACCACTCATTCCTTCTGAATGACTTTGACCTTCATCACGTGAGGTACTCGTTTCATCCTCATCCTTGTCCTTGCTCTGGTTCCCCTCCTCTTCATTCTGTCTGTTTAGTGCCCTCTCCCTCAGATCATCCCCCTCCAAACTTGAGCAGTCATCCGAAGTGTCGCTGTCTTCCTCCTTGTGTTCTCCTTTTTCCTCGTTGCTTAGTTCATTATTAGCTCCTTCTCCACCCCTCCACACCTCTCCCTCATCTGCCTGTCCTCCTTCTGTGTCCTCCATGGCATCCTCCTCCATGGCATCCTCTGCTGGTCTCTTGTCCCCTGGCCAAAGCTGAACACCCTGGTGGTCCTCCAGGTTCCTGATCCAGGTTCTCAGCCTCTCCCTCACATCTAATAGGAACCTGGGCACAGAGCCGCTATGGCCGGACTGCTGGCACACGTGATGGAGATATGCCACAAGCACCATCAAAACCATGATGACCAACAGAATGACAATAAGCCAAATCTTCACTGCCTTTTCGGTTGTGGAGAGTGAGGAAGTTGTGCTAGGTAGAGCTGTATTTGTTGTACCTGATGGAACAACGGTTGTAACTGAATTGGATGTTGGGGAGGATGTTGTTGTGCTGTTTGTAGCTCCAGAGGGAGAGTGTGAATAGCCTAAAGTTTGAGTAGATGTCGTATTGTTCTCTAGAGTATAGTTTTGAGTGCCGGTAGCAAAAGATACGGGAATCAAGAGTATCAGTATAAACACTGACATAAGAAGGATGGCTTTGGTCCTCATGGTGACTCTGTAGATCACTAAAAAGACAAAAAGCAGAAACTGCAGTTAAAATGATGTGAATCGCAAGAAATGACCTCAGTAGCTCTAAACTCAATGAACAACTTGTGAACAGATTTGTCAGGTAATGTTTCTTTAAACACTAAATGATTATTCAGTTTTGTTTATATAGCACCAAACCACAACAACAGTTGCCTCAAGGCGCTTAGTATTGTAAGGTAAAGACCCTACAATAATACAGAGAAAGCCCAACAATGACACTTTGGGAATGAAAAACTCCCTTTGAACAATCAGAAACATCTGGCAGAACCAGGTGACCAGTAGGGGCTGTGGGGAGGGAGATGGTCAACAGTGGGTGCCTCCCCTACTAAAGAAGCATGCCGTGGTGGAGAGCTGGAAAAAGAAGCAGCGGCAACAACAGGTAGACACTACAAAGGCACACACAGGAAGACGTGTGTGTAAAAACATAAACCCCACATTGTTTGCAATAAACAATTTCTGTAAATGTGCAGATGTGATTGTTTGCCAGCAACTTTCCTCTCTATTTGGAACTGTATACAGTAGATACAGCAGTACCTGTACTCTATAGCTCCATCCAGCAGGAAAATAGTTACATATTGTTAATGCACATATTTTAAATGTTTTAAAGAACTTCAATAACTCAATAGACTCAAGACATTTGCCTGAATATTTAAAAAAATGATTTATAATGTTTATTTTCATTCTTCCATGATATGACATTAGTGTCTCCTCACTGTGCAGCTGGTCTTTTTTCCTGCTACTTATCTCTTCTCCTGCATATTGCATTACCATTCTGAACATGTGTCTGTCTCGTGGTTACAGCGTCACCAGTTTGCTCTGGTTTTTCAGAGGTTTTTCTTTCCCACGTTACTGAGTGCTTGCTAAGAGGGGAACTTTGCATTACACTGTATACAACAGATGCATAGAGTCTGACAGATTGGAGATGAAACTACTTTAGCAGAGGTACAAAGGTGAAGAAGAAGCAAGAAATCTGCTATATTTAACATCATAAATGATAAACACGCTGTACAGTTACAGCAGCTGTGATTTAGCTAGAAGCCAGGCAAACAGGTTTTTCACTTGCATTTTATTTAGAATTGAACTATTGACATTATTAACATCATATTTTATAAACTGATATCTGAAAAAAATGTTCAGCTATGATTATGAGACACACACCTGTGTGAAGTGACAATCAGTCATGCTTGTATTAGTTACAGGAAGTATGCTGTCATAAGAGTTTTAGTTGCTTTTAGGATAATTAAAAATACAAGACTGACTGATGAAAAGCACACGGACACTCGCTGAAAACTTCACGAGGTACACCTGGTCAGCTGCTTGTTAATGCAAATCAGCAAATCACATGGCAGCAACTAAATGCATGTAGGAATGCAGTCATGGTCGAGATGACATCAGAACGGCGAAGAAAGGTGATTTAAGTGAATCTGGTTGTACTGAGTATTTCAGTAACTGCTGATCTACTGGGATTTCCCCATATAACCATGTCTACAGTCTACAAAGAAACTGGTCAGAAATAGAGCAGCAGCAGCTTCCTGTGTGAGAACGCCTTGTTGATGCCAGAGGTCAGAATGGCCAGGCTGTTTTGAGCAGACAGGAAGACAACTGTAATAACCTTTCTCTATTTGTGTTGTGTACTCTTCGTTGTGCATTTCAAAAAGAGCACCTTGGAATGCTAACACATGAAGCTTTAAGCAGATGGACAACAGAAAACCACACTGGCTTCCACTCCTGTTAGCAAAGAACAGGAAACTGAGTCTACAGTTTTTGTGAAGCCATGAAAACCGTTTGCACAGAACACTCCACTAATAACGAGAATGCCAAATGTTAAAGTAAAAAGGTTATATTTGCCCTGTTCACTGACTCACACTCGTTCAGGCTCAGGATGTGGTTAGTTCTGTGCACTCTGCATCTGTGTTTCACTGAAAAAACAGGAAATCGATTTTGCACCTATCTGCAACTTTGCAACAGCAACTGCAGTAATCAGGGGGTTTTCTAACTGGCACCTGTGAATTCTGACTGTTCTATACACAGGACTAATTGTTCTTTTCACTGACAACAAAGTGAGTTTCACTGCTTCAGTCCACTTCAGATCACTGAGATCTGCACGTGGCCCACCATGTTAAATATTTATAGTGTGGTCACTGTAATGAAGCTTTCATTGCAGTGACCACATTAGAGTTCCTCATGAATAATGACAGCTGCTGAACTCTTATGAATCTCTGTAAAAGGAAACTCAGTTTCAGTTTAGTTAAATCATCCCAGGACTGAAGCTGATTCTAGCCGCATGTTACATATTTTATTACCTTCAATTCAGATAGATTTCTCTCATACTGAAACACAGGAAACGTTTGTTCTTTGAGAATGAAGAACATTTACAACAGGTAGGCAGAAGACAAGGAGGTGAATAAATATGTCCAATAAAGAAATGAGTTAAAATAAATGGGAAACTTTATAATACCAGAAAGATACAATATTAAAAAGTAACAAACCAAACTAAAAACTGCAAGTATTTACTTACTCAGTAAATGAACAATTCAGTGAAGTAATGCCAAGCTCCCAAGAAAGACAGGATGTGAAGGAGGCAAAGTTATAGCTACGTATGTGAGAAGACTTAGAGAAGGGAAAGAAAGCAGACACTGAGGGTGGGTGGGGGAACAACAAAGATGAAGGCTTCAGAAAATAGCTTGCCACATGCTCTCATCTCACAGGTCTCATGCAGTCATTTGTCTAACTTTCCTTTTCTAGCATTCAAATGCAGCAGATATAAAATGCTAAAGACAGAAATTAAAGCTGCAAACACAGAGGGCAGATGACCTGTGCTACAGCTTGGGCGAGCTGTTGGTGATTATACGCACGCAGTCGTTTCTATAAAGCATGTGAAGTTTAGGACAGATTACATGATGTACAACTGTGAAATACAATGTGATGTCCTAGAATAAAACAGCCCTACAGGTCATGTTAATGTCCTAACACAGGGGTCAGCAACCTTTAACACCCAAAGAGCCGTTTGGACCCAGTTTCCACAGAAAAGAAAACACTGGGAGCAGCAAATACTTTTTGACATCTAAAATGAAGATAACACTGTTATTGTTTTTTACCTTTACGCTTTGTATAAACAACTAAATTGTGTTGCTTATGAAATCCATGAAGTGCTACAGAGAAAATTAAATTTTATTTATGTAATGAACACATTTTGAACTCTTAAAAAAATATAACAAACATGAATTAAAAAGCTGAACTTAAATTATTCATATAGCAAACAAAAACTGTA
The DNA here is from genome assembly GCF_057382185.1 of Mchenga conophoros. Classification (NCBI taxonomy): domain Eukaryota; kingdom Metazoa; phylum Chordata; class Actinopteri; order Cichliformes; family Cichlidae; genus Mchenga; species Mchenga conophoros. The sequence goes on along the minus strand of NC_140531.1, from coordinate 838,637 downwards.
GTGAGCCGTCATCCTTATATCACCTTTGGGATTTTGCGGCCTGTAGCGGAGCTTTGACCTGAATTTTAAAAATAATTGGAAAAAATCAACTGAAAAATAAATATTTGCAAAATATCTGGATAAATATTTATTTTACATGGCTAATGTGTGTGTCGCAGTGTGGTCTGCAGTGCCGCTGCAGGGGAGGCACCTGAGCGGCATCCTGTCAGTCTGTGCTCTCTCTGCTGTTGTGTTGGTGTGTGTGGGCTGTGAGCTGGACAGCTACAGCCGGCTGTGTGGCTACAGCAACCATGTGTGTAAAGTGGTCAATCCGGTTGTTCAGTGATGATGCGACGAATCCTACTTCCGGGCCTAAAGTAGTCTGCGTTTAATATGGCTTTTGTGTTGTTAACATGTTTAATGTTTTGTATTTTCTTCTATTTGATCTCAAAAAGCTCCTAAAACAGTCAGTGATCACTGTTGACCTCCCTCGGCTTTTATTACCGCTAATCATTTATTTAAGCTCAGTTTTTAAAACCTTAGGATGTAACTACAGCCCAGCCCATGCAGCAGTATATGAATGACTAACCTCGTATTGTGGATGGATTATCTCAGTTGTTCTCCTGGCTGAAGTTTGGTCCTTTTACAGCATCCTGCCATGCGATTACATTTGTTCCTGACCACCGAGAACACTCGCGTTAACTTTTATCGAGTGGAAAAAAAGTTAGCTTGTTTATATATTATGCTAACATAGCTGTGTCGCTAGCAGTCACGTAGCACATCATTATATACCAGCTAGCCCAACTTCAGTAACCCTACAAACGTCACTGCTGTTTAGTTTTCTGTCTTCATTTATGCTGGAAGTGATAGCAGAGCTGTACGTTTGAATTTGTTTCCAAAACCCCGCAGTCAGGACATGCTATATTGTATTTAGATAGAAGCTAGCGAGCTAACTCCCTGCTAACTTCTAACTCCGTTAAATGTCATAAATTCCGTTTTCATGGATGCCTGGATGTTAAACTCAATTGTTACACCTGGTAGAGCAGAACGCTGATCATTTTATTAAAGATGAAAGACTTTAGACAGTTTTTCAACTCTCAGTAATGCCATAGTGATCGTTTGATATATGGACCTGCAGCGGAGTTTAGACCCAGACACGGCTAGTGACGTCAGACTGAACAACCGGATAAAGAAAAAAAGCATGTTCGTGCAAACATCATTTTTTTCCAAACCACGTGAAGCCGCAGTATAAAGACTAAAGAGCCGCATGTTGCCGACCCCTGTCCTAGGAGAAGGCCTGAAATAGTGAAACGAGAACATTTTAACCCTCGTGCTCATTGTGAAAATTTAGCATAAACATTGTTGAAATTGCTGTTCTTGGTGCTCCCTTAACAGACCACAACAAAATACAGTGCACTCACCACAAAACAAAGCATGTTGCTGCTACCTTTGAAATATCTCAGCTTGCATAGGAAATATAATGCCCATCCCTTCTTGTAACCAGCCTTTGTAAGCTTGTTGTCAGTCTAAACACCCAAACATACGACTTAAATCCTGTTCTGCCCTCTTCTTTCACCATCTCTGAAAGTCTTATGTAGCAGACGATTTCTCCCAAACCACACCATTAGTGCTCTGTACTCCTGCTACTGTCATAAATGCACAAGAGAGTTTCAAGAGGTGGAGCAAGACTTTTCTCTGCATGTGAGCTGAGGCTACTGCAATGACATCTTGTGGCACTATGGAGGCGTTTGCTATCCCCATGTATGAGACCCACACATTCTCTGCATGTGCGTCTCTCAGCTTAAGCAGTGTCAGAGCGTAAATGGAGCGGATACACCAACATGGCTCCAAATTTACATCATTTCAAGTCACTAAATTAAAGAAGTTATTGTAATGATATAATGAATCCAACTCACAAAAGAAATGAGTAAAAAACACATTTCACTATTTTAGCTTCCTCGATGCTGCACACTGATTAGATATTTTATTTTAGGTTTCTGTAATGCGTCATCCACCACTATGCACGAGCTCTTTGATCAATTGTATTGTCTAGATGCATTCTCCATCATCCAGGTAAGTAAATCTCCAAAAGTTGATTGTGTTCATCTGGACGTAGCGTTTTCAGTGGGAGAAACGTTTCGTCACTCATCCAACTGACTTCTTCAGTCTCAGCTGACTGCAGGTTTCCCCAACCTTATAAACGATATATTTGCATAATGACTGAAACCACCCACTGAAGGAACAATGATGAAGGAACTGTCCTCCCAACTGTCCTTCCAGGCCTTTGTTCCTTCAGTGGGCTAGTTTCAGTCATTCTGCAAATATATTGTTTATAAGGTTGGAAACCTGCAGTCAGCTGAGACTGAAGAAGTCAGTTGGATGAGTGACGAAACGTTTCTCCCACTGAAAACGTCCAGATGAACACAATCAACTTTTGGAGATCAATTATATTATTTGTACTAAAATATACATTTTCAATTGACTTTAACAAAAAGCAGAAGGAACAGTAAAGCTTGTTCTTATTTTTCTTTAAGATATCAAATTACAGTTTTTACTTGCATTCCTGAGCAGAAAAACATGTTTTATTGTTTGAACGTTATGCTTGATTAATGCCTGACTTCCCAGAGAAGTACCAGATTTCTAAAATTCATGTATGTCTTCTTGTTTTTATGACAGGTTGAAGGTTTCGGCTGCAGTATCACTGCCCACATCAGCAACAGGAAAAGTGCAGCTGCAAAGGCTGAACCAGAAGCAAATTTGTGGCAGTGACACCACACTCTCATCTCTCGTGACCCCACACTGTCAGAGGATGCATGTAAATGCATGCGGCATGGAAAAAACATATTTTTTCTTTGTTTGTTTCACAGCAGGTAAGCTTGCTTGTTTTTCTCATCAGCCAATCTTTTTGGTAAAATGGTTCTAGGAACCATATTATCTTGATATATACACAGTACAGCAGCTAAAATAACAATTGAACGCCACTTTTCCAAGTAAATACATTTCTAAAAGTGCTGTTGATATGAAATTCTTACCAGATGTCGACAATAATCCATCCAATCGACACATGCAAAGAAATCAAACCATATATGTCCATAAATTATGTGTAATAATGAGAAATGACACAGGAAGTATTGACATGCATACTCTGTGTAAAAGCCTTGTTGTTGGTGATGACAGTTTCAAGGGCTTGAGGGTCCTGAGCAGTATCTTAGCTGGGGTGGCTGTAGCTCAGGAGGTCTCTGTCTGCATGCCAAGTATCCTTAGTATCTAAGATACAAACCTCAAGTTGCTCTCTGATGCATCCATCACAGTATGAATGTGCGTGAATGTTAGTTAGTGAGCACTTAAAACCATAGAAGAAAGTGTGAATGACTGTGTTTGGGTGAATGTGGCATGTTATGTAAAGCGCTTTGAGAATCAGTCCATTTACCATTCCCACGACTGCACTCTTCTGGACAGAGATCTTGGATGTTATTCCTGGGATCTGTTGGAGTCACTGCACCGAGTGCTCCGATTACCATTGGGACCACCATTACCTTTACCCTCTACATTTTCTTGAGCTCGTCTCTGAGCCCTTGGTACTTCACCAGCTTCTCGTGTTCCTTCTTCCTTCCTTAACCATGTTGCTGTCATTCAGTATCACTACATCTATCATTACGGCCGTCTTCTTCTGTTCGTCTACCACCACTATGTCCAGTATATATACAGCCTGCACCTGGGGTCTTGCCTGGTGTGATAGACCCCAGCCTCTATGGATCTTGTGCTCAGAGCTTGTTGTTGTGCTGCCATGATGAAAAATCTATAGGCAGTTTTAGGTTTAGATCAACAAGTCATAAAGACAAGCATCCCACAGTGGTATCTATGAAATCGGCATTGAACAAATTTATAGAAAATCAAGTGTTTTAACAAATTGGAGTTTAAGAATTGATTTCAAGTCTTGTTTCTAACTTTGATGTTTAGTACAGAGATAATGGCTGCTATTTGCATGTGTACATTTAGTGCAGGCTACCATAAAACTTTCCATCTCATAGAAACATAGCACTCTGTGAATAGATGGCTCACAACCCCCCAAACATTGTGGTTAGCACCTTTTTTTTCTTTTCTTTTTCCAAATGTAGTATTTGTCTTTAGTCTACTGCATGTTACAAAGAATGTTTTTGTTCTATGTTGCTATTTAAAGTTCTGAAAGCTTAGAGGAGGGTTGTTTATGAATCCTGAAATCCTGCAAATGATTGGAGGACTGTTCAGAACTACATAAACTTGTGAAAATTCGGTGGGGTTTTTGTTACCGCTATGCAGAGTGTGCTTAAAAAAGAAAAAAGAAAAAGTATTTCATGATCCTCAGTATCTGTGTGTAGAAAATTACCCTCCAACTTGCTAAGAAACTACTAGATATCTAAACCAATTCTCTCTGGACGTTCGAACTCAGCTTGATCATTGATGAAGACTGTTACTGTGACCTGAAGGTTTATTGGCTTTACTTTCTACATTTTGTAATCGTATCACCAGACCTGCAGCTGATAGGTACCGACAGGCCAAGCGGAATGCGGCTCGGGTAGTGGCTGAAGCAAAAACTCGGGTGTGGCAGGAGTTCGGAGAGGCCATAGAAAAAGACTTTCAGACTGCCTCGAAGAGATTCTGGCAAACTGTCAAGCGTCTCAGTAGGGGAAAGCGGTGCTCTCAATTCAATTCAATTTTATTTATATAGCACCAAATCACAACAAAAGTCGCCTCAAGGCGCTTCACAGATACAGAGAAAAACCCAACAATCATATGACCCCCTATGAGCAGCACTTTGGCGACAGTGGGAAGGAAAAACTCCCTTTTAACAGGAAGAAACCTCCAACAGAACCAGGCTCAGGGAGGGGCGGGGCCATCTGCTGCGACTGGTTGGGGTGAGAGAAGGAAGACAGGATAAAGACATGCTGTGGAAGAGAGACAGAGGTTAATAACAGATATGATTCAATGCAGAGAGGTCTGTTAACACATAGTGAGTGAGAAAGGTGACTGGAAAGGAAAAACTCAATGCATCATGGGAATCCCCGGCAGCCTACGTCTATTGCAGCATAACTAAGGGAGGATTCAGGGTCACCTGGTCCAGCCCTAACTATATGCTTTAGCAAAAAGGAAAGTTTGAAGCCTAATCTTGAAAGTAGAGATAGTGTCTGTCTCCTGAATCCAAACTGGAAGCTGGTTCCACAGAAGAGGGGCCTGAAAACTGAAGGCTCTGCCTCCCATTCTACTTTTAAATACTCTAGGAACAACAAGTAGGCCTGCAGAGCGAGAGCGAAGTGCTCTAATAGGGTGATATGGTACTACAAGGTCATTAAGATAAGATGGGGCCTGATTATTTAAGACCTTGTATGTGAGGAGCAGGATTTTGAATTCTGGATTTAACAGGAAGCCAATGAAGGGAAGCCAAAACAGGAGAAATCTGCTCTCTCTTTCTAGTCCCTGTCAGGACTCTTGCTGCAGCATTTTGGATTAGCTGAAGGCTTTTCAGTGAGTTTTCAGAACTTCCTGATAATAATGAATTACAGTCGTCCAGCCTGGAAGTAATAAATGCATGAACTAGTTTTTCAGCGTCACTCTGAGACAGGATATTTCTAACTTTAGAGATGTTGCACAAATGGAAGAAAGCAGTCTTACATATTTGTTTAATATGTGCGTTGAAGGACATGTCCTGGTCAAAAATGACTCCAAGGTTCCTCACAGTGTTACTGGAGGCCAAGGTAATGCCATCCAGAGTAAGAATCTGCTTAGATACCATATTTCTAAGATTTTCAGGGCCGAGTACAATAACCTCAGTTTGATCTGAATTAAGAAGCAGAAAGTTAGCGGCCATCCAGGTCTTTATGTCTTTAAGACATTCCTGCAGTTTAACTCATTGGTGTGTGTTATCTGGCTTCATGGACAGATAGAGCTGGGTGTCATCTGCATAGCAGTGTAAATGTATGCTATGTCTTCTAATGATGCTGCCTAAGGGAAGCATGTATAATGTAAACAGAATTGGTTCTAGCACTGAACCCTGTGGAACTCCATAATTAACCTCAGTGTGTGAAGAGGACTCTCCATTTATATGCACAAACTGGAGTCTATTAGATAGATATGATACAAACCACTGCAGTGCAGTACCTGTAATACCTACAGCATGTTCTAATCGCTCTAATAGGATATTATGGTCGACAGTATCGAATGCTGCACTGAGGTCTAGCAGGACAAGCACAGAGATGAGTCCACTGTCAGAGGCCATTAGAAGATCATTTGTAACCTTCACTAAAGCTGTTTCTGTGCTGTGATGAGCTCTGAAACCTGACTGAAACTCTTCAAATAAACCATTCCTCTGCAGATGATCTGTTAGCTGTTTGACAACTACTCTTTCAAGGATGTTTGATATAAAGGAAGGTTGGAGATTGGCCTATAACTAGCTAAGACTGCTGGGTCTAGAGATGCTTTTTGAGTAAAGGTTTAACTACAGCCAGCTTGAAGGCCTGTGGTACATAGCTGATTATTAGAGATAGGTTGATCATATTTAAGATCGAAGAATTAATTAATGGCAGGACTTCTTTGAGCAGTTTTGTAGGAATGGGGTCTAAAAGACACGTTGATGGTTTGGAGGAAGTAATTATTGAAGTTAACTCAGAAAGATCAATTAGAGAAAAAGAGTCTAACTTAACATCAATGGTACTAAGAGTAGCTGTAGATAATATTACATCTGTGGGATGATTATTGGTAATTTTTTCTCTAATGATAAAAATGTTATTTGTGAAGAAGTTCATGAAGTCATTACTAGTTAAGGTTAAAGGGATGGTTGGCTCAACAGAGCTCTGACTGTTTGTCAGCCTGGCTACAGAGCTGAAGAGAAACCTGGGGTTGTTCTTATTTTCTTCAATCAGTGATGAATAGTAAGATGTTCTGGCTTTGCGGAGGGCTTTCTTATAAAGCAGCAAACTATTTCTCCAGGCTAAATGATGATCCTCTAAATTTGTAACTCTCCAATTTACGAGTCATCTGCTTTAGGCTACGTGTTTGAGAATTATACCACAGAGTCAGGTACTTCTGATTAGAGGCCTTAGTTTTCACAGGAGCTACAGTATCCAGAGTCGTACGTAGTGAGGAAGTGAAATTATTAACAGGATGATCGACCTCTGTTGGGGTAGCGTTCAGATAGCTGCTTTGCTCTGTGTTGGTACAGGGCATTGAAGATGATAACAGTGGGTGGATTATATTCTTAAACTTAGTTACAGCGCTTTCAGAAAGACATCTACTTTGATAAAGTCTACTCTCCACTGCTGTGTAATCAATTATTGTAAATGTAAATGTTATCAGGAAATGATCAGACAGGAGAGGGTTTTCAGGAAACACTGTTAAATGTTCAGTTTCTATGCCATATGTTAAAACAAGATCTAGAGTGTGATTAAAGTGGTGGGTGGGTTCTTTTACATTTTGACAGAAGCCAATTGAGTCTAATAACAGATTAAATGCCATGTTGAGGCTGTCATTTTTAGCATCTACATGGATGTTAAAATCACCCACAATAATTATTTTATCTGAGCTCAGAACTAAATCAGATAAAAAGTCTGAGAAATCAGACAGAAACTCTGTGTAAGGCTAAGGTGGACGATAGATGATAACAAGTAAGACTGGTTTCTGAGTTTCACAGCTGGGGTGGATGAGGCTAAGCATCAGGCTTTCAAATGAATTAAAAGTCTGTCTGGGTCTTTGGTTGATTAATAGGCTGGTGTGAAACCGCCCCCCCATTGCATATAATGGCTGATCAGACCACTTTGACACACAATGGGGATACTAAACAAAACACAATCATAAACAAAGAATGCAGCACAGTCTGGTTTGTTATTAAACTAAAGATCAAATAAGAAAATCAAAAGTATTGAATCCTAAACTCAATATCCAATTAAATGCTAATACTTTTTCTTTCAGGAGGTGGTGGTGCAGTCCAATTATCCTATTGTATTTAAGGGTAAGACGTAAAGAAACAAAGGTTAGTCAAAAGTCAAATTAACGAACTGGTGTGAATATGTAAGTAAACTAAATGTGCGTGCTTACAAATAGAACAACTTTATCCAAACCAGTCAATAAATTTATTGGAAACTAAAGTGTGTTATTGTGTTCAAATGAAGAAATGAAAATACACAAGAGTTACCGACTTTAGTGTGGCCATGGGTTTGGCCATCACATGGTGCCTGTGTTCAGTTTAGGTGCTTCTACCTGTTGTTTTTGTTTTGTTTTTTGCTTTCCTGCTAATGTGTCATTGTCTTTCTTCTCGCTGGGTGCATGATCTTCAAACTCTATTATACATCCAAGCTGCTATGAGAAATCAGTTTTCCGTGCATGATGAATCTCACCCTCAGTGGTCTCAGTATGTCCTCACAGCCAGCGCCAGTGGAGCTACTCTGTGACCTCTCACTGGCACAGACGGAGGGTCTGTGCCAGTGAGAGTGCAAATGTTTGCAATATAAAAATAAATGAAAAATGTAAACATCTATGTTTAGTGAACTTTGCAGTGTTGCTCTGTGGTGCAGCTACGACACTGTAGCAAAGTTTACACACTATGTCTACTTGATCCACGTCTGACTCCGCGAACCCATAATGTTTCCACACCACTGAAGTTTTTTTACCCCTCTTTTCAACCAACGGCAGTCACTCTCCTCTCCAAATAACTTCTGCTTAGCTTTCCGAGCTTCCCTCGGGTCCTCTTAATTGTTGTGACACGTGTTCGAAATGCAGAGAGGTGCGCTCGATTTGCCACACGGAGCAGCGTGAGAGTAAAGCACGAGGGAGGGGCTAATAATCGGCTCAGTCATTTTTAATGATTGTTGAAAGCCCAGATCGTAATCGTGATTAAAATTCGATTAATTGAGCAGCCCTAAATAGGGGTCATCATTTTATCACCTCTAATATTTTTAATCATCTTTCTTTGCTGCTATTTTAAACATTGGTGATGCTTTTTTTCCTGAACAAAGATGTAGAGATCATGGTTCTGTCATGAAACCGCTGTGCAGGCAGGAAAGGATCCAAAAGCAGACTTCACCAAGGTGTGACGTGAACTCCAAAATCCCAGCTTTCTTTGCTGGGAAAAGGCGATACAAAACTAAACTGGGAAATTCTAACTCACGAGGAAACACCGGGAGAGTGACACAGCCATGAGGGAGGATAAGACACGGAACTGAGGGAGACGCAGACATAAATGCACAGAAGGATCAGACGTGGAGCACACCTGACACAAATAAAGATAACAAAACAGGAGAAGAGCAAACACAACACGATGCACACTGATGGGAGACTATCAAAGTTAAACAGGAAGTACACTGGAGGGAGAGAGAGGACATGGAGGAACTGGGGGACGTAGATAAACATGACGAAATGAGGGGCAACGAGGCACAAGAACTCACACCACGATACAAACACAGACACACAGAGGGCAACAACACAGGGAGAAATCTAATAACTGAACTAACAGAACAACCCAGGCACTAAATAATAACAAAAGTAGACTTAACGTGATACAAAATGACATGAAGTACAAGAACACAAAACACTGGCTCAAATGGCCCAGAACCATGACAGGTGCATCCTTTCAATGACCACTGTTCACCCGTTTTAGACAGCAAACAGAAACATCTTTACCCTGTGTGAAATACAGCACGTGCTGTTTCAAGCGTAGTTGTCAGAATGTGGAACATTTGTGGATTTCCAAACTCCAGGTTCATCTTTGTCATCTTATATTCTTTTAATATGGTCAAAGATGTGAGGGCTACATATTTTTAAAATTGAATTTATCTTTAAACTTCAACACAATCAGAGACATCATTACACCTTTAAGCTCTTCTCTAACTGTTTACTGAAATGAAGAGTATTTTTTGTTAATAGCATTCATGATATCAGAGACGTTATTAGCCCTCCTCCTTGCTCTCTGACCACATGCCTTAACTGGCTGACAATCTCAAAGATCTTTGTATCAATATCTCTGAACACTCAACAACATCAGGCCTTTAATTTCTGGTTGTTTACCTAAACAAGCTGTTATTTAGCACTGACCCCTCCCACCTTCAGAATTTATCTCCAAAATATTAGAAAAAGTGGTGGCCAGCCAGCTTTCAGAGGTTTAAACTGCTCACAACATTTGAGATACATTTCAGTCTAAATTTCAACATGATATTTCACATTATATTTTAATGCATAGAGATACAGGTGAATATTCAACCCTTGTACACAGCAAATCCAGCATGTCCAAATTAACACTGTCGGATTTGATTTCAACACTATTAAAGTGTCTATATGGGTCCACACCAGAGAGTGTTAATTTAACTTTTTTTGGAGAGTTGGTACGTTAATTCTGATTTAGTGTTAAACACCAAATCTGTCTGGAGTTGATAATTTAACACTTGGTGTTAAGAGTTTATATATTAACTCTCAAAGAGTATTTTAGTTTAACTACGTAAGAGTTATCTTCTAATTCATTCTAAAAAGCAGGAATTTTACTGTTCTGAACTTCTAGAAATTTCTTTTGGAAATAAACATTTACTAAAAAGATGCAATGGTTTTTGAAAAACATTTATTCTGAACTGTGCACCACAATTTCAAAACATTTTCTGAAAGACGTAACAGTGTACATGTTCTCACTTTCATTAGAATTTTGTTTATCAAAAGGTCTGACATGGTAAATGCAAATAACAGCGTTCTCATCACTTATTTCTTCAATACAATATGCATGTCCTTCATTCTTCCCTCTGTGGAACTTCAACGCACTTCTGCTCTCCCCCATATTCCATCTTCACAAGCATATCCTGTGCGGAGATTGAATAAAAATTAGTTGACACTAATTAACGGCACAAATAATCCAGTAAACAATTGCAGCATAGAGAAAAGAAAAAAAAAGGAATCCTCTTTGAGCCATTACTTGTGTAAAGTATTTTCCCAAAAGACAAGGACACAGGCAACAGGTAATACTGAACTAAATGTAAAACCTCAACCTTTTTCATTTTTACCTAAACCGTGTGCACAAAACTCTGGAGGGATCTATGCTAACGTAGAATCCAGTCAGGACGTCTGCTACTGCTGTTTGCTCGTTTTTTTTTTATGGGCGATCGTTTTCAGGCTTCAAGTAGCACCATTATACCAACATTTCACATTCTAGACATTGTTTTAGGTGTATTTGACCAAACGTTTGACTGAAAATTCACATGCAAGCTTTTTTCAAGGCTGTGGTATTTGCCCGCAAACAATACCTTTCAGCTAGCTAAAACAGAATATTATGCTATCAGCGAGCAACATGGCTAATGCCTTCCACACAGCTTTGTCTCAACTCCAAAGAGCCACAGAAGTAAAAGCTCATAACAATAATTGAAACAATCTTTGAAAAAATGACTTACCAAGCATGGCAAACAACTCAAATATGTAGAGCAAAATGTTCTGAAACGGCTTCGCTTCAGCTTCGATTGGAGCCGTGCTGGGGGCGGAGTCTGTGAATTTACTCTAGTGGTGTCATAGCCCCTGTAGGAGTTCAGAGTTAAGAGGTCAAGAGTTAATGTTTCCATTGTAACACCTCCAGATTTGACAGAGAAACACTCATTTTTAACACTCGATTTTAACTACTATCATTTTACACCTCAGAGTTACATTAAAAGAATGTGACTCTGCTTAGAGTAAAATTAACTCTACTTTTGCAAGAAGACTATTAACACCAAAACATTTAACACTTTTGAATTTGCTGTGTACCCTTGGAAGTCTCAGCTGCCTTTCAAAGTACCTGACTGAGAGACTTATATCTCAGGGTCGCAGCTCTGGCTGGCTTCTTCCTCTGTCACTCTCACTAAAGCTTTTCAGTTCCTGTTGCTAATTTTGTGTCCTCCTCTGCGACTCCATCTTGTGTTGAGCTGCTAGGTTCTGCACTGCTATCGTGTTTGCTCTGTACATCCTCCGAGTTTGACACACCCTGAATAACTAAGAAGTCTCATATCTTTTTTACACAGATGATGTTCAGCTGTGTTTGTGTTTCAAACACTAGAACATAGCCAAATTATCTGTCCTTCAAGACTGCATACATACTGCAACAGAGAAGAAGACATCAGAGGGTCTTCTTCTGCATTTAAAAAACAAGACCAACATTGGCCATTAGACACACAAACAGGACTAGTCCTGAGTTTTTAGCTGTACTAGGTCTTTGCAAGTATTTTTTCTGCATTTCTCTTTGATTACATTGATGCTGATGCACATATTATAGAAATGTGGAAGAATATACAAGAGAAACCAAAAGATACTTAAAGTTTGTAATTATTATTCTTTGAATGATTTGGGTAACTGTTTGTTACAGTTTTTCACGATTACTAAGACACATTCCTGGAAAGCTGCTCTCCTTTTCCCCAAACTGTGAACACAAAACCCAATTTTCAAGCTACATTCACAAAACCTCTGACTCTTCTTGCAAAACCAAACTTTCACCCTAAAACAGTTGAATTTGTGCTCAAAACTGAACTATGCCGTCAAATCATGCCTCAAGTCAATCTAAATTATATTCTCTACTGAGTAGTCACTAAACACTACATAGAAAGTAGTTTATGTTATGTTAATGAGAGTGCGGGGAGTGAGTTGGAGGGTGGGGTGGGCTGCTTTTAACTATGTAAAGCACTTTGTGCTACATTTTTTTTTGTATGAATAGTGCTTTATAAATAAAGATTGATTGATTGATTTAATAAACTCAGCCGTCTGCTCCTTGCTATCTCAAATATAACAGGACACTGGAGTATATTCTCGAGCATCTGACACTTCTGATAATCAGCTGTCTGCTTGACATTTATTCAGCTGTGTAAAAACTATAACTTTAATCTCAGCCAAACCGATTTACTCAGGAACAAATAAAATACTGAAAAAAGTTATCTAAGTGACTTATATATCATGTTTAACCTGAGTAGCGAAAGACGGCGGTGGGTTTGAAAACGATTTGCCGGGAGTCCGGTGCTCTCACGGCTCTAGTGAGCCTCGCCCCCGGCTAACTATCGAGCTAGTGGGTAACAGACGTCTCCAAAAACGTCGGAGCGCTTTTGAAAATATGTGGTGTCCTGACAAACTGAGCAGATATTTGAGGTTTACACAGCTACATTCTCGCCTGAAAATATGTTAAATGTTTATTTTGTGACCCAGAAAGAATAATAAGAGTAATATTAAAACTAACAGCTGCCGCCATGGGGGGGGTCACGTGGCCAAGCATTAAGATGGCAGCTTAGCGGGGTCGCTCTCAGGACAGTGTACAAACTTTCTATAAAAAACCCTTGCATATGCTGTTAGTGTGGTCTGGAATATACGGCACTGACATGTCAAAAGCTTCATCTGTGAAACAGTGTGACATCTTTACCCGAAGACGCAAGACAGGCGCTATACCATCAACGTCCGACACAGATGCTAACATGGCTAGCATAGCCGAGGTTTTGGATGAACTCAAATCACTCCGGTCAGATTTTGGAGCCAAGTTGGACAGCATCGATATAAGACTGACTGGGATGGCGAGCGCAGTGACTGCACTGGAGGGTAAAGTCTCGGAGGTAAAGCAAGACATATTGAACCAGGGGGCTCATATCGAAGAGGCCGAAGCCCGCATTGCCGAAGTTGAAAGCACACTTGAGAAAACAGAAACGTCACTGAACTCGGCTATCAAACGAATCGCACTTCTTGAAGCCAAAACAGATGATTTGGAAAACCGCGGACGACGAAAGAACCTGCGCATCTTCGGCATAAAAGAGGGAGCAGAAGGGCAACAATCACTCTTCGACTTTATTAACATCATGCTACCTAAGTGGCTGGGGCTAGCGCCCGACAAGTCATTCACACTGGAGCGAGTGCATCGCACGCTTGCCTCCGGGAAACCAAACCAGAGCAGAGCGGTGCTTATTCGTTTCTTAAAATTCCGAGAGAAGGAACTGGTATATCGGGAAGCAAGAAAACAACAAATTACACATGATGGGGCCAAGATCACATTTGCACAGGATCTGTCTGCGGAGACGGTTCGGATCCGACAGGGATTTCACCCGGTTGTCAAACTGTTTATTGATATCAATGCCTTCCGTGGATTCCAGCACAACCCATGCAGACTCAGAATCCTGTACGGTGGGAAGATCCACCTCTTCTCAACACCTCAAGAAGCCGAAAAATTCTACAAGAATCTGCCGAAGGAAACAGCAGAGGATGCTCATCACCAGTGAGTTGGTTAAACAACAGGTTAACCATTAAGACACTCCATAAGACTGCCTCTGCTTCAACATAACCGACCAGTAATTGAGTCACTGATAAGAGACAGATAAAATTTTGAGCTCGAATTTATGTGGGACTTATGTTACCATAACTGGGCGTTTTTAAGTGCATATTCGTTCTAAGTTTGATTGCAATCGTTTTTGGGTTGTATATTAACAGCTGAACCTCACCTAAGTCTTTTTTTTGTTTTGTTTTGTCCTACCAAGGGTAAACTTTACTTTATTATGGGGGAAGAATCAGTATCATTATATGGTTAGTGTACACTGTCTGATTTATGGGGTTTTGGAGAGGTCGCGTTGACTAGTTACTCCTCAGTGATGTGGATTAACGCCCTCCAAATAATTTGTTCAAGGGAGGGGGGAGACATTTCCAACAAGGAAATGCAAATGTTCAATCAGAAATTGTTTACAAGTTCTTTATCTGGTATGTGTGAGTGTGTGAATGTATGTGCAAACCTGCTTCTTCAATTTTTCCTTTACTTTGTTTATTTAAGTGAACAGTCTGACAATATTTTATGGAGAGGACAACTAAAGAAAACATTTTGAAGGTTAACATTATGACCTGGAACGTTAGGGGGATACGGAAGTTAGCTAAACTGAAACAAGTATTAAACCGACTAAAACATTTTAACTCTAGGATTATTTTCCTACAGGAATCTCATCTTACTGCATCAGAGATACATTTATTAACCAAAAGATGGCAGGGTCAGGTATATTTCTCTTCTTTTACTAGACATGCCAGAGGAGTCATTACTCTTATACATAAGTCAATCCCATTTCAAACTACGAGGGTGATTACAGATCCAAACGGGAGATATGTAATTGTGCAGGGCCGTATCTCCATGTTAGAAATAAACCTGATAAATATCTATGGCCCCAACGAGGATAACCCATCCTTCTATGAAAATCTATTTCTCACAATATCAACCTTGGAGGGCCTTTATATCATAGGAGGGGACTTCAATTGCGCCCTGGACCCTAACCTGGATAGGTCGTCTCAAACTGACACTACTCATACCCAGACTAGAAAAATACTTTTTAACTATATGAAAGATTTGAGATTAAATGAGGTCTGGAGAACAAGGAATCCAAATAACAGGGAATTTTCATGTTATTCTAGTTCGTATCAAAGTCATTCGCGGATAGACTACTTTCTTATCTCTACAGAGTTATTACCTTGTGTTGAGAACTGTTGGTATAACAGTATTGTGATTAGTGATCACGCAGCAGTATGTCTATCAGTTAGATTGGGCGAAGTTGATCAAGGTGTAAAGCGATGGAGGATGCAAACATTTTTGTTAAAGGACCCATCATTTGTCAAATTTATAGAAACTTGCATTGATCAATATTTTCAAATAAATAAAGATGAAACCACAGCTAGTATTAGGTGGGAAGCATTTAAAGCTTACATAAGAGGGGAAATTATAAGCTACAGTAGCATCAAGAGTAAGCAATATAACCAAGAATTAAAATCATTAGAAAGGCAAATTAAATCTAATGAAACAGAATTTTACCAGAGCAATGATCCCACTAAACTAAACAATCTGACTATTCTAAGAGCCAGGTATGATAAATTAACAGCAGAGAAAGTGGCAAAAAGTTTAATGTGGACCAAACAATTATTTTATGACCAAGGAGAGAAGGCAGGAAAATTATTGGCCTGGAGGATAAAAAAGATGCAAGCAGAAAAGGCCATCACCCACATAAAGTCCAAATCGGGTATTATAACAACAGACCCTTTAAAAATAAATGAAAATTTCAGAGAGTTTTATCAATCTTTATACAAATCTGAATATACGGGAAACAGAGAAACACAAGATGCATTTCTTGATCAGTTAAAATTTCAAACCCTCTCAGAAGAGGATAAAACAGCCCTTGATAGTCATTTAACAATAAAAGCCCTGTCAGAAGCCATAGACGACCTGAATAGCGGTAAAACGCCTGGTCCTGATGGACTTCCAATGGAATTCTATAAAACATTTAAAAATAAATTAATACTGCCACTTCTTAACATGTATGAGGAGTCATATAAGTCCGGAATACTCCCAGACTCACTGAGATTAGCTACAATAACCCTTTTATTGAAACCAAATAAGCCTCCGACTGAATGCTCCTCTTATAGGGGAATTAGTCTTATGGGATGTGATACGAAGATTTTGTGTAAAGCACTCTCTAGAAGACTAGATAAATGTGTGCCTAATTTGGTAACAGACGATCAACAAGGTTTTGTTAAAACGAGACAAGGCTATCATAATATAAGACGTGTCCTCAATGTACTTTATGAGAAAAACAATAGGGAGGACACTGCGCTGCTATCACTAGATGCGTGCAAAGCCTTCGATAGAATAGAATGGAATTATCTCTTACAAGTGCTCCCCAGATATGGACTAGGTGAAACATTCCTGAAATGGATCCGATTATTGTATACACATCCAACAGCACAAGTTTTAACTAATAATAACGTATCAAAACCCTTTAATTTACAGCGATCAACCAGGCAGGGCTGCCCTCTGTCACCAATTCTCTTTGTGTTAGCAATAGAACCTCTGGCCATAGCTGTGAGAGCAAATGCAGGAATATCAGGGACAAGAATTGGAGGAAGAGACCATCTAATTTCTTTATTTGCAGATTATATTATATTTTTTTTGACTAATCTGAAAGATAGTATCCCTAATTTAGTAACATTAATAAAAACATTTGGAGAATTTTCAGGATACAAAATTAACAATTCTAAATCAGAATTAATGTTTCTTAATGAGGAAGAAAGAAGAAGCCCTGTGGTGGCCACCCCATTTAAGACAACTACAACAGGCTTTAAATATTTAGGCATTAGGATCACTCCAAGCCTCAAGGACATAACCTCAATAAATTATGATCCCCTTGTAGGAGAGGTCACGGAAATGCTAAACCGTTGGACAAACCTGCCTGTATCTATGATAGGCCGGATAAATATCCTAAAAATGACAATTTTACCCAAATTTTTATATTACTTCCAAACACTTCCGTTGCCTCTACCAACTTCATTTTTTGACAGTTTAAACAAACTATTTAACCAATTTATTTGGAATAATAAGAAGGCAAGGCTCCGCTTACAACTACTTTACTTGCCCTATGAAAGAGGAGGTCTCCAAGTCCCCAACCTCAGATGGTATTATATGGCTGCCCAACTAACATCAGCCACCCATTATTTCTGCCCAACAACACCTCCAGCCTGGGTTGACATCGAGCAAAAATCTGTTCCAGATCTTCCCTTACACACTTTTCTATATTCTTCAGACACTAAGATATTAAAAAAAACTACAAGGAACCCTTTCTTGAAAAATACAATTATAATTTGGCATGCAGCTCATAAATATGTGGGCGATCCTCCATCGCTTTCGCGATTTACCCCTATTTGGGGAAATGAAAAGTTCACGCCTGGTAAAAGTGATGGGGGATTTAAAATATGGAAAAATAAAGGCATTCAAAAAATTAAAGACCTATATGCAGATGGCATGCTGCTCACATTTGATCAGTTGTGTAAAAAATATTTAATACCCCCAAAGCATTTTTTTAAATATTTACAATTGAAAAACTATTTGTCATCAAAACTGCAAAGGATTGCTGAACTTCCACCATTGACAAAAATAGAGGAGGTATGTGTTAAGAATACAAAAGGGAAAGGTTTTCTCTCTATATATTATAATTTACTGGTGCTTTCCTCCAAAGACTCAGCAGCAGATAAACTGGATGCTTGGAGAAGGGAGATCCAAGAGGACATAGATGAAAATGACTGGAACCAGGCTTGCTTAAAAGCACAAAAACAAACAATAAACACACGCTTTAAACTACTGCAATATAAATGGCTCATGAGAACCTATATAACACCTGTCAAGCTTCATCATATGTCCAATGATATTCCGGACATCTGTACTAAATGTCTAGTTGAAAAAGGAACTCTTCTTCATTGTCTATGGGAGTGTCCTAAAATCCAGGACTTTTGGAAAGATGTTATCAAATATCTGTCTGAAGTGTTTAAGGTAAAAATCCCTTTAATAGGAAAACTCTGTGTACTTGGAATATATCCAAGGGAATTTAAGCAATCGGGGAAAAAAACTAAATTACTGGACTACGGACTACTTCAAGCCAGAAGAGCCATTGCGCTATGTTGGAAGAGTATGGATGCTCCCTCCATGGGACTCTGGAAGAAGGAAATTGCAATCTCTCTAGGCCTGGAAAGACTGACATATATTGCCAAGGGCAAACAATGGGACTTTGTGAATATGTGGAAGCCATATATGACTATTTTAGGGAGTGGAGGTGAAGGACATTTATGAACAAAAAGGAAAAGAAGAAGGAAAGGAGGGGAGAATCTTGTCTATCCTAACCCATTGTATTTTTGTATTGCTGTGAGAACTATGCTCATTTCTACATTTGAATGTGATGTAGGCAGGTTTGATGTATGGATGGATGTGTGAATGTGAGGGTGTTCAACATTTGTTTGTATTGTACTATAAAAAATTTCAATAAAAATATATGGAAAAAAAAAAACAGCTGCCGCCATTGTTGGAAACTGAGCAGGGCCGCGCTATGAATTCTGGGACACAGCTTCTTCTTCTTCGGGGTTTAACGGCAGCTGGCATCCTTGTACATGCAGTGCTGCCATCTTCTGTTTCAGTCTGTTATTACACTCTTAAATCCTGCTACTTATTCCTGCGTCTTTTGTGATCTTACAAAGCTTCAAACGACGCATCGACTGTTAAATTAGTCGTTGACGATTTTGATAGCCGACGTAATCGTGACTAGTCGACTAATCGTGGCAGCCCTACATGATTCCAAACATTTTTTACAAATAAATAACTGCAAAGTGGGGTGTGCGTAATTAATCAGCCCCCTGAGTCAATACTTTGTAGAACCACCTTTTGCTGCAATTACAGCTGCCAATCCTTTAACGTATGTCTCTACCAGCTTTGCACATCTAGAGACTGAAATCTTTGCCCATTCTTCTTTGCAAAACAGCTCCAGCTCAGTCAGATTAGATGGACAGCATTTGTGAACAGCAGTTTTCAGCTCTTGCCACAGATTCTCGATTGGATTTAGACACTTAACTATCTTTTCAATAATTTTTGAGATAAAAGGCAGTTTGGAAATAGGTCTGTAATTTGCAATAATATCAGGATCAAGAGCAGGTTTCTTGAGTAGAGGCTGATTCACTGCATGTTTAAGATTGACAGGTACAACACCAGAGGACAGACTACTATTTACAATGGATTGTACAGCTGATGCTATAGTGAGAAAAACCTCTTTGAAAAATCGAGGAGGGAGAGCATCATAAGGGGAACCTGAGGGCTTCATGTGAGCAACCAACTCCTGCACGCAGAGCAAGGAAACTGGCTCAAACCTGTCAAAGACAGCAGAACTAGGGACAGGGGTAGAAGGGTCGAGAACGGACTGGGAAGTCTGCGCTTTGACAGATAGCACTTTATCAATAAAGAAGTGCAGGAAGTTTTCTCAAGTTTCCTGAGAAGACTCGACACCAGCAGTCTGTGGAGCATGAAGGACCATGTCAATAGTCTTGAATAATAGCAGCAAAATGTTTCCTCTTAGCATCTTTTACAGTCTTCTGGTAGGAATTCCAGTAGTTTTGTAATATTTGGTATGACACCTGCAGTTGATCCTTCTTCCATTTACGTTCAGCTCTCCTACACTTTCTTCTGGCAGCCCGGGTGTCTTCATTCAGCCAGGGTTCAGATTTGGCTTTTACTTGCCTAAGCTTAAAGGGGGCCACCGAATCTAAAACAGTTTGGCAGACTGAGTACTCAGCTCTTCTGGAATCAGGAAGGTTGCAGTTCTGATTAAAAACAATAGAGAACTGTCCAGCAGAGGAAGGATTAAAAATACGACAGCACCGAGCAACAACAGAAGGAGGATTAACTTTGGTACAAGAAAGGGAAACCTCAAACAAGACAGGCTTATGATCCGACCCTACAATGTCACAAACCTCTAAGTTAGAGACAGGTAAATTGTGAGTTAAAACAAGATCCAACGTGTGCCCATATTTTTGTGTAGGCACAGACACAGGTTGCACAAGATCAAAAGAGTCAATAAGATTTAAAAAGTCCTTTGCCATTGGCTTGTCAGGGCAGCACACATGAATATTGAAGTCCCCAACAATAAGGACATGATTGTATTTTGGCATAATTTCAGCCAACAGATCAGAAAAGTTATTTAAGACGTCCTTATTGTATTTGCGGAGTCTGTAAACCACAGCACAGAGCACTGTGTGAGAGCGACCTAGCTCAAACATACTCAGGTCAAAGCTACTAGGTGATGTTGATAAGGGCAGTGGTTTACATTTATACTGCTTCTTAAAAACAACCGCTAGTCCTCCTCCTCTGCCTGATATTCGAGGAGAGTTTAAAAAGCAGCAGTCATCTGGTAAAAGATCTGTGAAAGCACTGGACTCACCGGCCCTCAACCATGTCTCAGTTATACAGAGGAAATCCAGTCCTTGGGTCATAAATAAATCCCTTGCAATAAAAGTTTTATTACTCAGCGATCTAGTGTTCACCAATCCAAACCTGGTGGAGGTCAGCGTGTTCGTGGCTGACAGCGAGACCCGACACAGCAACCGCAGGTTCTATAGGTTCGCACTACGCCGACAAAGATGAGGGAAAATCCTTCGCGGCTGGGACATCTGATCCGAGCCAACAACGGGCACCAGCCAGGCATCGATGGGCTCCAGAGAGCGCGGAGAAAAGACATTGTGAGGCACAGATCCATGTTCGTTCCAAGAAGCCGGGGAAGAGCGCACCAAGTACGCCTTAAGTTTCACGAGCAGACCGCTGCATTTGCCCTGGCATCTGAAACGCTTTCGCCGTGAGGCCAGGATCCGAAAAAGGTTAGCTGGTAACCCAGATAGGAATGGAGGTAACGTCTTATGTCCAGTATAAGTTGCATTGGTAAGATCACTGGCAACTAGTCGGAGGTCCAGCAGAGTTTGGCGATTGTACATTAAAAGAGAGTTGACTCTAGCAATAAAAAAACAACACAAACAAACACAACAGGGGAAGAGGCAGATGGCGAGCCACACACACTGGCGCCATCTTGTAACTGTTGTCAACATTTACATACTATGATGTGAAAAAAGGTAACTACCTGTGCTCTTCTCTAAATGTTTGGATTATGGTGGACACGGTGAATCTACTGATGTTTGGTTGTACCCTTAGTCCGGCCTCCTTCATTGTCATACCATGGACAAGAACATGGTCAATCACAGTAGCTCTGATTTACAGTTTTTTCTGAATGCTTAAACACTAACTGTGATTCCTGTAGCACAATCTCTAAAACTATTCAGACTTATAGCAAAACCACTCACTGAGTTTGCAAAACTAAAAGCACAAAAACTGCTTTGTACTCAGTTTGCAATTTTGTAACACACACTTTGCAAAACTGTAGGCACAATTCACTGCACAACACTCAATTACCAAATTTCCAACACACTCCTAGCAAAAGTATACACATGTATGGCTATCATTAACACTAATTTGCCAACTGTCTGGCACACTTTCACATGTGAAAACTTCTTTAGATAATTAGTTCACTTTGCAATCAGCCTAAGCACTATAATCCAGGTAAGCTGTGTGTGCGGAGTACAATGGAGGGAGCAGGAAGAGTGAGAAGTAGAGGAGGCCGAGGAAGAGGACGTGGAGGTGAAGAAGTAGGATGAAGAGGACGACAAGGACAAGGAGGAGCAAGAGGAAGACGAGGAGGGGGGAGAGGAAGATGAGGAGGGGGGAGAGGAAGGGTAGGAAGAGTAAGAAATAGAATTGCTGATGACATCAGAGCTACAATAGTGGACCATGTAATCAACCGTGGAATGACCCTGAGGGAAGCTGGCCAACGGGTCCAGCCTAACTCGAGCCGCTACACTGTAGCAAGTACCATAAGGACATCTTGAAATGAGAATCGGTTAGTACAGTCACTTCGCACAAAGATTTGTAGCACTGCCATATGCCAATGAGAAACACACCAATACCATTGATGTAAAAATACTGAAATTGTTACTTTACAGAATTGCTAGATGACCAGATGCTGGGGCAGAGGAAGCATGTTCACTGCAGACCAAGTAACCCATATAGTCATTATGGCGATTGCAAATAATCCTATACTTGGAAATAAACACTTGTGTTTGTTTTGATGTGTTTGAATAAACACCAGTACTTGAAGTTTGGATCCCTCTATGCTTATGGATCTATGACAGAAGTATGAGCTCAAACTGACATAGCCTACCTTGTGCACAGAGAAAGCAAAAGCCAGATGTGTTTTGTATTCATACCATCAGTGTGCAGTTGGCGCATTGTGTGCTTAGTAGATGATGGCTTGTGTGTACTGTTTGATACGGAAACACCATTTTTACGAAGGTGTGAAGAGTTAATCTAGCTGTGTTCGCTTTTGCAAGAGAACTACAATGTTTTGATGATTGGGTGACAGGTTTTCTTATTTGTGTGAAGAGTTTTGCAAAATTAGCCAATAGTTACAAAAAATGTGCTTAAGCAATCAGAAAAAACTGTAATCTGATATCACATCATTAGCCACAAGTGTGATAAATTTTGAGTTGTTGTGTTCAACTGGTAAATGGACTGGTTCTTATATAGCGCTTTTCTACTCTGTCTGAGCACTCAAAGCGCTTTATACTACTAATTCATTCACCCAAACACACAAGCACTTTTTTCTGAGCTAAGTAGTCTACCATTCACACTCCGATGGATGCATCGGAGTTAGCATCCCTAGGCAAGATGCTAACACCATGTGGCAAAGGAGAGCAACATGGTGTTAGCATCTTGCCTAGGGATATTTGGCATGCAGACTGGGATCGAACCACCAACCTTCTGGTTAGTGTCTGACCTGCTCTGCCACCTGAGCTACAGTGTTTGACTTTTTCCACCTGTGCTCACCATTATGCAACACAGGTGCATCACAATGACAATGTGTTGACAAGATGTGTCTAAACAGATGAAAAGTGCTTATGGTTTTGCCAAAAGAGTGACTGATTCAATAAGTGGGTTCAGGCAATAGGGTTTAGTGTTTTAGCAATCGAGAAAAACTGTAAGTTACTTGCAAATTCAAAATAGTGCAGTACCCACTGAAGGTCAAGCTTTGTGCACAGTTGTCGAATGACACAGGAGAGATTTTGAAGCCTGAAGCTGCAGTAATTGCTTCTTAGTCCAGAGTCAGTCAGTGTTATTACAAACAATCTTGCATCCCATTTTAAAACAAATTTAATGGTGTTTTGACTTATTTATTGTTATTATTAATCAGTGATGATTTTTTACTGTGGTAAAAACAACAGGAAAGGTGATTTACCTGTATGACCTCTTCAGCATCATTGAACAAAGAAAGTAGCTCTTAGTGAGAGGAGAAATTCTGTCTGTCATATTGGAAACATATAAGAAAACATTTACATAGCATTTTCAGTGGGAGAAACATTTCTCAACTGAAAACGTTACAACCAGATGAACAGATTGGCTTACCTGGATGATTAAACATGCTTCAAGACATTTACGCAAAAGTAATTTTAGCATTTTCACAAGGAATTCTCATGGAGCCACATCTTCTCTCTCTCAGGAATACTGTGTTGTTTTGGTGGAAATGAAGGAAAGACTGCTGTGAAAGCAAAAGAGAGAGCAGATGTCACCCTACAGACAGGAGAAAGTCCAAGTAATGCCAAGATAATATGGACTTTTGGAGCCGAAAATCCAAACATGCGACTTGCCACCATAAAGAAGAGAGTGGTGAAGAGTGACTATGATGCGCGTTTTAAAGACAGACTGCAGCTGGACAGTCAGACTGGAGCTTTGACCATCACACAGCTCAGCGTCCAGGACTCAGGCATCTACAAGTGGCAGGCCATCAGCGACACCATCTTATGGAAGCAGTTTAACCTGACTGTTTATTGTAAGTACATCCGCTCACTCGCGTCACTAGACCTTGAAAACAATTTAATAAAAAGGCAACATTTTTTTCCCACACTGATTCATGAAAAGATGCACAACAACTCCTTACTGCTGCTCTGTTTAGATACATTAGCCTCCATCTCACCTCATTTCTAGCATTCTCCTCTGTTACAAAGGCCCTCTGCATGTCCTCCTTCACTACATTCATGAACCTTCTGGTAAATGGACTGATTCTTATACAGCGCTTTTCTACTCTCCTTGTATACAACATGCCTCATTCACCCATGCACTTCCAAACACAAGTGCAAACTAAACTACCTTCACACACATTCATACTCCAATGAACACATCGGAGGGCAACTTGGGGTTAGTATCTTGCCAGGGATATGCAGACTGGGGAAGCCAGGGATCGAACCACCAACCTTCTAATTAGTAGCTGACCTGCTCTACCACCTGAGCCACAGCCATGTGCTCGTCCTCTTTTCCTCATACCACACAGCTTCAAATCCTCTTTTTGTTAGTGCCTGATAGGTTTGTAGCTTGTACCTATCCGCTGGAACGTTGAAGACAATATAGTTACACTGCAAAGCAAGACACAAGCAGGCTGGTTTTACTCATGCATGAGGGAAAGCTGGCTGGAGCCGAGTGTCGTTCCACCACTTGACCTCCGTCAGACTCTCAGCCAGGCTCCCCATAGCACTCCTTTTATTGTGGTTACATGAATATGCATAGGGTCATTAACATATGACATCTTACATAGGTATACATGTGAACAAAGAATACTGTGTGTGTGTGTGTGTGTGTGTGTGTGTGTGTGTGTGTGTGTGTGGTGTCCAGATGTGACCCTGTGAAGACTCCCCAAAGCTGGTGCCAGGAGTCTAGCGGTCCATCTGAACAAAAGGCTCTTATACTTAAACAGATATACGTGTGCTTGCTATACCATAAATCAATAAGAAAAGATACGAACTCTCCTAGGAGGTGTGATCTACGCCGGAACACTCTGTAGAGGGAGTGAACGCACTCCCCCTTCATGCTACACAGAGCTGTTACAGACCTCCTAGGATGAGACATTCTTTCAATCTACAAATGGTTATACACTTCTAAGCATATGTGGGTAAATGTTTCTAAGCATAAATGACAATCAACAATACAAATCTAACATTTCCCCCCTTATTTACCTTTATGCTAGAAAAATTCCCAGTTATGAATACCTCATGACTGACAGTTTTAATGCAAACATTTTTATACTCAGCATATGTCAAATCACCCTAAATTACTGTAAAAGTACACAGTTTAACAAATGTATTAGCAGTTATCCCATTCCTCATTAATCTCATCCAATGGCAACCTGCATCCTACAAGCAAACAAAGAAATTGTTAATTTAATAGTGAAAATAAGAAAGTAACATTTTCAAAAACATCTCAGCTTGGTGATGCTTCCTCCGGGTGTGCAAATCACATGTCTCTCTGCAGAGTGGTTTGAGTTCTGCAGGGCGTCATGAATGTCTCTTCCAGTTGTTTCCATCATTGTCCATAGGACCAGAGTCCAAATGTATGTAGAATAAACATTCAAACATACCAGTTAGTTTTGTTGTTTGTCAACATGGGTCTCAGCTATTTCCAAAGCTGCAGACCTCATAGGAAACTGCTGTTATCACCACCATCCTTAGACTCCCTCTGCGTTGTCGATGGAGCTTGGCACGCTCCCCTCATCCTTCAGGTGCCCGTCTGTTGTCCACAATCTCCTCTGTTGGCCTCTGGAAACCCCCCGTGGCACAGCTCTCAGTCCAACGCAGTTTCATGGTCCTTGCTGTGGCTCCAAAGTCTGATCTCATGATGGGCCCCAACCAGCTCGACCTTTGACCTCAACCACTGCCTGGGCTGTCAGCTATGCCTGGAATGGTTCTTGCTTCTCACTGGCCTCTTAAGATTTCTCAGGAGATTACTGCTGCACCTGTATTTCCTTGCTAGGAGGGAAAACTTCTATTTGGAGAGCATGTCAACAATCATCAAACAACATTCTTTAGTTCAGTGAACTTCACTTATAGGCCATCAAAGCCTCATCTGAACATGGATGCATCACTTGCATAGGTTTAATACCTGTAAATAAACTGTTAATCACACAAATCACTGCAACAATAATAGAAAACATTGTTTAATAAAAAACATTGTTAATCCTTGGACCCCTCCTCTTGACGCATGGACACACCCATGCGTCAACTCACCAAACCTGGATTCCTGTCTTAAAGAAAAAGATTAGCTAGATCATATCCCAGGCAACATCAGGGCATCTCCTCCCCAGGAGCAGCACCACCCTGGACCTATAATCCTGCAACAAAAATGCTAGTGTGTTTTGCATATTAAGTTTGCTTAACACCGGGCTCTCCCAGGAGCCTGCATACACACCATCATGGCCTGGAAAACAAGATCTGGAAGTGAAATCAAACTACATACCTGTAAACAATTGTATCATAAGAACAAGAAGCATTCAACATCAGCAAGACAAGTGTCATGTGCAGGTTTTCTCAAATCAGTAAACTACAATTATTTTCATAAGTCGCCTCAGACATGGATCATCCCATGTACTCAGTCAACATTAACGTAATCAGTGACTGCTCTTAAGCAAAGTCACTCCACTCATATATTATTTATGGGCTCAAGAGTGGCCAGCAAATGAGCCCATATTAACTATTCCATAACACCGCATCTCTTATTTGTTTGTCTCATGTCACTTGTCCGCTTCTGCTGAATCTTGTACATGCAGTCTCAAAAAACAAACATTAGCAACACACATTGATTATCCTGGTGGGCAGGCGTCGGCCAACCACATTCCAGAGGTGCCATAAAAACACCATAAAATCAACCATCCATTGCTGTGGAAAATATGTTATTCATATCATCAAAGTAACCTTCACATTTTCCCATCAACACAATGCAACAGCATCACCACTCATAACCTGTAAACACAGTTTTCCTCACACATAAACCCAGAAATCCTGTAGTAGGAAAAAACATCAACCAGTTGTCCTGGTATAAATCGCATCATCAATTCACATGAAGAACTGGCATGCTGTAAGAAAAGAAAATGCAAATATTAGCGCTTGCGCAGGCGTATGCATACTTTGTCACAGCTCCCTCTGTGAGCAACACAAGCCTATGAATAACACACCTGATAAATGCACAGACACAGAAAATGGCATTTAAAAGGTTAAATCATCATGCAACCTCGAGTGTTGCTGTCATCTTTCTGCTCCTGTAAAAGGAAACACATGGGTTCATCTGCACCTTTGTCAGGTGGGGGTTAACTTCACACAATCATGTTCAGTCAGTCAGTCAGTTATTTTAAAATTCTTACTCATTCAGTCAGTGGTTCCTTCTTTTGCTAATTGTGGAAATTATCATCGCATTCGTTTCCACGCTCAGCAAAACAACGTTATTTCAAAAAGAAAAATAATTTAGACTGGATTTCCTCGTTGAATCCTTTTTGGGGGGGACTCTCATTTCCTAATTGTCCCAAATAAGTGGCTTTCTCCTGAACCCATTTTAAATGTGGAGAAACTCACTTGCAACAATTTTCTTGACGATGTGTAACGCTTTTAATTCCCGACTTGCAGATCTGCTCAAAGAAAAGAAATTCACAAGCAAAATCAGTGCTTGTTCAAAAATGAAAAATAAAAAATAACAGAGATTATCAAACCAAACTCTCAGTGCACTGTGAAAGTATCAAAATAAAAAGGCCTTGTTAAGTCATGACACAAACTCCTCATCATCTTCACAACAGGAGAAGAATCATCAGCTAGATTCACTCCAAACCAACCATCAACTGCACAACACACAACATAACCCTAATGTCATATTAGCTATGAGTTTAATCACCCGGTCTGTGCTCTTCACTCATTTAAGCCACAGATCTATTTTATTCAATTTTTCCTTTTTCCCTTCATCATAAAACATGTGACATGCTGTCATGCACTTCACAAAAGACGTTTGTTCTGACGTATTCAGAGTTGTGTATCTAAATACAGGATTCACTCGCACATCAAAACAGGAAACTCAGTGTTTTAGAGTCTCCACTCAACACACAACAAACTCCAACACATCCCATTCACTCGTACTAGAATTCAGTCACCTTTCATTAATCTAAGAACGATCAACTAATTTGAATCAGCTATTAACCCACTAGGATGACAGGACAACAGAAATGCATGTTCAAAATGTTATCACTAAAAGAGAATTTCCCTCATACAGTAAATTACTTGTGCTGCATCAATCAAGCAGGAAGCTTCTCCCAATTTACTATATTAATAACTAAATTTATTGTCTGATCACTGGTTGGTCAAACCAGGATCTTTTTTCCCACAAAAGTTAAACTGTTGTCCTGCAACCTAGAGAGTCAATTTTTTGCATTGGATAAATTCAGTATTTGATAACAAGTGTCTGCTAAATTGACACTATTTTAACACTGATGAAAGATAACAAGCATGTCTGTGGAGCTGCATCTCCAACAGAGCATGTTCTGTGCTATGAGTTCCACTGGTCTTTGCATCACACGAGGTGACAAGATGATAAACAGACTCACGCTTAAAATGTCTAATCTTCATGAGTTATTTTGTGTTTGTATTAGTAGGGTTAAGGCATGTTCTGTGTGATTTTGTATATGTTTGTATATGTTTCAGACTCCTTCACAATTTTCCAACTTAAGCAGTCAGTTTTCTTTTTCCCCAGGTTTGCTAACCCAAATTTTGATTTCCCACATTAAATAATTCCTATGTGTTCTCACCTAGTCTTCTCACTCTGTCCTCTCACTCTTTTGTCCTCTCCCACTTCAACAGTCCAAACAGCCGGCAGTTCTCCTTCAGCTTTGTCCTGTGTTCCACTGTCTCTTCTTGCCATTTTACTCCACAGGTGGCAAATGTCAAACTCCAACTGTTCAGTTCTCCTCAAACGTTTTCTTCACATGCACAGTGAAGTTTCAGCTTGTTGTAGACACAGTGCCATTCATCCGATCAGGCAGGATGATGGGTTTGCTCTTCTTCTCTGATGCTGTTTGTCCACATTGCTGCTGCTTTGCTGGGACTCTTTGCTCAGGACTTGCTGCTGTCTTTATCTGCCATGTTATTGCTCTTTGGAGCTGCATTCCTTGTCTTCAGGGAGGAGTGAGCACTTGCTTGTGAGGTTGAGAGACACATACACATTGCGCTGTAATAAGTCAGCCAGAAACTTGGCCTGCACGTTTCCAATGATGTTAAACTATAACTTTCTTCCGACCGCTGCATGTGGAAAATTGATTCAGGTCTGCTTTTCACCTGAAAGTGACAAACTAAGACATTTCATTATTATCATCGCTGCTTAATCAACACACATCTCTCTCTCTCTGTGTGTGTGTTTGTGTGAACAATCCTTTCTTAAAAGCATAAAATGACATTGTAGTTGTTTTTCGGCTGATCAACACGAAACCTTTTTCCCATGATTATTTTTCTTCGTCTACAATGTAATTTTTGTCTCTTTTTCACTCTTTTTTTTTTCCCGTTACAATAGCTGGTGACCTGCAGAATCACCGCTCTCACTCACAATCAAAGGCAATTACTTTTGCACAGTGCACAAAAACACTGTGATGTCAGACACATTCACACTCACTTTTTCATCTGCATAAATAAATCACGTGGCTGGTGATATGTGCCATGGTGATCCATAAGCATGATCACACGTTTATTTAATTATTTTCGACCCAACAAAACAAATAAACAAAAACATGATGCTGATGTTATGAACACTCTACACACAAGTCAAGATGCAGGAAAACTGCTCACGGAAACGCTGCACACTCCCTGTTTCCCCCTCTTTGAGTAGTTCCCAGACAGCTCTTGATCTGCTAATGTGTAGCTTGCTCATCAGCTCAGAAAAAAAACTGCAACGCAACATCACACAGTAGTTGCATGCTCTGCCCACAGAGCTGTGTTGTTCATATTCAACACAGCTCCTCCATCATGTACTTTTAGATGTTTCATACAGGGTTCAGCATATTAGTTGTTTTCACAGGTGTGCTCCATATCTCAACAATGGCTCATAACAAGACGACAGTCTTTCACACAGGTCAAGTGCCTCTATGCACTTCATTAGTTTAAATATTTACCTATATCACTTCACCTCACATGTCATTGTACTGAATTTAAGCAACCACAAGCTTAATGTAGATTACTTTTAACAACTATCCACCTCAATTAAATCTATGGTCTGGCACACAGGCTGCTGTCGATCAGGGCAAGCTAAAGAATAAACATTGTGTCAGCAAGGGGTGGGGGGAAAGCCATTCACCAGAGCATATCTTAAGTGCTGCTGATGTGGGCTGGCCTTCTCCACAGCTCTCCAAGGCTGGTGTGTTTTCTGAAAACTTCTAACATTTGAATCTCTTCCATTTATAAGCCTGCGATTAACCGCACGGCTCAGGTCCGCGTGACCGCGCTCGCGTGAACCCGCGCAGCTGTGAAGCCGTCGCTCTCTCTCTTTTTACATAAATACTTTGTGCTGCCAGGAGCAAAGTCCAGCACAAACGTCTATCTCCCTCCGACTCACTCTTGGTTGCTTAGAAACCCATGATAACAACAACAGTCGGTGTCACAGACCACATGTTCTGCTCCGCACACACTCACACAACAACAACAACAACAACGACGACGACAATGACAACAACACAAAATAGGCCTATTGTCCAGCACAATCTGGACCCCGCGGAACTTCTCAACACCCCACTGAGCGGTGGAGAACTCACTACAGTACCCCACACAGCGGTCTGTATTTCGCCCCACTAAGACGGCGAACAAAAAAAAGTTCGAACTGCGCAACTCTGCGACTTAATGCTTCTGTACAAAAAACCCCACTGAGCGGCTTTGTACATCGCCCCACTTAGACGGCGAATTTTAGCCCCACTGAGCGGCCACGGACAACGCCCCACTGAGCGGCGAAGACGTACAGTTATAGAGTTGGACTCTAAACTTACTTGGTGTTGCTTAGCGTGTAATATCAGCCTCGAATCCCGCCGATCGCCATTCATCGAGGAGAAAGGACAGACAGCGAATCCACAGGAACTTCCTGGCTGACGTCAGTCTTTCCGCGTGCCTCTTCTCCCCCCGGTGAATGTCGACTCTAGGGATCCGGCTCGAAGGACCAATTAATGATAGGTTTGTAGCTTGTACCTATCCGCTGGAACGTTGAAGACAATATAGTTACACTGCAAAGCAAGACACAAGCAGGCTGGTTTTACTCATGCATGAGGGAAAGCTGGCTGGAGCCGAGTGTCGTTCCACCACTTGACCTCCGTCAGACTCTCAGCCAGGCTCCCCATAGCACTCCTTTTATTGTGGTTACATGAATATGCATAGGGTCATTAACATATGACATCTTACATAGGTATACATGTGAACAAAGAATACTGTGTGTGTGTGTGTGTGTGTGTGTGTGTGTGTGTGGTGTCCAGATGTGACCCTGTGAAGACTCCCCAAAGCTGGTGCCAGGAGTCTAGCGGTCCATCTGAGCAAAAGGCTCTTATACTTAAACAGATATACGTGTGCTTGCTATACCATAAATCAATAAGAAAAGATACGACCTCTCCTAGGAGGTGTGATCTACGCCGGAACACTCTGTAGAGGGAGTGAACGCACTCCCCCTTCATGCTACACAGAGCTGTTACAGACCTCCTAGGATGAGACATTCTTTCAATCTACAAATGGTTATACACTTCTAAGCATATGTGGGTAAATGTTTCTAAGCATAAATGACAATCAACAATACAAATCTAACAGTGC
This sequence comes from Mchenga conophoros, assembly GCF_057382185.1. Taxonomy (NCBI): domain Eukaryota; kingdom Metazoa; phylum Chordata; class Actinopteri; order Cichliformes; family Cichlidae; genus Mchenga; species Mchenga conophoros. Next base: position 806,657 of record NC_140531.1, on the reverse strand, counting down.
CTGTCTCCGAACCATGCATCATAGCAGGTCTCATTCCCCTTTCACTCTTGCTGTTACCATTCTTTCACAAATCAGTCGGAGACTTGCCTCCACCCATTCCACCATGCCTGCACTCTCTTCTTCACCTCTCTTGTGCATTCACAGTTCCTTTACATTCCTGTTACTTAAACTCATCTACCTTTGCTATCTCTACTCCTCGAACTTTCACTTTTCCAACTGTGTCCTTCTCATTCACACACATGCTTCCACTGAATTTTTTTCCCTTTCCCCTCCGCTTGTCCTTTAATGGCACCAGCGAGACAGCACAGCAGTAAGGCAGCACAGCAGTAAGGCAGCACAGCAGCGAGGCGTCTGGCAGGAGAACGAACAATAGTCTTTTTTAAGGCTACTGCAGAAGGAGATATTCCCCGCTAGCTCACCCAAGCTTGCTCTCTGGCACAGCTACAAGCCACGTGAGCTCATAGCCCCTCCCGCTAGGATGTACTACCACAGTCGACTGTCGTAAAGCAGCCGCAAACCAATAGCAAGTAAAAAAAAACTCAAAATCATTGAAGAACATTTTATAACACCCAATATAGATATATACATATATACTGAATATCACACAATATCAGATAACCAAATTAACACTGGGTTACATCCACCCCTGCTTAAAGTGTGACGTCCCCGTCACTATCACCCGACAGAGATTGCACTAACCCAGCAATCTGTTGTTGTAATGACAGGAAAAAGTTATTGAGCAATGCAAGTGTCATCGGCAGCCGTGGCTCTCTACCAAACATCAGAAGGAAGGGCGCTTCTCCAGTTGCGTCATGTTTTGTACAGTTATAAGCATGTACAAGGGGGCGAACATACTTCCTCCACTCCTCTTCTTTTTTTTTCCTTTTCCTCCAGTTGCTCTCTGGTACAAGCATCCAGTGCTGTGGGAGGGTGCCAGAAGGCCTGCCGTTACCGTCAACTACCTCCTGCAGCAACGTCTGGAGTCTGCGCAAGTAATCAGATGCCTTTTCTCCACTATTCTGATGAGTCTCTAGGTACTGGATATACAGCTCTTCACCTCCAGTGACATTGCCATAAGCCTTGTCGAGCTCATCGAGGTAGTCTTTTGGTGGTGCTTGAGACCCAATAGAAAGGGCTACATTCAAAGCAGGGCTAGCCAAGCTATCGAGGAAAACACGGCGCTGCTGCCCTTCGGAAAGGGTAGAGTTATTTAGTACCTGTTTAGCTCTAAGTCGCCATACCCTGTACTCTACCTCATTAGGGGGTTTTGGAGAATTTCCTGAAAATGAGCGGAGCTCAAAAGCAGAGGGAGTATGCATGGGCGAGTCATGTTTTACAATGTGCTCCACGATAACTCTCTGAACCTCCGCTGGCACAGGATCAACAAGCAGGGAGTCCGCATCAAGTGCCTGTTTAGCCTTGGGCACATGGCCATCATCACAGGCGGCAGTTGACCTGGGACCGGGTGTGGACTGAGTTTTAACTCCCAAGGTAGGAGTTGAGGTAGCTAACCCCTTATATGTATCATTTTTCCCACACATGTGGCTCACTGCAGCCTGATTTAAAGTCATGGGGCTCACATTATATGCTAATGCCAGTTCGTTCACTTGTTCTCTGAAACTAGCAGTCACATCATCAATTGCTCGAGCAAGGGGGACCACATCATGCACCAGGTGAAAACTGTCAGGTCCCTGAGGACAGTACTCATCTATCTGAATAACCTCCCAACACTCCCCATCTGCTGAATGTTCTCCATCTAAGAGCATTGGGGTAATGCACTCCATGAACTGACACAAAATCGTGTCAGGGAGACTATCTATTTGTTGAATTTTGACAACGAGATCCAGCAAAGCAAATGCTCTTTGCACCTCTTGTAGTTTAATCTTGGCTTTAGCCCTTTTTAACAAAACAGTGTACTCTGGATCAAAACCATACCTGTCACAAAACTCCATTGTCTCTCTCTGCAAAGCAGTCGATGAATTCACAGATGTCTGTGCATGTGCTTCAGGATAAAGTTAGTGATGCGCTCAAGTCCCTGTTCGGGCGCCAATTTTTCCTACTACTTTTAGTTGTAACCAATACGTCTACTCACCAAAGAATGAGTGAAGCAATATGGATAACAGCAGAGGACAATTTATTTAGGGTCTGATGGCAATTTACCATCGGTGTCCAGCACTTTAAAGGATTGGATGGACTGGAGCACATCTGTCCTTAACATACCCTCTTAAACATCAGCTTGACACTGATACATCAAAGGAAACTTAACAGACTTTAAGTGCAAATGTTTCAACCTGAACAACTTAAAACTTCTTTGGGATACAATGTAAATAAAGACAAGAAGAAGAAAAATATTTCCATCAATAGTCACTTCTCCTAACCAGGAGACAAGTGAATATATTATGTAAAGAGTCCTTTTTCTCAGTCCTGGGGTTGTAACACCACAACCTCCTCAGTCCGTAATCAGAGAGTGTCTATTTGACAATAACCAAAATGTCTTTGGATAGTCTTTGTGAATGCAAAAAGAAAAAAAAAAACAATGATGTTAGCTGGCCAGCAAAATAAAGAGAGTGTATGGCACTGAGTGCGGGCGTGTGTGTGAGTACTTCGGTCCAAATAATCGAAGTCCGGATGGATGAATGGATGGCAGCCGCTTGTCCTTTAATGGCACCAGCGAGACAGCACAGCAGTAAGGCAGCACAGCAGCGAGGCGTCTGGCAGGAGAACGAACAATAGTCTTTTTTAAGGCTACTGCAGAAGGAGATATTCCCCGCTAGCTCACCCAAGCTTGCTCTCTGGCACAGCTACAAGCCACGTGAGCTCATAGCCCCTCCCGCTAGGATGTACTACCACAGTCGACTGTCGTAAAGCAGCCGCAAACCAATAGCAAGTAAAAAAAAACTCAGAAGAACATTTTATAACACCCAATATAGATATATACATATATACTGAATATCACACAATATCAGATAACCAAATTAACACTGGGTTACATGAGCATAGCTCCTTCACGTGCATAGCTCTTCATGAGCATAGCTACTTCGTGAGCATAGCTCCTTCATGTGCATAGCTACTTCATGAGCATAGCTACTTCATGAGCATAGCTACTTCATGCGCATAGCTACTTCATGTGCATAGCTCTTCATGAGCATAGCTACTTCATGTGCTCCATGAAGTAGCCAGCGAGGTTCAGAATCATTTTCAAGGTCCTCGTGTTTCTCTACAAAGTCCTTCATGGTTTGGCTCATTCCTACATTTCCGACTTCAGCTTCCAGGTCCCTCCAGTCAGCTGATCATATGCTTCTAACTGTCATGTGCTCCAGATTTAAACTCAGAGGAGACTTCTCTGTGATTGCCCACAGTCAAATCTGCTCCCTCCATTCAGTCTTTAAAAACTTGAAACTTATTTTTACACACTGGCATTTGGGTCTGATTGCTCATTGTTTCTCCTGTGTCTTTTTCAGTCATGGTTAGATCTATTTACTTATTTCCCTGTTCCCTCCTTTTTTATTTCCTGACTTTTATTAGACGCTTTGATCAACCTGAGTTTTTTAAATGTTTTTTTTAAAATGTGCTTTGTAAATACATTTGAGCTTTAGTTTACTCGATTAAACAGCTATTTTCAATTAATCATAGTAATCACAATTACATTTTGTGTCAAGAAAGAGTTGGGAGAGCTACTCTATATTTAAACAGTTTTGTTTATATCCCTTTGCTCTGTTTGCAGAGTATCTATGAGCCCACAGCTACAGTTAGTAAAGTCATAGACTTCATCAGTATGATAACTCTGTCAGCACTTATCAAATCACATCAATCATATTTTCACTCTCTTTCCTTCATCAGGTTCTCTTGGTACTCCCTCCATTACAGTCAGATCGTCTTTCATTAACAAAAGCTGTTCCGCAGTCACAGTGGAGTGCTCAGTGCACAACAGCCAAGACCTGGTCCTGTCCTGGTACAGACAGGAGGGAAGATTGACAAATGTTAGCAGTCCTGATCTGTCCTCCAATCTGTATCTCACTCTGGAAATAGAATCCCATGACAGCAGCAGTTACAGCTGTGTAGCTGAAAACCCTGTTGAAAAAAAGGTGACCAAACTATCAGGAGAAGACACAACTATTAAGATGGGGTCTGGAGGTAAGATGGTGATAAATCATTTTCACCTTTATTAAACTAGAACTATTATTTTTTTGTTTATCACAGTCTAATGATTAAAGAATATCTAAGCCCCAAGCTCTTCTCTCCCCCCCAAGAGTCCAGGAGCTGGTGTCAGACTGAATCTACAGTAAGACTGGTTATCTCTACTGTCTTTGGCATGGCCTTGATTATTCTTGTTGTGGACCACATCAGACTCCGAAGATGAACCACATGTGCACCGAAGTTTTTCTCAAGCTTCACAAAATGCAGTGTGTCAACCAGTGTTGGTCAAGTTACTTGAAAAAAGTAATCAGTAACTAATTACTGATTACTTCCCCAAAAAAGTAATCCCATTACTTTACTGATTACTTATTTTCTAAAGTGATAGATCTTTCAGCCCAATTCTACTTTTTCTACATAATCCATCATACAAAATGTAATCAAATGGAAAAGTCCCTTTTTAAAACTTGTTTTATTAGTTTTAATCTTTTAACTTTATGCATCAAGCAAAAATGTAATTATATGCAACATTCTCTGACTGGAAGAAATTAGTTTAATATTTAAACCTATTTTCTGCACATTCCAGCACATAAAATAATTTTTTTGTGTGTGTTTACACTCACTCTTTCAAATAGATGCAAGTAAAACACAGCAGAAAATAAATAAAGTCAAAGACTACACTGTTAAAAAAACCATCTTAAAAAAACGGTGATATTCTGGCAGTTGGGGCGCCAAAATACGACCGTAAAATAACAGAAAATAACTGTCCCATAAAAATACAGTTATTTTCAGTGATGAAAATAGAGTTTGTTGCCCTAAGTTCACATGGGATTCTGCCTTTTCCAAGTGCTTTTAGACATTAAGGCTGGCTGTAGCTCAGGTGGCAGAGCAGGTCAGCCACTAATCAGAAGGTCAGTGGTTCAATCCCAGGCTGCCCCCTGCCTGCATGCCAAATATCCTTGGGCAAGATACTAACCCCATGTTGGCCTACTGGTGGTGGTCAGAGGGCCCGGTGGCGCCAGTGTCCGGCAGCCTTGCCTCTGTCACTGCGCCCCAGGGCAGCTGTGGCTACAAAGTAGCTGCCATCACCAGTGTGTGAATGGGTGGATGACTGGATGTAGTGTGAAGCGCTTTGGGGTCCTTAGGGACTAGAAAAGCACTATACAAATGCAGGCCATTAAATTAGGAACATTTTTACGTGATCAAACAATGAAATTACCTATAAACAAGGTCACTGAATGTGGCAATATGAATCATACTACGTAAATGTACAGAAATATACAGTTAACAGTTGGTTTCAATAATAATTGATTGCATGCCCTGGGACAGAGGCGAGGCTGCCATATCGCACCATCGGCCCCTTTGGCCATCACTAGTAGGCGGTAGGTGAAGAGTCTTGACCACGGACACAACGACGGAGAGTGTCCGAGCCGGGGCTCGAACCAGCAATTTTCTGATCACAAGGCGAACTGCCAACTCTTGAGCCACGAACGGCCTAACTAGCAATGATAATAATACTTATGTGATGTAACACAAGCTTATAGGGATCATGTTATATACTTTTCCATAGCATTACATTTGAATTCAACAGTTCAATCTTTCAAATAACGGACAGATATTTGTGAAATCATGATACCTTTGTGAATCTGTATCTAAATATGCATATGTACAGACATTTAACAATCATGACAATTATGTTTTATTACATTACAGATTTAACGTTGATTTACATTCAAAATGTGAAGTCAAAGTCTACTTACATAACTTTAATGATATTCTAGAAGAACAGAAGATTACTGTGAAATGCAGTAAAATACCTTCATATTAGGGTTTTTTTCCTACGGTCGCAGCCATACCCGCGACCTTGTTGTTAGTTCACATTCATTGGCCGATGCTTAGCGTCATGTTATTTATATTAATTGCAATTCCTACCTCTACATTTATTTTTCAAAATGTATAATTAGCACAGCGTGTCCGTGCAATGTTTTACATTGTGGCATGCAGAGAAATCTTAACAACGAAGCTCACAGAGATAGATTGAGCTTGTTACCCCAAGCTGATAGGGGGAGCTCTTTATTAAAACACTTGCCGGTGTTACAATGTGCCTCAAGCTTCAACAACAGCACAACAGAAGTCACTCATGGTACAGCACTCTCTCTACAAAATAACAACTGTCAGTGACGCTGCACCACGGCGTAAACACAACAATCAAGATAACAGTTAAAAGTAACGTAACCATAAACAATAAAACAAGAACATCCAAACAGCAGCACATGTCCCAAGGCATAATGGGAGACATTTCTGGATGTATTTTTACAATCTAAATATGCATATGTACAACAAAATATATTTAACAAACAAGTAAATTGTGTTTTATTACATTTACAGTGATGTTTTGTTATTTTACATTTGACGTGTCAGATCACAGTCTACTTATGTAAATGTAATGATATTCTAGAAAAACAGTACACAACCGTAAAATACACAGTAAAGTAATTTGACATTACTATTTTTTGGAACAGTGTAGCGGTCCTTTTGCTCTATTTTCACCTGTAAAGCAGGAGTCGGGTAGGCGGAGGTTTACCCTGGTGCAGGTGTGCCGCTGCGGTCAGTGGAAGAATCCGCGAGTTTCTCTGCGAGTTTCCCATTACGTCGCACTCGGTGCTTGCTTTGAAGTTTAGGGGTTTTTTTTCCGCTGTAAAAAGAAGTTTTCTTCCCACGCACAACGGACGCTAATGTTTTTGTCACTTTTTATGGAATCAAACTCAAAGTAAGGTCAGTACTTCCACGCTTTAAACGCTGCACGCTCATACTCTCTCCTGCACTCGATATATGATCCACTGTTGATCTGCACACAGCTGTTGTCACGAACGTCGCACTTGCTTACGTCACTGTCATGAGACATTCTCGCAAAAAATCACGGTTTTAGTAACGCAGTAACGCAGCGTTCCTACGGGAAAGTAAAGGTAATCTAATTACCGTTTTTGCAATAGTAATCCCTTACTTTACTCGTTACTTGGAAAAAGTAATCGGATTACAGTAACGCCCATCTCTGGTGTCAACACATCCGCTTTAGAGCTACACAGGACATGGGACATAATTCTTTTCAAAAGTCCTTTAAAATTTGATTTTGGATCTCAACCAGAAATATCATAAGGTAAGGTGAATAATACACAGAAACCCCAATAATCAAATGGCCCCCTGTGAGCAATCACTTTGCAACACTGGGATGGAAAATCTCCCTTTTAACAGGAAGAAACTTCCAGAAGAACAGGGCTCGGGGAGGGGCGGCCATTCTGCTGCAAACACATTAAAAGAAACCCAAGGATGCTTTACAAAAGAACATTAAGAGTAGTTCATTCTTATTTTTTCTCAAAGTGCATATAATACAAATGTCATGGTCCTGGTGTTTTGTTTTTATTAATAGTCTTTGATTGCATTGTTAGTTTCTAGTCTCTGGATGTCTGTCTCTATGCTTCCTCCGTGTTCTTTGTTTCATGTCTGATCTACTCATGTTTCACATCTATGCTTCTCCTGGTCTTAGTGTCAAGTCCGTGTCTCTGTGCCTGTCTCGTCTTTCCTATTTTACTTTGCCAGTCTCGTGCTGTGTGCTCAGTGCTCAGTGAAAGTTTGTCAGCAACCAAGTTGCTCTCAGCGTCTAAAACTCCAACCTAAAGAAACATCTGGAAGTAATTTCTTTATTAAAAGCTAATGTTAGCCTACTGCAGCTAGCTTGTTTTAGTTGTGGTAGCTACTTGGGTGTTTGTGAGAGTGTCTCACGACAATAACGTACGAGCGTGTGATGCCCGTGGCAGCAACAGACGTGTGCACATCAACAATGGATAACATGGAGTGCAGGAGGGAGTACGACCATGTAGTGTTTAAACTTTGGAAGTACTCACATTATTTTGAGTTTGATTCATTAAAAAGTGACAAAAATATTAGCGTCTGCTGTTCACTTTGTGTGAAGAAAACTTCTTTCTACAGTGAAAAAAACCCTTAAACACAAGAGTGTAAACACAAGAACATTATTTTATTTTATATGCTGGAATATGCAGAACATTGGTTTAAATCTTAAACACATTTCTTCTTGCATATAATAAAATTTTTGCTTGATGCAATGTGCATAAAGTTCCTGGTTACAGGTGCTAAAAAGACTACTCATCGGAGTTGGGATATTTTTACTTTTATTTTGTGTCTTTGTAACGTGTATATTGCCATGTATAAAACTCATGATTAACCGCGTAATATTTTCTACTGTTGCTGCATAAATAGCCATGACAAGTGATGATGATGATAATGACCCCGACCTGTTGGAACATGAAGACTTTGTGTGATTAATGACAAACTGGTATCTCACTTAAAGTTTTTCTGACAACAGGAGGGAATGTCAATGGAAAATTGTATTTAGTAGTCAGTATAATCTTTTAGTGATATAAGTTTGCATATGGTAGAATACTGCATGTAGTTATTTGTATTAGGAAATATTCAACCATGTATACTTAGAGGCATATAATTAATTGTGTGTGATCTCTAACAGGCTGCAGGCTTGGGGTGCATCCCAGGAATGCACCCCCACGTCTGGGAGCATGAGAGCTCATACCTTGTTTTATTGTTTTACGGCAGGATTAACGTAGCTATGTCTGTTTTAGTTTAAGTGCTTCTTTACATATAGATGAACTGCTGGACTTCCTCACCATGTTATCTAGGGTGGGGGAGACTACCCCCTTTCCTGACCAAGGATGTACCTTTTGTGCTCTCATGACCCTTTGATCAGCAGGACACACACACACACACACACACCTACTGAAGTATAAATAAAGATTGGGGCAGTTTCTTAGTGCGAGTCTCAGTCTGGAGGCTGCCCTTGCTAGCAAGAAGTTCTGTGTGTTTCTCTTCTCTGAGTCTTTACTGAAGAAGTGTTTTAGAATATTTTCCCTAACACTTATTTTCCACCCTGATTTATGAATAAATTGTTTACAAATCCTACCATGTGGATTCATGGATTTTTTTTTCACATTCTGTCTCTCACAGTTGAAGTGTACCTCTGGTGCAAATTACTGACCTCTGTCATCATTTTAGGTGGGGGAACTTGCACAATCGGTGGCTGACTAAATACTTTTTTGCCCCACTGTCTGTCTGTCTGTCTGTCTGTCTGTCTGTCTGTCTGTCTGTCTGTCTATCTATCTATATATATATATAGATATATTCAATTCAATTTTATTTATATAGCGCCAAATCACAACATAAGTCGCCTTAAGCCGCTTTATATTGTACAGTATATCCTATAATAATAGATACAGGGAAAAACCCAAATATCATATGACCCTCTATGAGCAAGCACTTTGGCAACAGTGGGAAGGAAAAACTCCCTTTTAACAGGAAGAAACCTCCGGCAGAACCAGGCTCAGGTACTTCAAAAGTGTAGAAACCTGAAAACTAGCAAAAGATGCTTTGATTGCAGAGGTGGGAAAGAAGGAGGAGTTTTTAGGAGAACTATATTAGATACCTCAGAGCCAGCACAAGGGACATCATGTTCAGTAGTCTTGGAGCCAGCAAAGAAGACTCCACAGGTGGAATCTTCCAGGCATAGCAGACTTGAAAGTGTTTTTGATGAAATCCTGAAGGAAAACACTCTAGATCCTGTTCCTCAGTTAGCCACGACAAGTGCACACATTGAAGTGCAAACTTGCCATTCAACGCTCAGACAATCCACTGCTGTACTGGCAAGTCAACAAACTTAGCTTTCCCACTCTGCAGCTAAATTTCTCTGTGCACCTACAACAATTGTGGAGAGCGAGAGACTCTTTGATACAGCCTCCATTATTATTAATGAAAGGAGAAGCAGGCTGACAGCTGAGAAGGTTGAAATGTTGATATTTCTGAAGAACCCACCTCTAATGTTAACGTGAAAAAAATGTTACAAATGTGTTATTACAAGGATGTCGTGTGTTTAAAAATGAACTTATACAAAAACAGTTAAAAAAATAGACTATACCGGATTCATATTGGTATCGGCAGATATCCCAATGTATGATCTTGATATCGGACATAAAAAAGTGGTATTGTGCCATCTCTAATTCTAGCCATCAGAAACCTTGAAGCACAGGCCGAGGAGGTGGTGTGGCAGCGATTTTTCACATCAGCCTATCAATCAACCAAAGACTAAGACAGACTTTTAATTTATTTCAAAGCCTGATGCTTAGCCTCGTCCACCCTGATTTAGTGCTCAGCTCAGATAAAATAATTATTGTGCGTGATTTTAACATTCATATAGATGCTAAAAATGACAGCTTCAACATGGCATTTAATCTGTTATTAGACTCAATTGGCTTCTCTCAACATGTAAAAGAACCCACCCACCACTTTAATCACACTCTAGATCTTGTTTTAACATATGGCATAGAAACTGAACATTTAACAGTGTTTCCTGAAAACCCTCTCCTGTCTGATCTGACTATAAACGACCAGCTTCTTCAATGATGAATGCAGATGCTTCACTGGCTGATGAGCTGAACACGTTTTATGCTCGCTTCGACGCCGCAGCAATTAAAACAACAAACGGCTGCGCGTGCTCGGAGTGCACCAGTGAAGAAAATGCATTCGTCATCACAGAGCATGCTGTGAGGAACACCTTCAGGAGGGTGAACACCAGGAAGGCAACAGGACCAGATGCAATCCCTGGCCGGGTCCTTAGAGCCTGCGCTGATCAACTAGCACCGGTGTTCACGGAGATCTTCAACCTCTCCCTGGCCCAAGCTGTGGTTCCCACGTGCTTCAAACGGTCCATTATTGTCCCTGTTCCAAAGAAACAACAGCCCGCTTGCCACAATGACTACCGTCCAGTAGCACTGACTTCAATTGTGATGAAGTGTTTTGAAAGACTGATGAGAGATCACATCACTTCTTCACTTCCTCCCACCATCGACTCACTTCAGTTTGCTTACCGGACTAATCGTTCCACAGACGATGCCATATCTCACCTGCTCCACACATCCCTGAGTCACCTGGACACTGGCAGAGGGAATTATGTTAGGATGCTGTTCGTGGACTACAGTTCAGCATTCAACACAATAATTCCCTCTAAGCTTTTCACCAAGTTGACGGATCTAGGACTCAGCTCATCACTGTGTCAGTGGATCCTCAACTTCCTCACAGACAGACCCCAATCAGTGAGGGTAGGAAAACAAGTCTCCCCCTCCATCTCACTCAGCACTGGAGTGCCTCAGGGCTGTGTTTTAAGCCCCCTGCTGTACTCACTGTACACTTATGACTGTGTAGCCACATCCGACACCACCTCCATTGTCAAGTTTGCTGACGACACTGCTGTTGTGGGCCTGATCTCCGACAACATCGAGACGGCCTACCTGGAGGAGATTAGGAACCTGGAGACCTGGTGCCAGGAGAATAACCTCCTCCTAAACATCAGCAAGACTAAGGAGCTGATCGTGGACTTCACTACAAAGCAGGCGAGGAATTACAAACCCCTCATCATCAGTGGCACGCCAGTGGAGAGAGTGGACAGTTTCCAATACCTGGGTGTCCACATCACTCAGGACCTGTCATGGTCCTGTCACATCAACACCCTGGTTAAGAAAGCCCGTCAGCATATCTTCTTCCTCAGAAGACTTAGAGACTTCCATCTGCCACTGAAGGTGCTCAAGAACTTCTACTCCTGCACCATCGAGAGCGTCCTGATGGCAAACATCTGCACCTGGTTTGGGAACAGCACCAAGCAGGACAGACGAGATCTGCAAAGGGTGGTGCGCTCGGCAGAACGCATCATTCAATCAGAGCTCCCTGACCTGCTGTCCATCTACACCAAGCGGTGCAAGTCCAAAGCTAGGAAGATTATGATGGACCTCTCCCATCCCAACAATGGACTCTTCTCACTGTTGAGGTCTGGGAAGCGCTTCCGCTCCCTTAAGGCCAAAACAGAGAGAATGAAGAGGAGCTTCTTCCCCCAGGCTATTCGGGGCCTGAACCAGGTGTAGGACTGGACTCTCCCAAACACGTCACTATAAGACTGGACTCTCACACACGTCACCACACGCACCACCACACATTTCCTATAATCCTATAATTCCTATAATTTATAATCCTTATCTTTATAATCTCTTCTGCTATTTGCACATTCTTTACTGTAATTTCCTAAGTTAATTTGTAAATTTTTGTAGTAAATTGTAAATATTGTAAAACTTTTCTTCTGTCATTTAATGGTCGGGCATTGTACAGCTACAAGCATTTCACCCCCATGTCATACTGTGTATGGTTGTGTGTGTGTGTGACAAATAAAATTTGAATTTGAAATCATTTCCTGATAACATTTACATTTACAATAATTGATTACACTGCAGTGGGGAGTAGACTTCATCACAGTAGATGTCTTTCTGAAAGCGCTAAGAATATAATCCACCCACTGTTATCATCTTCAATGCCCTGTACCAACATAGAGCAGAGCAGCTATCTGAACAATATTGGATTGCATTTATATAGCACTTTTGAAGACCCTCAAAGCGCTTTACAATTCCTCTATTTATTCACTCTCACATTCACACACTGGTGGAGGCAGCTACAGTTGTAGCCACAGCTGCCCAGGGGCAGACTGACAGAAGCGAGGCTGCCATATCACGCCATCAGCCCCTCTGGCCATTACCAGCAGGCGGTAGGTGAAGTGTCTTGCCCAAGGACACAACGACCAAGACTGTCCAAGCCGGGGCTCGAACCAGCAACCTTCAGATTGCAAGACGAACTGCCAACTCTTCTTCACAAATAACATTTTTATCATTAGAGAAAAAATTACCAATAATCATCCCACAGATGTAATATTATCTACAGCTACTCTTAGTACCATTGATGTTAAGTTAGACTCTTTTTCTCTAATTGATCTTTCTGAGTTAACTTCAATAATTACTTCCTCCAAACCATCAACGTGTCTTTTAGACCCCATTCCTACAAAACTGCTCAAAGAAGTCCTGCCATTAATTAATGCTTCGATCTTAAATATGATCAACCTATCTCTAATAATCAGCTATGTACCACAGGCCTTCAAGCTGGCTGTAGTTAAACCTTTACTCAAAAAGCATCTCTAGACCCAGCAGTCTTAGCTAATTATAGGCCAATCTCCAACCTTCCTTTCATATCGAACATCCTTGAAAGAGTAGTTGTCAAACAGCTAACAGATCATCTGCAGAGGAATGGTTTATTTGAAGAGTTTCAGTCAAATTAACTGAATTTATAGAGAAAACATGTTTAGTTTTTGTTGATGTGTGTGTGCCATACGTTAGTCTAGGCTGAGAATGAAGTGTAGTTTCCAGGTTACGTTCTTGCTGTGCCTCATTATGCCAGCAGGTGGCAAGTACCTCAGTCGAGTCATCTGTGTTGCCGCTCCGTCCACGCGTAGCTTCATGTCAGCAAAAGTCGGGAGAAAGCGCCAGAGTCCAATTTGGGATTACTTCGAATATGACTGTGTTTTAGATAAAAGCAAGTGTCTTGTAGTGGAAAGAGATAAAATATGTGGGACATTTTTAAAGGGGAAAAATCCCACAAACCTTAAAGTGCACTTGAAAAGTTCGCACAAGAAGGCTAACCTAGCTTACCTTGAGAAGGTAAGGGAGCACGCCCAAGCCTCATCCCCAGAAACAGAAGCTAACCCCAGGCAAGGCAGCGTGATGCACGCTGAGAAAACCCCACAAAAAACATTAATGCAGTACTTCCAACGGCGACCGGATGGCTGCTGGTTGGTCAATTCGCAGGAACATCACAAGCGAGAGGAAGCGTTGGTGAATATGTTTATTGAGACTGGGATATCTACACAACTGTGTGAGTCAATTGCCTTCAAAAAGTTTAGCAATTCACTTGAACCAAAATTCCGAACATCAGGCGCTGCAAGAGTTAATTGTCTCATTGGGGCCAAGATGGATATAGCAAAGCAGAAACTGAAAGAACTAAAAAAAGAAGCGAGGAAGCTAACACTATGTGTAGATGGCTGGAGCAAAAGGGGATTAACAGCATCTTTCATGGGTGTGTCAGCTTGTTTTTACCACCCACCTGGAGGCCAGGTCCACCATGCTTTGCTTAACCTGCACCGACTGGAGCACCCACATACCGGGGAGGCCATCGCCCGCTGCATTGATCATACATTAGAAGAGTGGGCTGTAGGGAACGAGAAGGTGCTGCTCGTTGTAACCGATAACGGGGTCAACATCGTCAAGGCCGTACGGCTTCTTCAGAATCGCAGGCGAACTGATGATACCAATGGTTCTCAGGATGAGCAAAGAGCTGCTGGAGAGGGCCAAGATGAAATGTGGATGGAGTCTGAGTCGGAGGAGTCAGACACAGAGTGTGAGGAACGTGGAGATTTTGGTGAGTGTTTTTATAGGAGCAAACACATTGTCAATTTTTTTTCTTTTTACTCATGTAAACCGTTGCATTAACTAGCATCCCCAGGCTTCTACCTTTCTACCTATAAAACCCGAGAGCAGCCAAATGGCTGGTAGGCTTTTAGCTAAGCTTTAGCTTCAGCCAAGTGGAAGCTAAATTGGCTAGTCATTCATATGTATATTAGGTCGTTATCTGGGAATTCTGGAGGGAGGGGAGTGGGGGTGTGTGATTGAGGGCGTGGGGGAGCTGCTAAAAGCTGTGCACTTCCTTTTGTGTTTCATCTTGATGCATTCTCAATCATCCAGGGAAATAAATCTCCAAAAGTCACCAACTTGGAGTGTTTCAGTTTGCCATCTTAGGGAGAAATCAACACACATGGGTGTATGTCCTTTGTTGCTGAGATTTATTGATAAAAACAGTACAAAAAACCAACCATTTGTACAAATATTTACAAATAATAATAAAAAGTGAGTGAGTACAATTCAACATTTTCAGCAATCACTCACAATCCTGGCACTGCCATGGTTTCTGTAGTCTGCATTTACCACATGTGTATCTTTTGCAGTGAACACATCGCACAGTGGCATGATTGTTCTTGCAGTTGTGTTTGACCTGACACGTGGCTCTTTTTCCAGGGCTCGGTGTGGAGGGTTGTGTCCGAAGCAACTGTTCTCTTCTTGCCTTCTTCGCAGCTACATGAGAGTGAGCCAACTCTGTTGCAAGCGCCACCAGGAAGTCCACCCGTCTTTCCTTCGTCCCGGTGCATGCTTGATACAGCACATGTGCATTCAGTGCTGCCATGTCAATCATGTTATAAAACACGGCGACTGGCCAGCGCCGTGTTCCTTTGCGGACAGTGTACTCCCGAACCATCCAACCATCCAACTTGATCCCAAACTTGTCAGGTTTACTTGCAATATTCTGCAGGAAACAACACCGAGTCTTTGATGGGAAAAGCTGTTCATCAACGGTGATATGTAGACCAGGGTTGTAGCACGTGATGCAGTTGGTGACAAATGATCCCCACACACTGGAAATTGCAGCGAACTTATCAGTCTTTGCTCGATTTGCTCCATTGTGGCATCAATCAGACCACTGGTATAATGTTGAAATGTACTCACTCACTTTTTATTATTATTTGTAAATATGTGTACAAATGGTTGGTTTTTTGTACTGTTTTTATCAATAAATCTCAGCAACAAAGGAAATACACCCATGTGTGTTGATTTCTCCCTAAGATGGCAAACTGAAACACGCCAAGTTGGTGACTTTTGGAGATTTATTTCCCTGGATGATTGAGAATGCATCAAGATGAAACACAAAAGGAAGTTCACAGCTTTTAGCAGCTCCCCCATGCCCTCAATCACACACCCCCACTCCCCTCCCTCCAGAATTCCCAGGTAACAACCCAATTTACATATGAATGACTAGCCAATTTAGCTTCCACTTGGCTGAAGCTAAAGCCTAGCTAAAAGCCATTTGGCAACTCTCTGGGTTTTAAAGGTAGAAAAGCCAAATGGCTGCTCTCCAGGGTTACAGCATTTGCAGCTATAATGTTAGTTTCCTAGTAAATTTTCTGATGCATGTGAATACTTCCTCTCTTTTACTGTAGCTATATTGCAGACAGCATATATGTTGCAGAAAGGCTGGAAATGGAAACTAGCTGTAGCTGGTAAAGGTTCACTTGTCATGATTCGGCTGTGTGGCAGGCAGGAGAGGACCCAAACGCAAACTCACAGAGACAAAAGGTAAACTCAAAAAACACAGCTTTATTGCTGGCGTGGAGTGGGACACGAAAAACAATACAAAATAAACTAAACTGGGAAAACTAAAGCACAAGGAGCCACAGGGAAAAATCACACAGCTATGACACTGACAAAGAGAAACACAGGGCTTAAATACACAGAGGGATAACGAGGGAATGAGACACAGAAGGAGGGCACAGCTGGGAGAAATCAGGACTGGACGAGACAGAGACGCAAAACTAGAAACACTCACATGAGGCATGGACCTTCAAAGTAAAACAGGAAGTATCACACAGAGACGCGAACTAGACACAGTGGAGACAGCAACTAAGAAACAGAGACAAACCATAAGGCAGAGGTCTAAGAACCAAAATACACAGAGGGAAATACTCAGCTTTGAGCACAAGAGACTAGACTAGAGGGAGTAACAAAAGACCAACCATGAGAACATAATGCACAATGCAGGGTGACAGAAAACAAGAAACTCAAACATGCAAAGACACCATAAACAGAACAGAGGGGGCAGAGAGAGACATGAAGGGCAGGGGAGACTTAACATGGGTTGAAACACAAGGGGGAACTAATAAGCAAATGAACATAGGAGGCCCAATGAGCTAAACATACTATAAACATCAAAATGAACTAGAACTCAAAACACTGGGTCCTAAGACCCAGGATCGTGACATCACTGTTTTTGTAAACGAAAGTTCCCCAACTTTTTTTTATTTAAACTAAATAATTGCAATGCTGTTTATGCTTTATTGACCCTGTGCACGAGAAAATGCTAACTTCCTGGTTTGAGACCGGATGTGGGGTTGTACATTTCCGGTAGCTTTACTTTGTGGTCAATCACTACTGTGAAGATATCCTCCACAATCATGTCCAAAACTCGAAAACGGAAAGATGGCGTTAAGTTACAAAGAGCAGAAGGTGGGAACACTCACCACTGTTGTGTCACAAAAAATCTAATGATCAATTTTGACGTTTAAAGAGTTTAGATCGATCAGTTGTTTACATCACTCAACACAAGCAGAACTGCATCACTGCAGCAGAAGACACATCGTCCACATTCAGAAGCACATCTCTGTATAGTGACTGGTCTCATGATTTAAACAGGCAAATGTTCAGCATTCAAACTACAGGTGAAGAATAGTCAAACCAGATGTTTCCCCGTTATGTCGAGATCAGCTAGTCAAGTACACACCTACACAGCATGTTAACAAACTGTGAAAAAAGCCACACAAAAAATGAATGATTGCTGGTAACGGTTTCTATACATTAGTATTTACGAAGGGTATGTTGTAACTTACCTTCAAAATTACAGCGGTCCCTCGCTATAACGCGGTTCACCTTTCACCTCGCTGTTTCACAGATTTTTTAGTGCAAGTTTGCATGCTTATTTTTTACATCACATTGTGTCCTGCGTCCTGATCGCTGCAGACGATCTCCTCCGTGACGTCTCTCCTGTACAGTACAGAATTGCTGCATCGATGCTAGCAGTGTGACTCTGAAGTGCAGTGCTGTATGTCCACGATGTCCACGAAACGTGTTGTACCGTCAAAAAATAACATTGGCTACTTGATTTCACCTATCGCTGGTTATTTTTAGAACATAACACCCGCGATAAACGAGGGACCGCTGTATACAGATACTGAGAAATATAACATTTGAATATTTTCTCTTTTGCTCTGAGGCGCAGGGGAAAAATATCGACAAGTCGATGAACATCATTTACAGATATATTGGGTAAATGCCCAAGACATCTATAGAAATGTAAATCGCGGCTTGATTCATTCATTTGCTTAACTTGTTTTGGACCGTAAACCAGGCGCGAATAGGACACCGGAAACAAAGCTCCCCACAGGAGTTTCCGCACCGGAAGTAGCATATGCTAACGTGCACATAGTCAATTCACATAAAAGGCTGCCCACATTACTCACAATCCCCAGTAAAAGCTTTAATCGGTGCTTCTGCTGTGATCCTACTCATGGCTATGGGGATAACACTATTAAGAAGTAAAACGTATTGAAACAGGTCTGCTTACCTAAGAGACCTGCAGCACAGAGCTAATGTCCATAGTTTACGAAATAGTTTTTATTAAATCAAATACATACCTCAAGTGGAAATATAACAACATTTTTAGACTATTGCTTCTATGTTTATAATGTTTACATGTTTTATAATTGTCTGTTTTGTTTTTTTAAGACCTTGAGCTGCAAGAATATGGGGAGAGCAGCAAGTTCCACAGAATGCCGTGCCTAGCACACACTCTCCAGCTCACAATCAAAGATGCCATGAAACACCCGACTGCTGATTCAGTCATAACTAAAGCAAGAAAACTGGTACATGCTGTAAGAAAATCATCAGTGGCAAATGAAGAAATGATCAA
The DNA here is from genome assembly GCF_057382185.1 of Mchenga conophoros. NCBI lineage: Eukaryota > Metazoa > Chordata > Actinopteri > Cichliformes > Cichlidae > Mchenga > Mchenga conophoros. The sequence continues at coordinate 788,006 of NC_140531.1, read as the reverse complement.
AAGGTGTGGCAAAACTCCGATCCGGGATTGTACCACTCGTTGGAACAGTACTTTTGACATGTTGAGACAACTGCTAGAAACCAGAGCTGAACTAAACCAACTGCTTGAGCAGCTGGAGATGGATACTTCTCACAAGTGATTGGGCCAAGCTGGAGAACCTTGTCAAGCTGTTTGAACCCTTTGCCATTCATACAGACCAGCTTCAGAGTGACAGCCAGTCACTCTCACAAGTAGTGCCATGTCTGCTCAACCTTGAGGCACATCTGCTGACGAGTCCTTTTAGGAATCCTTTAGCTCAAGTGCTTCTGAAGTCTTTAATTAAGGGAACGGTTTGCTGGTATTCTTAATCCTGATTCCACACAGTTTGATGCTACACCAGCAGGAGCCTGCCTGCTGGATCCAAATGTTTCACTGATTCTTCAGTCACCAGATACAGCATCGCTGCATTTCTGGAAAGCAAGACAGGATGTCTATCCAAAACTTGCCCCAGTAGCTTTAGATCTTGTTAGTGCCCCTGCTTCACAAGCATTTGTGGAACGCATCTTTTCTGTGTGGACTCCTGTCATTTGGGCTGAGAAACTGAACAACCACATCTCTGGAGCAGCGAGTTTTCCTTTAGATCAACACTTGCAGTTCAGTTCAGTGCTTTTTTTTTTTGTTGCTTTTTTTTTATGTTTTACTAATGTATAACTAAACACTTAAAATTTACTCATGATGGCTTGGCTTTTGTGTTGTGTTATTGTATTGCTAGTCAGTTGCAGTGTTTTATCACAGCTGTAATGCCAGCATTGAATGTTGGGCTTCCTAATGTTTAAATTAAATTTCATCCAAGTTACTTTAGAGTTGGCTAAGCTCTGTTTATCTACACTACCTGCTTTTCAGATGCTGTTGTAAATGTGTCTACTAAATATTAAAGCCATATATCATTTATAGTTGCCTGGTGGGAATGTGGGTTGTCTGTCTCTATGTGTTAGCCCTGCGACAGACTGGTGACCTGTCCAGGGTGCACCAGGGTATGGTAGCTGGAATAGCAACCTATCCAAGGATAAGTGGAAGAAGATGGATGGATATGATGAAACTGGGATTTTGTTACACTTAATTATTTCCATTTTTTTTAACAGTCTTTTTTTAACAAAAAAAAAAAAAAAAGAGCCAATATGCAAGGACTAATCAATTAACCAGTATTAAACAACAGCTATTATAGCTAAGTTATCTAGAAAGTTAATTAATCTTTTATTCACAAGGACGACTAGGGGCGCTCAGAGGGGAATTTATTTTAGGCAAAGTGTTTTATTTCCTGTCTCCCTTCCCTCACCCCCAACCACTTGCAGCAGATGACTGCGCCTCCCCTGAGCCTGGCTTTGCTGTAGGTTTCTTCCTGTTAAAATGGAGTTTTTTATCCTGCTGTTGCCAAGTATTTGCTCATAGCTTTTCGTCCGATTGTTGGGTTTTTTTCTGTATTATTGTAGGGTCTTTAAGTGACAATATAAAGTGCCTGTGAAATAATTAAGTAACTTGTGAAATAAGTAAATACAGACGTGCTGCTAAAGTATGCCTGGACTGTACCTGGTGTAGCACATAATCTGGTTGCGGTGTGTGGAGTCTCTCTCCACATCACAGGGGACTGACAGGGTGTTTGACACCAGGGTCACACGGTTTCCAAACATGTCGTCTACTGGATTCAGCTGGAACTGCCGCTCCTGTGCAAAACCTGGAAGGGAAAAAAGGGGGCAACAAAATCTCAGAAGGTAATTGTTTTTGAGGCTTAGAGTCACATCTTTCAGCATCATCCCACCAGGCCAGCAGGCACAAGGACTCTCAGGACAGTTACAACTGCATTAACAAATCTTCTTCAGCTGCATCTTTTAGCTACAGAATAGCTTAAAATTGACTTATATCTAAGAATCCATCATAACTTGTTTTACAAAGTAAAATAATGCCCACACTACTTTTTAAATTTACTTCTAAACCTCATTACGGATCTCCTACCATCTCCTTGAATGGTGAGTCGTGTGGCTCCATTGACGCTTCCTATGCGTGGGGACACGGAGGTTATGCGCTGAGCATCTGCAAAATTGAATTAAAACCGCAATGGAAATCTTTTTTCCTCGAGTGTGAACAGCGAGCTAAAACAACTGAGTTTAGAATAGAAGTTGACTTAACTTACCGCAGCAACACCAAAGAGCGAAGAGGAGAGCTGCGGCCTTCCACTTGACCTCCATCCTGAAGAGCTCCCAGGTTACTTTGCTGCCTCACCTGCGCCCCTCTCTCGACCGATTGTGAATCACGTGACACAAAAGTACTATTTATAACAAAAATATAATTGAAATTTATTGACAGCCATAGAATAAATATATGTGGTAAAATGTACAATTATTAAAACAAATATTATTTTAAAAAATTGTATTTTCCATTTTCCAGTGTGACATTTAAGTGAACAAAACTCACCTGCTGTGAGAAAATTTTGTTTACCTGTTGATTGGGAAAGTTCAGGGACGCGCACTACCTTTTTATAACGTGCTCAGGGTCCCGCCCCTCACCTGAAACTGGGAGGAGACTGGAAGAAGTTTTTGCTGCATTTATCAGATTTTCAAGATGTCTGCATTTAAAAACAAAAGCGAAAGTGAGTCAAAAACCGTGATAAATAATGGCTCCATGAACACGGGACGTAATTAGCGATGAACATGTGGAGGAAGAAGTGGAGCTATAAAAAGCTAAAGTATGCAAAGTTATACACGTTTTGCATTTGTTCAGTCCTTCAGTAAATATGGTCTTTGTGTAGCCTTTGACTTTTTCACACCGTTTCATGACCGTTGGATTAAATTTGCATTAAAGTGCAATCATTCTCCACTTGCACAATGTGCTCTTGAAGTGGTCTTCATGTTATTCTGTTATTGTCATGTTATTCCACGTTTCATTTATAAAACATATCGTACAGTAGTGCTTCGCATTTCAGTCTTTGAGTGTTTGCAAAACTGTCTGTGATCATAACAATGATAAATAAAACTCCTTATGATGCTTGCAACCTTATATTAATTGTAGATTTCCTATTCAACTAATTTGTGCCTTGAACCATAAAAAGAAAACAGATCTAAAACTGGCAAACAGTAAATAATAATAATAATAATAATAATAATAATAATAATAATAATAAAGAAAGAAAAAAAAAAAAAAAAAAAACAGTCTTGCCCCTGGTATGTGGCTCATTTTGCAAACAAGACTAAAACTATAACTATAACTAATAAAAACTAAACTGAAACGAAGGATTTTCAAAAAATAAAAACTCAACTAAACTACCAAACAAATGGTAAAAACTAATTAAAACTGATATAGAATTGAAAATCTGAAGTCAAAACTAAATAAAAATAAAAACTAATGAAAATTGCAAAACTATTAAAACCTTGGTCCATAGTTCAGCGGAGACAGTGTCCTTTGCCCTACCAGGCTAAGTAAAGTCTACCAGCCAACAAGGTGGCCTTGCATGGAGTGGGAAGAAGAGTCTAAACACAGTCGTTATCAGGGTGTTTTTGTTCGGCTCCAGCCTTCAGCCCACAGCTGGCGCCGAAGGGATAGCCGCATTATGATGTTGATTTTTCTTTTATGTGAACAACTCATGAGAATTTCAAAGCTGTTCTTTAACACTCCGACAACAATTCAGAAATGTGTCATGATTTCACAAATATCTGTCCGTTATTTGAAAGATTGAACATTTAAATTCAAATGTTGTCACGATCTGGTTATAGGGACTCAAACGCAGAGCGGTTAGATGTCTCCAAAATGCAGTTATTTACAGTTCCAGTGCACAATATATACTGTATACAGTGAAGGGAATCCAAAACTCCAGGGAATCACAGGGTAGCTCTCTCACACTCGCTCACGTCCTCTTGCCCACACTCACACACGTTCACGCGGCAGGGAGGTCGCAGGTCCGGGGGGGAAGGTCTGAAGCAGAAGAGAAGGGAAGTCACAAACTAAGCACAAATCCACAGGAGCTGTGAGAACACTAACGTCAGTAGTACAATCATCCAGTAGTACAATCATCCAGCGACAGACGGCAAACCAACTCAACGCTGGACAAGCCAGATGGTCTCCTTTTTTTCACACAATTTAACTTCACTATCGCTTCCAGACATGCGTCCTGTAACCCACAAAGAGAGATGCCGTAACCCCCAATCGCCAGTATGTTCCCTCTAGTGTCCCTTCACAAGGTATCTACTCTGTACACACCAGCCATCCTGGGAACAATCGCAACATACCCTCCTTCAGTTTGTTTTGGTGGTTCATTTTAGTTCAGGATGTTAAGGATTATGTGTATGTCTGTACCACATGTGCTCTCCTTCTGCTGACCTACTCTCCACATCGACGCACCACTTCAGCTCCTGCCTGACTCGTTACTGGTAGAAGCCCTCCGCCCCTGTTCACACAGAAACCACCACAACACAGGTCAGCTGACACAGAGCAAACATCTGCAGCCACAGCTGCTCGAAAAGCTGAATGTTTTCTTTCAGGATGCTTCATGATCATATGGGATAATCAGATGGTCTCTATCTCATCATGAGAAAAAGAAAGACCTCCTCAGAGGTTCAAACGCAGTCCGGCAGCACCGATGATGACATACCTGTGATGACCTCGGGTACGCAGCAGAACCCAGTCCAGCCTCCATCACGCTGTCTCTGCGTCCTCCTGAGCAGCGTCCTGTTAGGCTGTGTGCCCCTCCCACCACCTTCGTGTAGTGTTGGCGGTCTTAATGTTGGCAGTCAAAGAAATCTAAATTTGGAAAAAATGATCAGGTAAAGACAGAGCTGCGGGTTTAAAAGCCGGCTGAGCGTTTCACCTGAATCTAGTCCCTCCACCGCAGCACCTGCTGCGCATGCTTAGTGGTGAGTGTCTTGGTGTCGAGCCACTTTTACACGGTGACAGTTTGAGGTTGCTCATGATATTGAAGACTTTGACCGGGCAGCAGTGCTGGTGCATCTTCACACAAAGGGGGGTTGTGCCAGGAGCGCCCCCTCACCGAGCTCCTGTCCCCAGCACCACGGCAAGCAGGACACCTTCTGCTCAAAAAACGGAATCGTTAAAATTGAAACAAGTTGAAAAAACATCACAGAGTAACTTTATTCTACTTTTTCCTGTAAGATTTAAACGGGAATCACGATTACATGTGACTTTAAAAAGCTTAGGACAATGATGCAGAATGCCACACAATCCTGCAGAAAACTGTTTGTGAATATTGATATGTCAAAGACACAAGAAAACTCGCACTAGCAACACCAACATCTGAATACAATGAGACTGTGTCTGTGGAACTGTGTGAACTTTAACCATGAGTGGTATCCCCACATTATTGACCAGTTTAGTGCAGGCAGAATCCTAAACTCACAGAAATGTTTTGAAATTGTCAAACACTTTGTTCATGACGCGATGCGTGCACGTGGCTCCTCTCAAACAACTTAGTGACAATGGGGGAGAGTTTAATGACAATGACGTGAGAGACATGGCAGAAAATTTCAACACAGAGGTAAAGACAACAGCTGCATACGGCCCATGGAGTAATGGACTGCTTGAGGAACGCAATCAAGAACTCCCAGAAACAAAAATGTCAAGGCAAGTAACTGCTGCCAGTGGAACACTGCAATGGACTGGGCTCTTATGGCAAAGAACACATTTTTGGCTACAATACAACACTCCTTGCTGTGCCTTCTAGGCAGCAAGTGTCATGGTCTGGTTGGGCACCTGCAGGTCTCAGACAGCGGCTCCTCCTCCTTTAGGCGGAGTCCGGTTGCCCCTCCCTGGCTGACCACCTGTGAGCAATCGTGCCAGCGGTATATCAGACCTGCGCTCTCAACCACTCATCGCCTGAGTATCTGCTATTCCCATGTTAGTTCAGTGGAGCATCCTAAACCTTGTCTTAACGCCGTGTGATGACTGACCTGTCTTTTCTTGTCCTCAGCGATAGCACCCGGAGTGGAGATCTTGTTCCCCTCGCTCCCGTCCTCCTGGACCTGGGCCGCCAGCTGCTTACACAACGTGGCCTGCCGGCCCACCGCTCACCTGCCTGCCTCCCCACGCCTCGACCGCTTCCGGGTTTTCCGCTCCACCTGTCCCCTCCATCTGAAACCAAGTAAGGCAATTCAATTCAACTGCGGAGGATTATTGGTTGTCTGCTGGATCCCTCTGATCGTGATCTCCTCTTGTTCCAGTGCCCCCGGCCCCTACCTAGTCCTGTTTCTACCTCCCCGCTGTCCCCGCTGTTCAGCCGTCTCCTAGAGGTGTCTAGGTCGCCCTCATTATCACCGACGAATCCTACGCGCCACTAGTGTGGTGGCGTCGCTTTGTGTTTCACCTTTGTTTACCTGTGGGCGGAAATAAATCATTTGTTTTCTGTCACCTCGCTTCCGGGTTGGTTTCTGCGCCTGTGTCCATCCCTGTTCCCTCGTGCCGTTGAGCCGTGACAGCAAGTCACACTTGTGCTTTAGATGCATCAAGAAAGTTTTTACAGAAGCAAAAAGTTCGCAGAGAATATGGAGAGCACTGCGGACACAGACTCGTCACACAGATGTGAAGTATGCAGCTCAAGACGAGGTGTATTACAAGCAAGTGGCCTGCCCTGAGTAGAAGAGACCAGGAATTGTTATTGGTCAAAATGGACCAGTAATAACACGGCCTGCACCTGAAAGAACACCTCTGAAATTAATTAGAGCAGAGACTATAAGCCAGGGCTTCTCATCCAACACTGGTGTCTGACCTTACCAGCTCAAACCTGTAGCTGCACAGGGTAGGATGACATCATATTAGACCCTATGGATAAAGAAAGAAACCAATGAGCTAAAATTCAAACCTCAGTGTGAAACTAGATAAATTACGTTATTCAAAGGAAGTGAAATACAGATGCAAATTAAACAAACTATATCACAGATTTATGAATGAACTGTTCATCACTGCCTTTGTTACCAGTTCAGGCTCTGGTGCTGGGTTGGGGTGTATTCTAGAGATGGCACGATACCACTTTTTTATGTCCGATACCGATTCCGATATCATAAATTTGGATATCTGCCGATACCGATATGAATCCGATATAGTGTTTTTTAATCAACAAAACTGGTTTTTTTTTTTAAATATCTTGCTGCATTTTGTATAAGTTCATACTCAAGTTTAAAACAACAACTACACTAAAGCTATTCTGTTATACCTGTATGCAAAAAAAAAAAATTTTTATAGTTCAGCAATACTGATCAATCTAATAAACTTACCACTTCAGCTCCTGCCTGACTCGTTACTGGTAGAAGCCCTCCGCCCCTGTTCACACAGAAACCACCACAACACAGGTCAGCTGACACAGAGCAAACATCTGCAGCCACAGCTGCTCGAAAAGCTGAATGTTTTCTTTCAGGATGCTTCATGATCATATGGGATAATCAGATGGTCTCTATCTCATCATGAGAAAAAGAAAGACCTCCTCAGAGGTTCAAACGCAGTCCGGCAGCACCGATGATGACATACCTGTGATGACCTCGGGTACGCAGCAGAACCCAGTCCAGCCTCCATCACGCTGTCTCTGCGTCCTCCTGAGCAGCGTCCTGTTAGGCTGTGTGCCCCTCCCACCACCTTCGTGTAGTGTTGGCGGTCTTAATGTTGGCAGTCAAAGAAATCTAAATTTGGAAAAAATGATCAGGTAAAGACAGAGCTGCGGGTTTAAAAGCCGGCTGAGCGTTTCACCTGAATCTAGTCCCTCCACCGCAGCACCTGCTGCGCATGCTTAGTGGTGAGTGTCTTGGTGTCGAGCCACTTTTACACGGTGACAGTTTGAGGTTGCTCATGATATTGAAGACTTTGACCGGGCAGCAGTGCTGGTGCATCTTCACACAAAGGGGGGTTGTGCCAGGAGCGCCCCCTCACCGAGCTCCTGTCCCCAGCACCACGGCAAGCAGGACACCTTCTGCTCAAAAAACGGAATCGTTAAAATTGAAACAAGTTGAAAAAACATCACAGAGTAACTTTATTCTACTTTTTCCTGTAAGATTTAAACGGGAATCACGATTACATGTGACTTTAAAAAGCTTAGGACAATGATGCAGAATGCCACACAATCCTGCAGAAAACTGTTTGTGAATATTGATATGTCAAAGACACAAGAAAACTCGCACTAGCAACACCAACATCTGAATACAATGAGACTGTGTCTGTGGAACTGTGTGAACTTTAACCATGAGTGGTATCCCCACATTATTGACCAGTTTAGTGCAGGCAGAATCCTAAACTCACAGAAATGTTTTGAAATTGTCAAACACTTTGTTCATGACGCGATGCGTGCACGTGGCTCCTCTCAAACAACTTAGTGACAATGGGGGAGAGTTTAATGACAATGACGTGAGAGACATGGCAGAAAATTTCAACACAGAGGTAAAGACAACAGCTGCATACGGCCCATGGAGTAATGGACTGCTTGAGGAACGCAATCAAGAACTCCCAGAAACAAAAATGTCAAGGCAAGTAACTGCTGCCAGTGGAACACTGCAATGGACTGGGCTCTTATGGCAAAGAACACATTTTTGGCTACAATACAACACTCCTTGCTGTGCCTTCTAGGCAGCAAGTGTCATGGTCTGGTTGGGCACCTGCAGGTCTCAGACAGCGGCTCCTCCTCCTTTAGGCGGAGTCCGGTTGCCCCTCCCTGGCTGACCACCTGTGAGCAATCGTGCCAGCGGTATATCAGACCTGCGCTCTCAACCACTCATCGCCTGAGTATCTGCTATTCCCATGTTAGTTCAGTGGAGCATCCTAAACCTTGTCTTAACGCCGTGTGATGACTGACCTGTCTTTTCTTGTCCTCAGCGATAGCACCCGGAGTGGAGATCTTGTTCCCCTCGCTCCCGTCCTCCTGGACCTGGGCCGCCAGCTGCTTACACAACGTGGCCTGCCGGCCCACCGCTCACCTGCCTGCCTCCCCACGCCTCGACCGCTTCCGGGTTTTCCGCTCCACCTGTCCCCTCCATCTGAAACCAAGTAAGGCAATTCAATTCAACTGCGGAGGATTATTGGTTGTCTGCTGGATCCCTCTGATCGTGATCTCCTCTTGTTCCAGTGCCCCCGGCCCCTACCTAGTCCTGTTTCTACCTCCCCGCTGTCCCCGCTGTTCAGCCGTCTCCTAGAGGTGTCTAGGTCGCCCTCATTATCACCGACGAATCCTACGCGCCACTAGTGTGGTGGCGTCGCTTTGTGTTTCACCTTTGTTTACCTGTGGGCGGAAATAAATCATTTGTTTTCTGTCACCTCGCTTCCGGGTTGGTTTCTGCGCCTGTGTCCATCCCTGTTCCCTCGTGCCGTTGAGCCGTGACAGCAAGTCACACTTGTGCTTTAGATGCATCAAGAAAGTTTTTACAGAAGCAAAAAGTTCGCAGAGAATATGGAGAGCACTGCGGACACAGACTCGTCACACAGATGTGAAGTATGCAGCTCAAGACGAGGTGTATTACAAGCAAGTGGCCTGCCCTGAGTAGAAGAGACCAGGAATTGTTATTGGTCAAAATGGACCAGTAATAACACGGCCTGCACCTGAAAGAACACCTCTGAAATTAATTAGAGCAGAGACTATAAGCCAGGGCTTCTCATCCAACACTGGTGTCTGACCTTACCAGCTCAAACCTGTAGCTGCACAGGGTAGGATGACATCATATTAGACCCTATGGATAAAGAAAGAAACCAATGAGCTAAAATTCAAACCTCAGTGTGAAACTAGATAAATTACGTTATTCAAAGGAAGTGAAATACAGATGCAAATTAAACAAACTATATCACAGATTTATGAATGAACTGTTCATCACTGCCTTTGTTACCAGTTCAGGCTCTGGTGCTGGGTTGGGGTGTATTCTAGAGATGGCACGATACCACTTTTTTATGTCCGATACCGATATCATAAATTTGGATATCTGCCGATACCGATATGAATCCGATATAGTGTTTTTTAATCAACAAAACTGGTTTTTTTTTTTAAATATCTTGCTGCATTTTGTATAAGTTCATACTCAAGTTTAAAACAACAACTACACTAAAGCTATTCTGTTATACCTGTATGCAAAAAAAAAAAATTTTTATAGTTCAGCAATACTGATCAATCTAATAAACTTACCACTTCAGCTCCTGCCTGACTCGTTACTGGTAGAAGCCCTCCGCCCCTGTTCACACAGAAACCACCACAACACAGGTCAGCTGACACAGAGCAAACATCTGCAGCCACAGCTGCTCGAAAAGCTGAATGTTTTCTTTCAGGATGCTTCATGATCATATGGGATAATCAGATGGTCTCTATCTCATCATGAGAAAAAGAAAGACCTCCTCAGAGGTTCAAACGCAGTCCGGCAGCACCGATGATGACATACCTGTGATGACCTCGGGTACGCAGCAGAACCCAGTCCAGCCTCCATCACGCTGTCTCTGCGTCCTCCTGAGCAGCGTCCTGTTAGGCTGTGTGCCCCTCCCACCACCTTCGTGTAGTGTTGGCGGTCTTAATGTTGGCAGTCAAAGAAATCTAAATTTGGAAAAAATGATCAGGTAAAGACAGAGCTGCGGGTTTAAAAGCCGGCTGAGCGTTTCACCTGAATCTAGTCCCTCCACCGCAGCACCTGCTGCGCATGCTTAGTGGTGAGTGTCTTGGTGTCGAGCCACTTTTACACGGTGACAGTTTGAGGTTGCTCATGATATTGAAGACTTTGACCGGGCAGCAGTGCTGGTGCATCTTCACACAAAGGGGGGTTGTGCCAGGAGCGCCCCCTCACCGAGCTCCTGTCCCCAGCACCACGGCAAGCAGGACACCTTCTGCTCAAAAAACGGAATTGTTAAAATTGAAACAAGTTGAAAAAACATCACAGAGTAACTTTATTCTACTTTTTCCTGTAAGATTTAAACGGGAATCACGATTACATGTGACTTTAAAAAGCTTAGGACAATGATGCAGAATGCCACACAATCCTGCAGAAAACTGTTTGTGAATATTGATATGTCAAAGACACAAGAAAACTCGCACTAGCAACACCAACATCTGAATACAATGAGACTGTGTCTGTGGAACTGTGTGAACTTTAACCATGAGTGGTATCCCCACATTATTGACCAGTTTAGTGCAGGCAGAATCCTAAACTCACAGAAATGTTTTGAAATTGTCAAACACTTTGTTCATGACGCGATGCGTGCACGTGGCTCCTCTCAAACAACTTAGTGACAATGGGGGAGAGTTTAATGACAATGACGTGAGAGACATGGCAGAAAATTTCAACACAGAGGTAAAGACAACAGCTGCATACGGCCCATGGAGTAATGGACTGCTTGAGGAACGCAATCAAGAACTCCCAGAAACAAAAATGTCAAGGCAAGTAACTGCTGCCAGTGGAACACTGCAATGGACTGGGCTCTTATGGCAAAGAACACATTTTTGGCTACAATACAACACTCCTTGCTGTGCCTTCTAGGCAGCAAGTGTCATGGTCTGGTTGGGCACCTGCAGGTCTCAGACAGCGGCTCCTCCTCCTTTAGGCGGAGTCCGGTTGCCCCTCCCTGGCTGACCACCTGTGAGCAATCGTGCCAGCGGTATATCAGACCTGCGCTCTCAACCACTCATCGCCTGAGTATCTGCTATTCCCATGTTAGTTCAGTGGAGCATCCTAAACCTTGTCTTAACGCCGTGTGATGACTGACCTGTCTTTTCTTGTCCTCAGCGATAGCACCCGGAGTGGAGATCTTGTTCCCCTCGCTCCCGTCCTCCTGGACCTGGGCCGCCAGCTGCTTACACAACGTGGCCTGCCGGCCCACCGCTCACCTGCCTGCCTCCCCACGCCTCGACCGCTTCCGGGTTTTCCGCTCCACCTGTCCCCTCCATCTGAAACCAAGTAAGGCAATTCAATTCAACTGCGGAGGATTATTGGTTGTCTGCTGGATCCCTCTGATCGTGATCTCCTCTTGTTCCAGTGCCCCCGGCCCCTACCTAGTCCTGTTTCTACCTCCCCGCTGTCCCCGCTGTTCAGCCGTCTCCTAGAGGTGTCTAGGTCGCCCTCATTATCACCGACGAATCCTACGCGCCACTAGTGTGGTGGCGTCGCTTTGTGTTTCACCTTTGTTTACCTGTGGGCGGAAATAAATCATTTGTTTTCTGTCACCTCGCTTCCGGGTTGGTTTCTGCGCCTGTGTCCATCCCTGTTCCCTCGTGCCGTTGAGCCGTGACAGCAAGTCACACTTGTGCTTTAGATGCATCAAGAAAGTTTTTACAGAAGCAAAAAGTTCGCAGAGAATATGGAGAGCACTGCGGACACAGACTCGTCACACAGATGTGAAGTATGCAGCTCAAGACGAGGTGTATTACAAGCAAGTGGCCTGCCCTGAGTAGAAGAGACCAGGAATTGTTATTGGTCAAAATGGACCAGTAATAACACGGCCTGCACCTGAAAGAACACCTCTGAAATTAATTAGAGCAGAGACTATAAGCCAGGGCTTCTCATCCAACACTGGTGTCTGACCTTACCAGCTCAAACCTGTAGCTGCACAGGGTAGGATGACATCATATTAGACCCTATGGATAAAGAAAGAAACCAATGAGCTAAAATTCAAACCTCAGTGTGAAACTAGATAAATTACGTTATTCAAAGGAAGTGAAATACAGATGCAAATTAAACAAACTATATCACAGATTTATGAATGAACTGTTCATCACTGCCTTTGTTACCAGTTCAGGCTCTGGTGCTGGGTTGGGGTGTATTCTAGAGATGGCACGATACCACTTTTTTATGTCCGATACCGATTCCGATATCATAAATTTGGATATCTGCCGATACCGATATGAATCCGATATAGTGTTTTTTAATCAACAAAACTGGTTTTTTTTTTTTAAATATCTTGCTGCATTTTGTATAAGTTCATACTCAAGTTTAAAACAACAACTACACTAAAGCTATTCTGTTATACCTGTATGCAAAAAAAAAAAAATTTCATAGTTCAGCAATACTGATCAATCTAATAAACTTACCACTTCAGCTCCTGCCTGACTCGTTACTGGTAGAAGCCCTCCGCCCCTGTTCACACAGAAACCACCACAACACAGGTCAGCTGACACAGAGCAAACATCTGCAGCCACAGCTGCTCGAAAAGCTGAATGTTTTCTTTCAGGATGCTTCATGATCATATGGGATAATCAGATGGTCTCTATCTCATCATGAGAAAAAGAAAGACCTCCTCAGAGGTTCAAACGCAGTCCGGCAGCACCGATGATGACATACCTGTGATGACCTCGGGTACGCAGCAGAACCCAGTCCAGCCTCCATCACGCTGTCTCTGCGTCCTCCTGAGCAGCGTCCTGTTAGGCTGTGTGCCCCTCCCACCACCTTCGTGTAGTGTTGGCGGTCTTAATGTTGGCAGTCAAAGAAATCTAAATTTGGAAAAAATGATCAGGTAAAGACAGAGCTGCGGGTTTAAAAGCCGGCTGAGCGTTTCACCTGAATCTAGTCCCTCCACCGCAGCACCTGCTGCGCATGCTTAGTGGTGAGTGTCTTGGTGTCGAGCCACTTTTACACGGTGACAGTTTGAGGTTGCTCATGATATTGAAGACTTTGACCGGGCAGCAGTGCTGGTGCATCTTCACACAAAGGGGGGTTGTGCCAGGAGCGCCCCCTCACCGAGCTCCTGTCCCCAGCACCACGGCAAGCAGGACACCTTCTGCTCAAAAAACGGAATCGTTAAAATTGAAACAAGTTGAAAAAACATCACAGAGTAACTTTATTCTACTTTTTCCTGTAAGATTTAAACGGGAATCACGATTACATGTGACTTTAAAAAGCTTAGGACAATGATGCAGAATGCCACACAATCCTGCAGAAAACTGTTTGTGAATATTGATATGTCAAAGACACAAGAAAACTCGCACTAGCAACACCAACATCTGAATACAATGAGACTGTGTCTGTGGAACTGTGTGAACTTTAACCATGAGTGGTATCCCCACATTATTGACCAGTTTAGTGCAGGCAGAATCCTAAACTCACAGAAATGTTTTGAAATTGTCAAACACTTTGTTCATGACGCGATGCGTGCACGTGGCTCCTCTCAAACAACTTAGTGACAATGGGGGAGAGTTTAATGACAATGACGTGAGAGACATGGCAGAAAATTTCAACACAGAGGTAAAGACAACAGCTGCATACGGCCCATGGAGTAATGGACTGCTTGAGGAACGCAATCAAGAACTCCCAGAAACAAAAATGTCAAGGCAAGTAACTGCTGCCAGTGGAACACTGCAATGGACTGGGCTCCTATGGCAAAGAACACATTTTTGGCTACAATACAACACTCCTTGCTGTGCCTTCTAGGCAGCAAGTGTCATGGTCTGGTTGGGCACCTGCAGGTCTCAGACAGCGGCTCCTCCTCCTTTAGGCGGAGTCCGGTTGCTCCTCCCTGGCTGACCACCTGTGAGCAATCGTGCCAGCGGTATATCAGACCTGCGCTCTCAACCACTCATCGCCTGAGTATCTGCTATTCCCATGTTAGTTCAGTGGAGCATCCTAAACCTTGTCTTAACGCCGTGTGATGACTGACCTGTCTTTTCTTGTCCTCAGCGATAGCACCCGGAGTGGAGATCTTGTTCCCCTCGCTCCCGTCCTCCTGGACCTGGGCCGCCAGCTGCTTACACAACGTGGCCTGCCGGCCCACCGCTCACCTGCCTGCCTCCCCACGCCTCGACCGCTTCCGGGTTTTCCGCTCCACCTGTCCCCTCCATCTGAAACCAAGTAAGGCAATTCAATTCAACTGCGGAGGATTATTGGTTGTCTGCTGGATCCCTCTGATCGTGATCTCCTCTTGTTCCAGTGCCCCCGGCCCCTACCTAGTCCTGTTTCTACCTCCCTGCTGTCCCCGCTGTTCAGCCGTCTCCTAGAGGTGTCTAGGTCGCCCTCATTATCACCGACGAATCCTACGCGCCACTAGTGTGGTGGCGTCGCTTTGTGTTTCACCTTTGTTTACCTGTGGGCGGAAATAAATCATTTGTTTTCTGTCACCTCGCTTCCGGGTTGGTTTCTGCGCCTGTGTCCATCCCTGTTCCCTCGTGCCGTTGAGCCGTGACAGCAAGTCACACTTGTGCTTTAGATGCATCAAGAAAGTTTTTACAGAAGCAAAAAGTTCGCAGAGAATATGGAGAGCACTGCGGACACAGACTCGTCACACAGATGTGAAGTATGCAGCTCAAGACGAGGTGTATTACAAGCAAGTGGCCTGCCCTGAGTAGAAGAGACCAGGAATTGTTATTGGTCAAAATGGACCAGTAATAACACGGCCTGCACCTGAAAGAACACCTCTGAAATTAATTAGAGCAGAGACTATAAGCCAGGGCTTCTCATCCAACACTGGTGTCTGACCTTACCAGCTCAAACCTGTAGCTGCACAGGGTAGGATGACATCATATTAGACCCTATGGATAAAGAAAGAAACCAATGAGCTAAAATTCAAACCTCAGTGTGAAACTAGATAAATTACGTTATTCAAAGGAAGTGAAATACAGATGCAAATTAAACAAACTATATCACAGATTTATGAATGAACTGTTCATCACTGCCTTTGTTACCAGTTCAGGCTCTGGTGCTGGGTTGGGGTGTATTCTAGAGATGGCACGATACCACTTTTTTATGTCCGATACCGATTCCGATATCATAAATTTGGATATCTGCCGATACCGATATGAATCCGATATAGTGTTTTTTAATCAACAAAACTGGTTTTTTTTTTTTAAATATCTTGCTGCATTTTGTATAAGTTCATACTCAAGTTTAAAACAACAACTACACTAAAGCTATTCTGTTATACCTGTATGCAAAAAAAAAAAAATTTCATAGTTCAGCAATACTGATCAATCTAATAAACTTACCACTTCAGCTCCTGCCTGACTCGTTACTGGTAGAAGCCCTCCGCCCCTGTTCACACAGAAACCACCACAACACAGGTCAGCTGACACAGAGCAAACATCTGCAGCCACAGCTGCTCGAAAAGCTGAATGTTTTCTTTCAGGATGCTTCATGATCATATGGGATAATCAGATGGTCTCTATCTCATCATGAGAAAAAGAAAGACCTCCTCAGAGGTTCAAACGCAGTCCGGCAGCACCGATGATGACATACCTGTGATGACCTCGGGTACGCAGCAGAACCCAGTCCAGCCTCCATCACGCTGTCTCTGCGTCCTCCTGAGCAGCGTCCTGTTAGGCTGTGTGCCCCTCCCACCACCTTCGTGTAGTGTTGGCGGTCTTAATGTTGGCAGTCAAAGAAATCTAAATTTGGAAAAAATGATCAGGTAAAGACAGAGCTGCGGGTTTAAAAGCCGGCTGAGCGTTTCACCTGAATCTAGTCCCTCCACCGCAGCACCTGCTGCGCATGCTTAGTGGTGAGTGTCTTGGTGTCGAGCCACTTTTACACGGTGACAGTTTGAGGTTGCTCATGATATTGAAGACTTTGACCGGGCAGCAGTGCTGGTGCATCTTCACACAAAGGGGGGTTGTGCCAGGAGCGCCCCCTCACCGAGCTCCTGTCCCCAGCACCACGGCAAGCAGGACACCTTCTGCTCAAAAAACGGAATCGTTAAAATTGAAACAAGTTGAAAAAACATCACAGAGTAACTTTATTCTACTTTTTCCTGTAAGATTTAAACGGGAATCACGATTACATGTGACTTTAAAAAGCTTAGGACAATGATGCAGAATGCCACACAATCCTGCAGAAAACTGTTTGTGAATATTGATATGTCAAAGACACAAGAAAACTCGCACTAGCAACACCAACATCTGAATACAATGAGACTGTGTCTGTGGAACTGTGTGAACTTTAACCATGAGTGGTATCCCCACATTATTGACCAGTTTAGTGCAGGCAGAATCCTAAACTCACAGAAATGTTTTGAAATTGTCAAACACTTTGTTCATGACGCGATGCGTGCACGTGGCTCCTCTCAAACAACTTAGTGACAATGGGGGAGAGTTTAATGACAATGACGTGAGAGACATGGCAGAAAATTTCAACACAGAGGTAAAGACAACAGCTGCATACGGCCCATGGAGTAATGGACTGCTTGAGGAACGCAATCAAGAACTCCCAGAAACAAAAATGTCAAGGCAAGTAACTGCTGCCAGTGGAACACTGCAATGGACTGGGCTCTTATGGCAAAGAACACATTTTTGGCTACAATACAACACTCCTTGCTGTGCCTTCTAGGCAGCAAGTGTCATGGTCTGGTTGGGCACCTGCAGGTCTCAGACAGCGGCTCCTCCTCCTTTAGGCGGAGTCCGGTTGCCCCTCCCTGGCTGACCACCTGTGAGCAATCGTGCCAGCGGTATATCAGACCTGCGCTCTCAACCACTCATCGCCTGAGTATCTGCTATTCCCATGTTAGTTCAGTGGAGCATCCTAAACCTTGTCTTAACGCCGTGTGATGACTGACCTGTCTTTTCTTGTCCTCAGCGATAGCACCCGGAGTGGAGATCTTGTTCCCCTCGCTCCCGTCCTCCTGGACCTGGGCCGCCAGCTGCTTACACAACGTGGCCTGCCGGCCCACCGCTCACCTGCCTGCCTCCCCACGCCTCGACCGCTTCCGGGTTTTCCGCTCCACCTGTCCCCTCCATCTGAAACCAAGTAAGGCAATTCAATTCAACTGCGGAGGATTATTGGTTGTCTGCTGGATCCCTCTGATCGTGATCTCCTCTTGTTCCAGTGCCCCCGGCCCCTACCTAGTCCTGTTTCTACCTCCCTGCTGTCCCCGCTGTTCAGCCGTCTCCTAGAGGTGTCTAGGTCGCCCTCATTATCACCGACGAATCCTACGCGCCACTAGTGTGGTGGCGTCGCTTTGTGTTTCACCTTTGTTTACCTGTGGGCGGAAATAAATCATTTGTTTTCTGTCACCTCGCTTCCGGGTTGGTTTCTGCGCCTGTGTCCATCCCTGTTCCCTCGTGCCGTTGAGCCGTGACAGCAAGTCACACTTGTGCTTTAGATGCATCAAGAAAGTTTTTACAGAAGCAAAAAGTTCGCAGAGAATATGGAGAGCACTGCGGACACAGACTCGTCACACAGATGTGAAGTATGCAGCTCAAGACGAGGTGTATTACAAGCAAGTGGCCTGCCCTGAGTAGAAGAGACCAGGAATTGTTATTGGTCAAAATGGACCAGTAATAACACGGCCTGCACCTGAAAGAACACCTCTGAAATTAATTAGAGCAGAGACTATAAGCCAGGGCTTCTCATCCAACACTGGTGTCTGACCTTACCAGCTCAAACCTGTAGCTGCACAGGGTAGGATGACATCATATTAGACCCTATGGATAAAGAAAGAAACCAATGAGCTAAAATTCAAACCTCAGTGTGAAACTAGATAAATTACGTTATTCAAAGGAAGTGAAATACAGATGCAAATTAAACAAACTATATCACAGATTTATGAATGAACTGTTCATCACTGCCTTTGTTACCAGTTCAGGCTCTGGTGCTGGGTTGGGGTGTATTCTAGAGATGGCACGATACCACTTTTTTATGTCCGATACCGATTCCGATATCATAAATTTGGATATCTGCCGATACCGATATGAATCCGATATAGTGTTTTTTAATCAACAAAACTGTTTTTTTTTTTTTAAATATCTTGCTGCATTTTGTATAAGTTCATACTCAAGTTTAAAACAACAACTACACTAAAGCTATTCTGTTATACCTGTATGCAAAAAAAAAAAAATTTCATAGTTCAGCAATACTGATCAATCTAATAAACTTACCACTTCAGCTCCTGCCTGACTCGTTACTGGTAGAAGCCCTCCGCCCCTGTTCACACAGAAACCACCACAACACAGGTCAGCTGACACAGAGCAAACATCTGCAGCCACAGCTGCTCGAAAAGCTGAATGTTTTCTTTCAGGATGCTTCATGATCATATGGGATAATCAGATGGTCTCTATCTCATCATGAGAAAAAGAAAGACCTCCTCAGAGGTTCAAACGCAGTCCGGCAGCACCGATGATGACATACCTGTGATGACCTCGGGTACGCAGCAGAACCCAGTCCAGCCTCCATCACGCTGTCTCTGCGTCCTCCTGAGCAGCGTCCTGTTAGGCTGTGTGCCCCTCCCACCACCTTCGTGTAGTGTTGGCGGTCTTAATGTTGGCAGTCAAAGAAATCTAAATTTGGAAAAAATGATCAGGTAAAGACAGAGCTGCGGGTTTAAAAGCCGGCTGAGCGTTTCACCTGAATCTAGTCCCTCCACCGCAGCACCTGCTGCGCATGCTTAGTGGTGAGTGTCTTGGTGTCGAGCCACTTTTACACGGTGACAGTTTGAGGTTGCTCATGATATTGAAGACTTTGACCGGGCAGCAGTGCTGGTGCATCTTCACACAAAGGGGGGTTGTGCCAGGAGCGCCCCCTCACCGAGCTCCTGTCCCCAGCACCACGGCAAGCAGGACACCTTCTGCTCAAAAAACGGAATCGTTAAAATTGAAACAAGTTGAAAAAACATCACAGAGTAACTTTATTCTACTTTTTCCTGTAAGATTTAAACGGGAATCACGATTACATGTGACTTTAAAAAGCTTAGGACAATGATGCAGAATGCCACACAATCCTGCAGAAAACTGTTTGTGAATATTGATATGTCAAAGACACAAGAAAACTCGCACTAGCAACACCAACATCTGAATACAATGAGACTGTGTCTGTGGAACTGTGTGAACTTTAACCATGAGTGGTATCCCCACATTATTGACCAGTTTAGTGCAGGCAGAATCCTAAACTCACAGAAATGTTTTGAAATTGTCAAACACTTTGTTCATGACGCGATGCGTGCACGTGGCTCCTCTCAAACAACTTAGTGACAATGGGGGAGAGTTTAATGACAATGACGTGAGAGACATGGCAGAAAATTTCAACACAGAGGTAAAGACAACAGCTGCATACGGCCCATGGAGTAATGGACTGCTTGAGGAACGCAATCAAGAACTCCCAGAAACAAAAATGTCAAGGCAAGTAACTGCTGCCAGTGGAACACTGCAATGGACTGGGCTCTTATGGCAAAGAACACATTTTTGGCTACAATACAACACTCCTTGCTGTGCCTTCTAGGCAGCAAGTGTCATGGTCTGGTTGGGCACCTGCAGGTCTCAGACAGCGGCTCCTCCTCCTTTAGGCGGAGTCCGGTTGCCCCTCCCTGACTGACCACCTGTGAGCAATCGTGCCAGCGGTATATCAGACCTGCGCTCTCAACCACTCATCGCCTGAGTATCTGCTATTCCCATGTTAGTTCAGTGGAGCATCCTAAACCTTGTCTTAACGCCGTGTGATGACTGACCTGTCTTTTCTTGTCCTCAGCGATAGCACCCGGAGTGGAGATCTTGTTCCCCTCGCTCCCGTCCTCCTGGACCTGGGCCGCCAGCTGCTTACACAACGTGGCCTGCCGGCCCACCGCTCACCTGCCTGCCTCCCCACGCCTCGACCGCTTCCGGGTTTTCCGCTCCACCTGTCCCCTCCATCTGAAACCAAGTAAGGCAATTCAATTCAACTGCGGAGGATTATTGGTTGTCTGCTGGATCCCTCTGATCGTGATCTCCTCTTGTTCCAGTGCCCCCGGCCCCTACCTAGTCCTGTTTCTACCTCCCCGCTGTCCCCGCTGTTCAGCCGTCTCCTAGAGGTGTCTAGGTCGCCCTCATTATCACCGACGAATCCTACGCGCCACTAGTGTGGTGGCGTCGCTTTGTGTTTCACCTTTGTTTACCTGTGGGCGGAAATAAATCATTTGTTTTCTGTCACCTCGCTTCCGGGTTGGTTTCTGCGCCTGTGTCCATCCCTGTTCCCTCGTGCCGTTGAGCCGTGACAGCAAGTCACACTTGTGCTTTAGATGCATCAAGAAAGTTTTTACAGAAGCAAAAAGTTCGCAGAGAATATGGAGAGCACTGCGGACACAGACTCGTCACACAGATGTGAAGTATGCAGCTCAAGACGAGGTGTATTACAAGCAAGTGGCCTGCCCTGAGTAGAAGAGACCAGGAATTGTTATTGGTCAAAATGGACCAGTAATAACACGGCCTGCACCTGAAAGAACACCTCTGAAATTAATTAGAGCAGAGACTATAAGCCAGGGCTTCTCATCCAACACTGGTGTCTGACCTTACCAGCTCAAACCTGTAGCTGCACAGGGTAGGATGACATCATATTAGACCCTATGGATAAAGAAAGAAACCAATGAGCTAAAATTCAAACCTCAGTGTGAAACTAGATAAATTACGTTATTCAAAGGAAGTGAAATACAGATGCAAATTAAACAAACTA
Source organism: Mchenga conophoros (assembly GCF_057382185.1). Classification (NCBI taxonomy): domain Eukaryota; kingdom Metazoa; phylum Chordata; class Actinopteri; order Cichliformes; family Cichlidae; genus Mchenga; species Mchenga conophoros. The sequence goes on along the minus strand of NC_140531.1, from coordinate 766,692 downwards.
TATCACAGATTTATGAATGAACTGTTCATCACTGCCTTTGTTACCAGTTCAGGCTCTGGTGCTGGGTTGGGGTGTATTCTAGAGATGGCACGATACCACTTTTTTATGTCCGATACCGATTCCGATATCATAAATTTGGATATCTGCCGATACCGATATGAATCCGATATAGTGTTTTTTAATCAACAAAACTGGTTTTTAAATATCTTGCTGCATTTTGTATAAGTTCATACTCAAGTTTAAAACAACAACTACACTAAAGCTATTCTGTTATACCTGTATGCAAAAAAAAAAAAATTTCATAGTTCAGCAACACTGATCAATCTAATAAACTTACCACTTCAGCTCCTGCCTGACTCGTTACTGGTAGAAGCCCTCCGCCCCTGTTCACACAGAAACCACCACAACACAGGTCAGCTGACACAGAGCAAACATCTGCAGCCACAGCTGCTCGAAAAGCTGAATGTTTTCTTTCAGGATGCTTCATGATCATATGGGATAATCAGATGGTCTCTATCTCATCATGAGAAAAAGAAAGACCTCCTCAGAGGTTCAAACGCAGTCCGGCAGCACCGATGATGACATACCTGTGATGACCTCGGGTACGCAGCAGAACCCAGTCCAGCCTCCATCACGCTGTCTCTGCGTCCTCCTGAGCAGCGTCCTGTTAGGCTGTGTGCCCCTCCCACCACCTTCGTGTAGTGTTGGCGGTCTTAATGTTGGCAGTCAAAGAAATCTAAATTTGGAAAAAATGATCAGGTAAAGACAGAGCTGCGGGTTTAAAAGCCGGCTGAGCGTTTCACCTGAATCTAGTCCCTCCACCGCAGCACCTGCTGCGCATGCTTAGTGGTGAGTGTCTTGGTGTCGAGCCACTTTTACACGGTGACAGTTTGAGGTTGCTCATGATATTGAAGACTTTGACCGGGCAGCAGTGCTGGTGCATCTTCACACAAAGGGGGGTTGTGCCAGGAGCGCCCCCTCACCGAGCTCCTGTCCCCAGCACCACGGCAAGCAGGACACCTTCTGCTCAAAAAACGGAATCGTTAAAATTGAAACAAGTTGAAAAAACATCACAGAGTAACTTTATTCTACTTTTTCCTGTAAGATTTAAACGGGAATCACGATTACATGTGACTTTAAAAAGCTTAGGACAATGATGCAGAATGCCACACAATCCTGCAGAAAACTGTTTGTGAATATTGATATGTCAAAGACACAAGAAAACTCGCACTAGCAACACCAACATCTGAATACAATGAGACTGTGTCTGTGGAACTGTGTGAACTTTAACCATGAGTGGTATCCCCACATTATTGACCAGTTTAGTGCAGGCAGAATCCTAAACTCACAGAAATGTTTTGAAATTGTCAAACACTTTGTTCATGACGCGATGCGTGCACGTGGCTCCTCTCAAACAACTTAGTGACAATGGGGGAGAGTTTAATGACAATGACGTGAGAGACATGGCAGAAAATTTCAACACAGAGGTAAAGACAACAGCTGCATACGGCCCATGGAGTAATGGACTGCTTGAGGAACGCAATCAAGAACTCCCAGAAACAAAAATGTCAAGGCAAGTAACTGCTGCCAGTGGAACACTGCAATGGACTGGGCTCTTATGGCAAAGAACACATTTTTGGCTACAATACAACACTCCTTGCTGTGCCTTCTAGGCAGCAAGTGTCATGGTCTGGTTGGGCACCTGCAGGTCTCAGACAGCGGCTCCTCCTCCTTTAGGCGGAGTCCGGTTGCCCCTCCCTGGCTGACCACCTGTGAGCAATCGTGCCAGCGGTATATCAGACCTGCGCTCTCAACCACTCATCGCCTGAGTATCTGCTATTCCCATGTTAGTTCAGTGGAGCATCCTAAACCTTGTCTTAACGCCGTGTGATGACTGACCTGTCTTTTCTTGTCCTCAGCGATAGCACCCGGAGTGGAGATCTTGTTCCCCTCGCTCCCGTCCTCCTGGACCTGGGCCGCCAGCTGCTTACACAACGTGGCCTGCCGGCCCACCGCTCACCTGCCTGCCTCCCCACGCCTCGACCGCTTCCGGGTTTTCCGCTCCACCTGTCCCCTCCATCTGAAACCAAGTAAGGCAATTCAATTCAACTGCGGAGGATTATTGGTTGTCTGCTGGATCCCTCTGATCGTGATCTCCTCTTGTTCCAGTGCCCCCGGCCCCTACCTAGTCCTGTTTCTACCTCCCTGCTGTCCCCGCTGTTCAGCCGTCTCCTAGAGGTGTCTAGGTCGCCCTCATTATCACCGACGAATCCTACGCGCCACTAGTGTGGTGGCGTCGCTTTGTGTTTCACCTTTGTTTACCTGTGGGCGGAAATAAATCATTTGTTTTCTGTCACCTCGCTTCCGGGTTGGTTTCTGCGCCTGTGTCCATCCCTGTTCCCTCGTGCCGTTGAGCCGTGACAGCAAGTCACACTTGTGCTTTAGATGCATCAAGAAAGTTTTTACAGAAGCAAAAAGTTCGCAGAGAATATGGAGAGCACTGCGGACACAGACTCGTCACACAGATGTGAAGTATGCAGCTCAAGACGAGGTGTATTACAAGCAAGTGGCCTGCCCTGAGTAGAAGAGACCAGGAATTGTTATTGGTCAAAATGGACCAGTAATAACACGGCCTGCACCTGAAAGAACACCTCTGAAATTAATTAGAGCAGAGACTATAAGCCAGGGCTTCTCATCCAACACTGGTGTCTGACCTTACCAGCTCAAACCTGTAGCTGCACAGGGTAGGATGACATCATATTAGACCCTATGGATAAAGAAAGAAACCAATGAGCTAAAATTCAAACCTCAGTGTGAAACTAGATAAATTACGTTATTCAAAGGAAGTGAAATACAGATGCAAATTAAACAAACTATATCACAGATTTATGAATGAACTGTTCATCACTGCCTTTGTTACCAGTTCAGGCTCTGGTGCTGGGTTGGGGTGTATTCTAGAGATGGCACGATACCACTTTTTTATGTCCGATACCGATTCCGATATCATAAATTTGGATATCTGCCGATACCGATATGAATCCGATATAGTGTTTTTTAATCAACAAAACTGGTTTTTTTTTTTAAATATCTTGCTGCATTTTGTATAAGTTCATACTCAAGTTTAAAACAACAACTACACTAAAGCTATTCTGTTATACCTGTATGCAAAAAAAAAAAAATTTCATAGTTCAGCAATACTGATCAATCTAATAAACTTACCACTTCAGCTCCTGCCTGACTCGTTACTGGTAGAAGCCCTCCGCCCCTGTTCACACAGAAACCACCACAACACAGGTCAGCTGACACAGAGCAAACATCTGCAGCCACAGCTGCTCGAAAAGCTGAATGTTTTCTTTCAGGATGCTTCATGATCATATGGGATAATCAGATGGTCTCTATCTCATCATGAGAAAAAGAAAGACCTCCTCAGAGGTTCAAACGCAGTCCGGCAGCACCGATGATGACATACCTGTGATGACCTCGGGTACGCAGCAGAACCCAGTCCAGCCTCCATCACGCTGTCTCTGCGTCCTCCTGAGCAGCGTCCTGTTAGGCTGTGTGCCCCTCCCACCACCTTCGTGTAGTGTTGGCGGTCTTAATGTTGGCAGTCAAAGAAATCTAAATTTGGAAAAAATGATCAGGTAAAGACAGAGCTGCGGGTTTAAAAGCCGGCTGAGCGTTTCACCTGAATCTAGTCCCTCCACCGCAGCACCTGCTGCGCATGCTTAGTGGTGAGTGTCTTGGTGTCGAGCCACTTTTACACGGTGACAGTTTGAGGTTGCTCATGATATTGAAGACTTTGACCGGGCAGCAGTGCTGGTGCATCTTCACACAAAGGGGGGTTGTGCCAGGAGCGCCCCCTCACCGAGCTCCTGTCCCCAGCACCACGGCAAGCAGGACACCTTCTGCTCAAAAAACGGAATCGTTAAAATTGAAACAAGTTGAAAAAACATCACAGAGTAACTTTATTCTACTTTTTCCTGTAAGATTTAAACGGGAATCACGATTACATGTGACTTTAAAAAGCTTAGGACAATGATGCAGAATGCCACACAATCCTGCAGAAAACTGTTTGTGAATATTGATATGTCAAAGACACAAGAAAACTCGCACTAGCAACACCAACATCTGAATACAATGAGACTGTGTCTGTGGAACTGTGTGAACTTTAACCATGAGTGGTATCCCCACATTATTGACCAGTTTAGTGCAGGCAGAATCCTAAACTCACAGAAATGTTTTGAAATTGTCAAACACTTTGTTCATGACGCGATGCGTGCACGTGGCTCCTCTCAAACAACTTAGTGACAATGGGGGAGAGTTTAATGACAATGACGTGAGAGACATGGCATAAAATTTCAACACAGAGGTAAAGACAACAGCTGCATACGGCCCATGGAGTAATGGACTGCTTGAGGAACGCAATCAAGAACTCCCAGAAACAAAAATGTCAAGGCAAGTAACTGCTGCCAGTGGAACACTGCAATGGACTGGGCTCTTATGGCAAAGAACACATTTTTGGCTACAATACAACACTCCTTGCTGTGCCTTCTAGGCAGCAAGTGTCATGGTCTGGTTGGGCACCTGCAGGTCTCAGACAGCGGCTCCTCCTCCTTTAGGCGGAGTCCGGTTGCCCCTCCCTGGCTGACCACCTGTGAGCAATCGTGCCAGCGGTATATCAGACCTGCGCTCTCAACCACTCATCGCCTGAGTATCTGCTATTCCCATGTTAGTTCAGTGGAGCATCCTAAACCTTGTCTTAACGCCGTGTGATGACTGACCTGTCTTTTCTTGTCCTCAGCGATAGCACCCGGAGTGGAGATCTTGTTCCCCTCGCTCCCGTCCTCCTGGACCTGGGCCGCCAGCTGCTTACACAACGTGGCCTGCCGGCCCACCGCTCACCTGCCTGCCTCCCCACGCCTCGACCGCTTCCGGGTTTTCCGCTCCACCTGTCCCCTCCATCTGAAACCAAGTAAGGCAATTCAATTCAACTGCGGAGGATTATTGGTTGTCTGCTGGATCCCTCTGATCGTGATCTCCTCTTGTTCCAGTGCCCCCGGCCCCTACCTAGTCCTGTTTCTACCTCCCCGCTGTCCCCGCTGTTCAGCCGTCTCCTAGAGGTGTCTAGGTCGCCCTCATTATCACCGACGAATCCTACGCGCCACTAGTGTGGTGGCGTCGCTTTGTGTTTCACCTTTGTTTACCTGTGGGCGGAAATAAATCATTTGTTTTCTGTCACCTCGCTTCCGGGTTGGTTTCTGCGCCTGTGTCCATCCCTGTTCCCTCGTGCCGTTGAGCCGTGACAGCAAGTCACACTTGTGCTTTAGATGCATCAAGAAAGTTTTTACAGAAGCAAAAAGTTCGCAGAGAATATGGAGAGCACTGCGGACACAGACTCGTCACACAGATGTGAAGTATGCAGCTCAAGACGAGGTGTATTACAAGCAAGTGGCCTGCCCTGAGTAGAAGAGACCAGGAATTGTTATTGGTCAAAATGGACCAGTAATAACACGGCCTGCACCTGAAAGAACACCTCTGAAATTAATTAGAGCAGAGACTATAAGCCAGGGCTTCTCATCCAACACTGGTGTCTGACCTTACCAGCTCAAACCTGTAGCTGCACAGGGTAGGATGACATCATATTAGACCCTATGGATAAAGAAAGAAACCAATGAGCTAAAATTCAAACCTCAGTGTGAAACTAGATAAATTACGTTATTCAAAGGAAGTGAAATACAGATGCAAATTAAACAAACTATATCACAGATTTATGAATGAACTGTTCATCACTGCCTTTGTTACCAGTTCAGGCTCTGGTGCTGGGTTGGGGTGTATTCTAGAGATGGCACGATACCACTTTTTTATGTCCGATACCGATTCCGATATCATAAATTTGGATATCTGCCGATACCGATATGAATCCGATATAGTGTTTTTTAATCAACAAAACTGGTTTTTAAATATCTTGCTGCATTTTGTATAAGTTCATACTCAAGTTTAAAACAACAACTACACTAAAGCTATTCTGTTATACCTGTATGCAAAAAAAAAAAAATTTCATAGTTCAGCAATACTGATCAATCTAATAAACTCAAACCTACACCATCCTCCCTATTCTGGTATTTTAAAGAGTACTTAGGGTAAATATTAAGCAACCTAACTAATAGGGTTCCAACTCCCAGCAACAACAAAAATAAATAAATAAAAAATAGGGAACCACCCCTCACGCTCCACCTCATGATGCTTAATCGACGTAATCAACCTTAATTTGATGCAGTGTGAAAAAAAAAATGCACAGAAATCAATTATTTTTCAAGAAATATTAAATAGATTCAACATCTTTCTTCAACAAAATTTCAGACTGCACAGATGGTACCTTCCCAAAGGAAAAAGTACTATATCATTAGACTTAATAGTTACTATATACAGTAATTGACTTCTATTCATTTTACATCAAATTAAAACTTTGGGTGTCAGATAATTATTTATTAAAAGCTAGACATTTTAAATGAGAATAAGAAAGAAAAGTATGTCTTTGTGCCCTCTTTTCCCTGTTAATGCCCTATCAGCCCCCCTGGCTAAACTTTGCTAGATCCGCCCCTGCACAGTTACCAGCCGTCAGCTACAAAAGATCCTCGAGTAGAAAGTAATAATAAATACATTCTAACAACAGCTTATCAAGCGCTGCTGTTGTTCAGCCGCTGGTTTCCTCTTTCTGGTGCAAAGTGGGCCAAAAACAAACCAGAGAGACGGAGTCGCGACAGAAAAGCCGATCAGCTGATCATTAAGCAGTTTCATGATTGAAGTAGCAGCAAGAAGAGGCAGTCGCTCCATATATCGTTTGTTAAGCTTAACGCAGGAATGCTTTACAAACATTCAGAGATGGACTTACACACTTGCTTTACTTCTCTCGGGGATAACTTTGTCGGAGATGAAATGCCGGGTTGCTAGCGAAGCTCCACATGCTATCCAGACCACCGACAGGTCACAAATGCCACAGCCGCTCTATCACGTGATGCATACTGCTCCGACGTGCTAACGTTCTGAGGTGAGTTACGCGTGTTGCAAGTTTTATGAGGTGCTTTCGTGATATTTAATGGATCGGATTACATTTTTTATTTTTCTCCGATATCCGATCCAGTAATTTAGGTCAGTATCGGACCGATACCGATACGTAATATCGGATCGGTCCATCTCTAGTGTATTCACTCATCTTTAACATCACACTGAATCAGCGTCATGGCCAGGCCTCAGGAGTCTGGTTCCACTCCTGCCCCTGTTCACAACGACAGCACCAAAACACATGTCACCTGACACGGAGCAAAAGTCTGCAGCCACAGAGGCACAAGAACTGAGTGTTTTCTGCCAGGACTCTTTATGATCTTAATGGAGAATCAGATCCCCCAAATTTCATCATGAGAAAACAAAGACCTCCTCAGAGGCTCAAACAGAGCCTACCGACGCTAATGACAACATACCTGTGATAAACAACTGTCTGACGTTGAACAGCTGCAGGTTTTCTTTGGTTCCACAGCAGCACCAGCTCGACAAACCTAAGTCCAATAATCAATTTAGGATTATTGGGCGATATATTCACGCATGCTTTTTGGTGGGTGGAGCAATGTAATCATGTAATCACGGACTGATTTAAGAAGTCTAAACACGGACAAATTAATTGCCCCCAAAAAATATAAAGTCGACAATTTGGATTTTCTTTGGCTTTAAACCAGATGAAAGAAGTAAACCCAAGGACGTAACCAAAGCGGTGTGCAACTTGTGCAGACGTATAGTGCAAGCAAAGGATTCAAACTGTCAGGGTCCTGGGTGTGAGCGACCCAGGGTCTCTGGGCAGTTCTGGACATGTGTATTTTTGGTGCTGCTACCTGGTTTGTGGGTTTGTGTGTGTGTGTGTGTGTGCTGAGCACTGGTCTACAGGAGTCTTCAGGCCTGCTGGGTGTGTCCTGCCAGGTGGCTGGCCACGCCTAAGGACCTCACAAACCTGCAGCTGATCTGGTTCATCCGGGGAGCTACATAGGAGTGTAGCTGAGAGCTCCTCAACGCGGGATCATTAAGTTACACTCCAAGTTAGTGTGTGTCTGCATATTGCCGGTCGTGTTTGCCCACGTGAGTTGGTGTTTGATGGCTGCCTTTGTTGTGTCCGTGAAGGAGGAGCGTGGAGCAGAAAAGGACACGCACGGGGTGTGCAGAAACACGGGAGTGGCGAGCACGAGCACGAACGTTGGAGTGAGACACGACACGGGAGTCTAGGGAGCTACGGGAATTTATTGTGTACTTGTTATTTACTTCACTGTAAATAAACGCACTGCCTTCATTAAAGAGTCCAGCATTTGGGTCCAATACCAATATCCCAGTCACAACACACAATGCTAAAAACCAAATAAATGCAGTGAACGAGGCAGGACTGGGCCCACAGATAGGGTGCTTTGCACATGCAGTTAATTTAGCATCCCAAAAGGGAATTAAAGTGAGTAAGATGGACCGCCTCCTTGGGAGGATAAGAAAGGTGGTTTCCTACTTCCGCCGAAGTTCAACAGCTGCTCATGTGCTTAAGACCAAGCGAGATATGCTACAGCTACCTACTCATAAGCTCATACATGATGTCCCAACAAGGTGGAACTCCACTTATGTTATTTTGGAGCGTTATCTTGAGCAGCAGACAGCTATATACTAGGGCTGCTCAATTAATCGAATTTTAATCACGATTACGATCTGGGCTTTCAACGATCATTAAAAATGACTGAGCCGATTATTAGCCCCTCCCTCATACTTTACTCTCGCGCTGCTCCGTGTGGTAAATCAAGCGCATCGCTCTCCATTTCGAACACGCATCACAACAATTAAGAGGACCCGAGGGAAGCTCGGAAAGCTAAGCAGAAGTTATTTGGAGAGGAGAGTGACTGCCGTTGGTTGAAAAGAGAGGTAAAAAAAAACTTCAGTTGTGTGGAAACATTATGGGTTGGCGGAGTTAGACGTGGATGAAGTAGACAATGTGTAAACTTTGCTACGATGTAGTAGCTGCACCACAGAGCAACACTGCAAAGTTCACTAAACATAGATGTTTACATTTTTCATTTATTTCTTATATTGCAAACATTTGCACTGTTATCAGTATTTGCACACTATTTTATATTATAGTGTGTCATTATTCGATACATTGTTATTGTTAACCCTTTAAAGCCGGTCAGAGCAGCACACTCCGTTTTGTGTAACTATTTTTAACCCTTGGATGCACAACCTACCAATACCTACACTCTTCCACGAGTGGGGTCAAAAATGACCCCAAATAGAAACAATGCATTTTGCTATAAACTCGGTTGTTATTCTTCAAAATCTTTAAAACAAAGAGTTGTTATATTTTCATATTTGAGATATTCCTCATAAAACATGTTTGTGACATGAGGCCCTTTGCATTTTTATTAGTTTTTTCATAAATTTTAAGAAATTGCAGTTTTTGTATCACTTGTATCACTTTTGTATGCTTGCTCTGCATATACTGCAGAAGCTGGGTCTTCCTTCTGAAAGGCACAAGTTGTTCATCCACTGTAACACAATCACTGAGGATGAATTTCTGCCTGCAGTTGACCAGGAACAGGCCCCATATGTAGCAGAAAGCTGCCATGTGGTTTGTTTTCAGTCGGTAGGCTCTGGTCCTCTTGTCATCAAAGTGCAAGAAACAGCAAATATCTTTAAATCTTTGAATTGACATAGTGGCCTTGTACAATGGGTTATGCAGAGGACTCCCAAAAAACACACTGACTGGTACATCCCAGTTCTTCTCACTTCCTGCGAGAATGGTCAATCAAATGAAGGCCAGGAGCTTATGTTTGATTATATTTTTCCACTCTTTTCCCCTGTCTGTGGCTACTCTTTGTGCCTCCATGTTTGTGCATGTCAGCACCTCTTCTATTAAATTATCAGACATGAACATCTTCCATGCATCTATTGGGGAGACAGTACTAAACCCAGGTGCAAGCCCTGGCCAACTAATTCAGAATATTGTGGCTAGAGCAGTAAGAGGGGCTCATTCTGTTAGACTCAATATTCATTTCCTCTTCAGAGGACTCATCAGAGGACTCCTCTGTATCTGACTGGCCTTGTCCAGCGGGGGTGGGGTGGGGGGGACAGTAGTCTGGGTCCTCTATATCTGAGATGTCAGATTCTGAGTCAGTGCCTCCGATGGGCTCTTCATCCCATCCGTCCGGGATCATTTATAGGGCAAGGTCCACAGGGATCCTAGCTGTTCTCATAACAGCCATGTTACTTTAAATATTTAAAAAAAAAATCAGAAAGGACAATGTTTGAAATGCACAGGAAACTATAAATAGGGCTGTACAAAAATGGTCCTCAGGTGCGCATTTGCTGTCAAAATAAAAGACGTGCACCAGATAAGAAGTTGGAACGCTCGTTTGCGTACATTAGACGTTCTGGAGGAGGACAGACATTTGTTCAGAACTCTAAAGATGTCGAAGAAGCAAGCTCCGTAAGCAATTACTTTGGCGTTCCTCCACCGCTAAAGAAGCGCGTATTCTATTAATTTCCGGGAATACTTTTATTTTGACAGCGAACCACTTATGTGCAGCCCTGACTATAAATCATGTATGTTACTGTGTAAAAATTAATTCTTGATCCATAAGATGTGTAAGTGGGACAGTCAGAGTTGCTAAGAATGAAAGTTTCATAGAAGATTCCATAGGAACTGCTTGGGGTCATTTTTGACCCCACTTGTGGAAGAGTGGAGTAGTGATACAATAACGGCATTTTTTTTAATTAATGAAAAAAATTAATAAAAATGCAAATGGCCTCATGTTACAAACATATTTTATGAGGAATACCTGGAATATGAATATATTACAACTTTTTATTTTAAAGATTTTGAAGAAAAACAACCCATGGGGTCATTTTTGACCCCACGTGTGCATCTAAGGGTTAAATCCCTGTAGAACCTGAACCGCGTAAGCTAGCGCAATAATGTTTTGCATATGAAACCGGAGGAGTTGTACTTACATCTTATGCCATCAGCTTGTCCTCGGTCACGGTTTCCTTCCACATAAAGCTTTGCAAAAATTGCATAAAAAGCACTTGCAGGAACAAAAACATAATATTCCAGAAACACGCTTTGCTGATCCATCAGCTGTTCTTAACACTTCCCACTTTGAAAAAGACGTCAACGCGAACTATCGCATTTCCTGCCCGAAACCGGAAGTGACGTCATTTTCGCAGAAAATGTCGTTTTTTACTTGTAGGCCTTAAAAGCCTATACTAGTGTTTTTATAAGTCATGTTTGACTTTTCTGAATAGTTGCTGGGATGCTTAGAACTCGAATTCCACAGCTGGAAATAGTTTATTTTGATGCACATGTTGTTTTCTTTGCAAATTTGCATCATAGGATTGTTTTTTTGTTTTTCCTGCAGTATATAAAAATTGCTGTATCTCCAAAATAAAACTATGAAGACACTCAAAATAAATTTCCTGTTGTTGTAAACTATTTTTACAACTTTTTTGTATTTAAAGTTTTGAGGGATAAACCTCTTAAATTTCTCCAAGTAGAAATATATGTAAAAAAACTAAACAAAAACGATTTTCAATTTTTTTTGTAGTATATTGCACTTGTTTGCTGTGCTGGGTGGCTGTGGCTCAGGTGGCAGAGCAGGTCAGCCACTAATCAGAAGGTCGGTGGTTCGAGCCCAGGCTGCCTCCTGGCTGCATGCCAAATATCCTTGGGCAAGATACTAACCCCATGTTTGCCTACTGGTGGTGGTCAGAGGGCCCGGTGGCGCCAGTGTCCGGCAGCCTCGCCTCTGTCAGTGTGCCCCAGGGCAGCTGTGGCTCCAATGTAGCTTGCTATCGCCAGTGTGTGAATGACTGAATGTACTAGAAAAGCACTATACAAATGCAGGCCATTTTCCTTTTGTTTGCAATTAATGTAGTTACTATGGACTTTATGCATACATATTATTAAAATATGGGCTATAACACTTATATTGATGTATAGCAACTTGAAATACTCCCACAAATGGCACTACAGCATGTAAAAAAATAATATAAGCTCTGGCGGACTTGGTTCTATGGTAGGTCTTAAAGGGTTAAATAAATATTGTCAAATAATCGTGATCTCAATTTCAGTGAAGATAATCGTGATTATCATTTTTGCCATAATCGAGCAGCCCTACTATATACTCTGCATTAACAGACAAAACCCTGAAGAAAAATGTCAGAGACATCGTCACCTTGTCTGATGATGATGTTAGAGTGGCAGAGAAGGTCCTCCAGCTGCTCAAACCACTCAAACCACAACTCTGTTGAGCAGTGAAGCTGCACCATCTGTGTCCATGATCCTGCTTCTGAAAACAAGGATCCTACAAGCCATGGTCCCAAGTGAGGAAGACAGCACCATCACAAGAGATGTCAAGACTGCCATTAGAGAGGACCTGAAGCGCAGATACACTTCACCACCAGCCCTACAGGAGGACCTTCACAGAGCTACTGCACTTGATCCAAGGTTCAAGTCCCTGTCTCACCTAGACATGGCCCTACGCCTGAGGACATACAGTGATCTCACTACTGAGACTGTGAGCAGTCTTGGAACTGCAGACTGTGAAGAGGCAAAGAAAATAAATATTTAGAAATTATATATTTTTTATTTTTAATGATAATGTTTTTCTTCAAAGTTATTTCCACATTTGAATGTCAATGAAATATTTAAAAATAATTGTTTTAATCAATAAAGTAACTTTCCCTGTAGGGTCAAGCAGCACCAACAGGAGCAGACACATGTCCTCCTCAAAAGAAGCCGGCAATGGCAGAGCTTTTTGGTGACGCCTTTGTACAGAAGGACATGGGCAGCAAGGCTTTTGACACCATCAAAGAGGAGGTGGCATCCTATGAGGCAGCAAGTGGCATTCCAGTGGATGGTGATCCACTGACGTGGTGGAAAAGTAATGACTGTAAACACCCTCACCTTGCCATAATGGCAAGACGCTATCTGGCTGTGCCTGCCACTTCAGTGCCTAGCGAGAGGGTGTTCTCAACAGCAGGGGACATCGTTACAGCAAAGAGGTCTACACGCTCCCCAGAAAATGTAGACATCCTCATCTTTTTTTTTAAAAAATTTGAAGTTATAACCTCACATCTGCTTTGCTTTCTTTCTTCTTTTTTGATGATGTGGACATAAGCTAGTTTTTATTTCATTCTCCAAATGTTCAAAGTAAGAAGCAATGATACCTTAAATTGCATTTTAAGTTGTTTTTGATTGTATACACATTAAAGGAAATAATTATAATGCCCTATAATGCACCTTAATTTGTTTTTATATAATTGTGTGGAATGATTCTACAGTTGAATGTTTTTTATAGGGAAAAACATACTTAAATAAATAAATAAACGGACAGTTAAATTTGTCTTGTCTTTTTTTGCTGATCTGAAAATTGATCTGATCCGTGAGTTTTTTGATCCGTTGCACCACTAGCTAGAACATACTTTAACAGCTAAAATTCAGTTGTGAACCTTCCTACCTTTGTGAATGTGACCTACAAGCATACTTTAACAGCTAAAAGTAAGTTGCAAATTGTCCTACCTTTGTTAATGAGAGGTAGAAACTTGAACGGGTAAAATGAAGTGGCAAACCATCCTGGCTTTATAAATAAGAGCTACAAACACACTCTGATGGGCAAAGTTAAGTGGTAAACCGTCATATCTACTTAAATTTGTCCTGGAAGTATTCTGTGACAGCAGAAATGTGCATAAACTACTTAAGGTAGGACATTTCGCCAAAGTAGGATGGTTTGTCAGAACACCGGTGTGACGGTAGAGCAGTATGGTCACATAAGTACAGACCTCCCGAAAGCCAACCAGATAAACTCAGCTAAAACACGAATTAAAGCTTGAGGCAAAACAACTTTGGAAGATGAGGGGAGGGACAACAAAAGCAAAGAATAAAAAATCCCCAGAAACCCAAGGTAAAGACATAAAACACCTGAACAACGAGGACAAGCTAGCACCCGAAGCTAATATGGCTACCTTTCAAAACGGGCTAGACTGTATTAGCAAACAAATTCAATCCCTCCAAAATAGGGCTGCTCAATTAATCGAATTTTAATCACGATTACGATCTGGGCTTTCAACGATCATTAAAAATGACTGAGCCGATTATTAGCCCCTCCCTCATTTATCCGCGACACCTTAAAGGCCGGTCCGTGAAAATATTGTCGGGCATAAACCGGTCCGTGGCGCAAAAAAGGTTGGAGACCGCTGATTAAGAGGACCCGAGGGAAGCTCGGAAAGCTAAGCAGAAGTTATTTGGAGAGTGACTGCCGTTGGTTGAAAAGAGAGTTTAAAAAAAAAAAAACTTCAGTGGTGTTGCACACTATTTTATATTATTTTTTTAAAGTCATTGTTAACCCTTTAAAGCCGGTCAGAGCTGCATGCTCCGTTTTGCGTAACTATTGTTAAATCCCTGTAGAACCTGAACCGTGTAAGCTAGCGCAATAATTTGTTTTGCATATGAAACCGGAGGAGTTGTACTTACATCTTATGCCATCAGCTTGTCCTCGGTCACGGTTTCGTTCCACATATAGCTTTGCAAAAATTGCATAAAAAGCGCTTGCAGGAACAAAAACATAATATTCCAGAAACACGCTTTGCCGATCCTATCAGCTGTTCGTAACACTTCCCACAGTGAAATGATGCACATGCTGTTTTCTTTGCAAATTTGCATCATAGGATTGTTTTTTGTTTTTCCTGCAGTATATAAAAATTGCTGTATCTCCAAAATAAAACTATGAAGACACTCAAAATAAATTTCCTGTGGTGGGAAACTATTTTTTGCAACTTTATTGTATTTAAAGTTTCGAGGGATAAACCTCTTAAATTTCTCCAAGTAGAAATATATGTAAACAAAACAAAAGCGATTTTCAATTTTTTTTGTAGTTTATGTAATTACTTTTCCAACTATTTATTTATGAGTGACTTATGTATGTATGTATGTATATATATGTATATATTGTACTATTCTTAGTTAGCGTATTGTCTGTCTTGTCTTAATGTTGGTTTAAAATGGAGCACTGTAACAAAAAATAATTTCCCCCAGGGATCAATAAAGTATTCTGATTCTGATTCTGATACTATGGACTTAATGCATACATATTATTAAAATATGGGCTATAACAGTTGTATTGATGTATAGCAACTTGAAATGCTCCCACAAATGGCACTACAGCATGTAAAAAAATAATATAAGCTCTGGTGGACTTGGTTCTATAGTAGGTCTTAAAGGGTTAAATAAATATCGTCAAATAATCGTGATCTCAATTTCAGTGAAAATAATCGTGATTATCATTTTTGCCATAATCGAGCAGCCCTACTCCAAAACAACCTGAAATCGGACTTCATAACATTCAAAGAAGAAATTACCGGTCAAATGAAACACGAACTGAATAAATTCAAAGAAGACATCGACCAGAAGTTTAAGAACATGACTACTAGGGCTGCCACAAAAAGATTATTTTGATAGTCAACTAGTCACTGATGATTTTTGCAATTAGTTGACTAATCAGATCATTCATCCGCTGGACGTAAAACGTACAGCTTATTGCACCAGCATGCATCTGCTCTTAAATAACTATCATTAGCTTACAGCTTGAAGTGTTTAAGGCATGTGCTAACTAAAAATAAAGACGAGATGATAATTTAAGATGGCGCCGGTGAGGTCGGCTGCCGTCACGACTGCTCCGACCACTTTTTCTTTGTCTTTGTTTTTTAAGTTAGTTTTCAGCGTTTCTAAATCGGCAAATCATCACCATTGGGTACATTAGGTATGACAGTGACACTCTTGTTTCTATTGGTTTACAATGTACTCACAATTCGAAGTTTTTAACTCCGGATCCGAGCTGGCCGAGTGAGATCTCGAGGGAGAACAAAGGGAAGCGGCGGCGGCCTAGAGGGAAGCGAGCCGGCGTCAGGAACAGGCTGAGAGCTCGTGCACACCGCACACCTCTGCCTAGCATCCTGCTCGCCAACGTCCAGTCACTGGAGAACAAGCTTGACGACCTCAGGGCCAGGATAAAGTTCCAGAGAGACATTCGGGACTGCAATCTCCTCTGCTTCACCGAGACATGGCTGAACCCAGCGGTGCCGGACCACGCCATCCAGCCGGCCGAGTTCTTCTCGGTTCACCGCATGGACAGGACACGGGACTCGGGGAAGTCAAGGGGAGGCGGCGTGTGTTTAATGGTGAACAACAACTGGTGCAACAGTGCGAACGTTGTTCCTCTCACACGCTCCTGCACACCAAATCTGGAACTACTGTCCATCATGTGTCGTCCTTTTTATCTACCTCGGGAATTTACATCGGTCATTGTAAGTGCCGTTTATATTCCACCACAAGCGGACACGGTCACCGCCTTATGCGAGCTGCATGAGGCACTCACACAGCACCAGACACAACACCGGGACGCTGCGCTTATTGTGACGGGGGACTTTAATAGCGCCAACCTCAAACGCGCAGCGCCGAACTTTTATCAACACATCACCTGCCCCACCAGGGGTGAAAGGACACTGGACCACTGCTACACTACGGTCAAGGACGGCTACAAGGCACAATCCCGCCCCCCGTTTGGCAAATCTGATCACGCCGCCATCTTCCTCATGCCAAAATACAAACAAAGGCTGAAACAGGAAGTTCCGGTTCAGAGGAAGGTCGCGCGCTGGACGGATCAATCGGTGGCCGCGTTACAGGACGCACTCGATGACGCAGACTGGGGCATGTTCAGAAACAGCTCCGACTATGACGTCAACGTGTTTACGGAAGCGGTTGTGGGATTCATCGGGAAACTAGCGGATGATACCGTGGAGACAAAGACTATCACAACGTTTCCCAACCAGAAGCCGTGGGTGGATAAAACCATCCGCGACGCTCTGAGATCCCGCACCGCTGCCTACAACACGGGACTCATGACGGGGGACATGGACCCGTACAAAGCCGCGTCATATAACGTGTGGAGGGCAGTGAAAGAGGCGAAGCAGCGCTACGGGAGGAAACTAGAGTCACAACTCCAACAGAGTGACTCTAGGAGCCTGTGGCGGGGACTAAGGACAATAACGGACTATAAAGCACCAACAACCGGTATGACGAACGCGGCCGTGACTCTGGCAGACGAGCTGAACACTTTCTATGCTCGCTTCGAGGCTGCAGCTAAGGTCTCCAACAATGCTAGTGTTAGCGGCGCTAACGGCTGCAGACAGGAAGATACTGCCAGCACTGGAAACGTGCTCGTCATCTCCGAGCATGAAGTAAGGAGAGCCTTCAAGAGAGTGAACACCAGGAAAGCAGCAGGACCAGACGGCATCCCAGGTCGTATCCTAAGAGACTGCGCATACCAGCTAGCTCCTGTGTTCACTGAGATATTCAACATCTCTTTATCTCAGTCGGTGATCCCCACATGCTTCAAAGAGTCCATCATTGTTCCTGTCCCGAAGAAACCCCACCCTGCTTCTCTCAATGACTATCGCCCTGTAGCCCTCACCTCAGTAGTGATGAAGTGCTTTGAACGCCTGGTCAGAGACTTCATCATTTCTTCACTACCAGACACACTGGACCCACTACAGTTCGCTTACCGTCCAAATCGTTCCACAGACGATGCCATCTCTCATCTCCTCCACACATCACTCACTCACTTGGACACTAGAAGGGGGAATTATGTTAAAATGCTCTTCATAGACTACAGCTCTGCATTTAACACCATAATTCCCTCCACACTCACCACCAAGCTGGAGCATCTGGGACTCAGCTCATCTATGTGTCAGTGGATCTCCAACTTCCTAACTGGCAGACCGCAGGCAGTAAGGATGGGCGGACATGTCTCAGCCTCCACCACTCTCAGCACTGGAGCCCCCCAGGGGTGTGTTCTGAGCCCCCTGCTGTACTCTTTGTACACATATGACTGTGTAGCCACTACCAGCTCCACCACCATCATCAAGTTTGCTGACGACACCGTCGTGGTGGGCCTGATCTCTGATAACAACGAGACGGCCTACCTGAAGGAGATTAGGAATCTGGAGAACTGGTGCCAGAGGAACAACCTCCTTCTAAACGTCAGTAAGACAAAGGAGCTGATAGTGGACTTCAGCACTAAGCAGGAGAGGAACTACCAGACCCCCGTCATCAACGAGTGCCCAGTGGAGAGAGTGGACAGCTTCAAATACCTCGGAGTTCACATCACGCAGGACCTGTCATGGTCCTGTCACATCAACACCGTGGTGAAAAAGGCCCGACAGCGTCTCTACCACCTCAGACGCTTGAGAGACTTCCAACTGCCCTCCAAGGTGCTCAGGAACTTTTACTCGTGCACCATAGAGAGCATCCTGGCGGGAAACATCTTAACCTGGTTCGGGAACAGCACCATGCAGGACAGACGAGCTCTACAGAGGGTTGTGCGGTCAGCTGAGCGCACCATCCGCTCCGAGCTCCCTGACCTGCACTCAATCTACAGCAGGCGGTGCTGGACCAAGGCCAGGAAGATCGTGAAGGACCTCAGCCATCCCAACAACAGACTGTTCTCTCTGTTGAGGTCAGGAAAGCGATTCCGCTCCCTGAAGACCAACACAGAGAGACTGAGGAGGAGCTTCTTCCCGCAGGCGATACGGTCTCTCAATCACACCACCACACAGTACTGACCCACACATACAGTTCTTACACACACACTGGACTTTCTGGACTTTGGTTTTGCACAACACTGGTCACTATATTCTTCATTTCCGGTTAATACTTGTACAGCTGCTGTTATTGTGTATATATTTATTTATATTTATATTTCTTCATACATTCTTATATAGTTCTATATTGTGTATTTTGTTGTACAGTTATTTTATTTTCAACTTTAATTTATATTTTATTCCTTCCCAGTTAAATTTACCCTTCATTCTAATTTGTGTTGTACAGTTATTTCATTTTTAACCTTAATTTATATTCTATTCCTTCCTAGTTAAATTTACCCTTTTTAATTTTTCATATTTATTTCCTATCTTATTCATAGCCTTTTCCTTTTTTGTTTTCTTTAGGTCACGAGCAGTTGTCCAAGCATTTCACTACATATCGTACTGTGTATGACTGTGTACGTGACAAATAAAATTTGAATTTGAATTTGTTAAACTTTCAATGAAATTTGCAGATTGGTGGACTCGGTGGAGTTTAATAAATTCTGCCATCTGTTCTTTCTATGTAAAATATAACAGGATACTGGTGTAAATTCTCTACCATCTCACACTTCTGTTTAATCAGTTCTCTGTTTGACATTTATTCATCTGTGTAAAAACTCTAACTTTAATCTCAGCCAAACCAATTTACTGAGGAACAACTAACACACTGAAAAAAGCCAAACAATAACATTTTTAAATGATCTGAGTGACTTATATATCATGTTTAACCTGAGTAGCGAAAGACCTCTAGCTATCGAGCTGGTGGGTCTCCGAAAACGTCAGAGCACTTTTGCAACTGTGTGATGTCTTAAAAAAAACGAGCAGATATTTAAAGTTTACATAGCTATGAGTAGTTTTATGGACAAAACCCACCAGGTCATTCAGTGTTCCCTTAGTGCTAATGTATATAAGAGATGTTGGTGTACTATAACTGAAGTAATGTTGTTAAGTCCTTAAAGTCATATTCTTTTATTGTCGTGACTGTATTTGAAGCTATTTTTATTTTTGTATGATACCTGATTTATATGGAATATGGCTGAACTAGAGCTGGGCGATATGAGATTTTTTCATATCACGATATGTTTTTTTCATTTCAGGCGATAACGATATCTATCACGATATAAGCCAAATAACTATATTTGTAAGATTTAAATGTGCCGTTGCTCACAAGTAAAATGTGAAATAATCAGCAGCTTGTTTTTATTTAAATATTTATTTCCCATAATAAGTTCAACAGGGTAGATGTACTTAAGGAACATGAGACTTTTTCAGATAAATAAAGGCAAATATTGCAAACTACACAAAAGGCAGCCGCTAAAGCGTTTAAGTTTCAAAATAGAACAAACGAAACAGCCTAATTTGTCAATTCCACTTAGAAACAAAATATAAATTCTAAAAATAAATCTTAGTTTGTTTTACAGAAGAACAGACAAAACTGACTAACTTTTGTCAATATCAAATAAACTGAGAACTAAAAGGAAATTCTCAATCTCTCCTTGTTGTATAGCTGAGCTTTTCAAACAGTTTTAACAGTTACTTTAGTCTGACAAAAGCCGAATGACGAATTAGCGCTTCCAGTCAGAGACTGAGGCTACGTCCACACGTACACGGGTATTTTTGAAAACGGAGATTTTCCGTTTTCGTTTTAAAAAATAATCCCGTCCACACATAAAGGCAGAAATGAAGGAAAACGCTGCTATGAACATGCCAAAGCAGCAGGTGGCGCTAGATTCCTAACCGTGCAGAAATGTTGGCCAATCAGAAGTCTAGAAGCCTCGGTGGGAAAAAGTAAACAAAGCTGGGGCATAGAAGCAGAACCGAGTCGTCTGTGTGGACGGACAGTAACTGTGTGTATATGTAAGCATTTAAACACTGCAGAGAGTAGAATTAACAGTATTGTAGAAATTCATTTCACCGAAACAATAACGTGGCGCACAGTGTGACGCATGCACCAGTTTATTGTATTTCCAGACTTGCTTTCGGCACAATTTACAGTGCACGCTACTCTGTTTTTTGTCAGACTTGAAATAGCCGAAATACCTTCAAACTACGGAACTTCTATGGCTCTTCCGTTCGACAATCTCTCCGGCGTTGGAACCATCATCTGTTTTCTCTTCGGTCACGCTCGGTTGATTTTTCTAGTCGGCACACTCATTTCCTCCATTACGCGCTGGCTGCTTCCCAAACAAACACACGTGCGGCTTGGCACTTGTGCTGTACGTAACAAGTCACGCGACGTGACGCTGCGGCTGTGATTGGTTCGGCTCTGCGCTACTTAATTTGGATTGGCTGACCTTTTTTTTTTTTTTTTTTTTCTTTTTTAAGAGGACAAGAGCGGCGAGGTCTATCGCGATACATATCGTTATCGTTCTATCACCCAGCTCTAGGCTGAAGTAAACTAAAGTATAAAATACATTTGTTTAATAGTAATTTAACATTTTATAATTCACATATTAAACTATGAATTAAATGGTTTAAAAGCATGTAGAATAGCATATGTAGGCAAGTATATTTCTCCCTTTTTTTTTTAATTTATCAAGAAGCTGAGACAAAAAGGAAAAACAAAGAAACAGGGCAGGGTTCGGTGGTTGAATCATCTGTCCCCACCAATGCCAAAACCAAATCTACACCCTTGAACACAGAAATAAGTGGAAAATCTGGAGGGACAAAAAACATTGACAACTGAAAACAGAATAGCGGGAGTACCCAGTAGGAGAAGAGCTTCTAACTCACTGTTGCTGAAGCAGGACATGCATTTTTTGTTGATAACACTAAAACTAAAATGTCCGTTTAAAAACAGAAGGATAAACATTAACAACAACTCAGACTCTAATTTGAAGTCAACATTTAGCGAGCGAAAGACCTTTGGTCTTCATTAACAGCAGTGAGATACAGGCCAACTCAGGTTTGGGAGCTGTTCAGAGTATTAAGGCCTAATAATCTTATTTAGCAGCAAAATGTGAGATCAAATTCAGCTAGCGGCCTCTGGGCTTTCACCGCTGCTTTCCGTCATTAACAGTTAAGGACTGTAATATTACAATGACATTACTTTGTTACGTGCATAAACCTATCCATGTTACCAGCGGTTTAATTAGGAGAAAATCTAAACAAGCACCATGTGTCGAAAGAACAACGGACAATAAAGTTAAGAGGTGAAATTTGTGTCTTCAAACTGGTTAAATCTGGTTTCTGCTCACAGACTGACGAAAAAGAAAAAAGTTAGCTTACCTAACAGGTGAAAAATATCAGCGAGAGCGGTTATGCTAACACTACCAGAACCCCCACAGACAATAAGAAATTTATAAATAACAAGGTTCCTACTTCTTTCCCTTTCTCGCCGGGTTTAGTGGACGCAGTCCCGCGTGCTTCTCCAGCGCCCTTCTCTGTCCGGTCGGGAGCTTTGATGCACAGGCGTGTCCGCTAACAGCTCTGCCAGTAAGAAAAGTTGCTGTCAGGTATGTGTCAGGTGAAAATGTTCCACCCTAGCTGCTGTTTGTTCCTCTTCAAATGCAAAGCCTTTGAGAAAAACGGCGAAACGGAGTGGCTGGAAACGTCTGTTAGTTCGGAGCAATAAGATGCATGCTCCAATCACGCATTAAATCAGCCAATCGCCGAGCTCCAAAACTCGTGATTGGCTGATTGTTTTTTGTTTATTTTTTCCCCCCTCTAGCTTTATTTCAACTGGAACAATAACAGCAAATATTATACATGGAGGAGACGTTGTACAATTGTAGTGCAAAATTATAATAAAGTGGAAGAGTATGTATAACTAAACAAATAAGAGACAATGATTAAAAGGGAGAAAAATAGAAAATTACGTTTTTGTTGTTGTTGTTTTTTTAAAAACAAAGCAAGACACACAGTAACATTTTAATAATCAAATAATAGTGATTTTTTTAAGCTTTCTTCTTGTGATAAGATAAGACAAGATAAAATAAGATAAGATAACCTTTATTAGTCCCACGTGTGGGAAATTTGTTTTATTACAGCAGTGGACAGTGCAAAGTTGCATAGAGAAATTAGAGAAATTGGAACTGGAATAATATATCTATGAGATACTGTACACAATAGAATAGAATAAAATTAAAATAAAATACTATATACATTGTATATAGTATTTTATTTTATTGTAGCTCTAGTAATAAATAATAATGTAAGGATTCTGGATCAGCACCGTGATGCCCATAGTATATACAGTATTCTGAAGAAGGTCTAAAATCTCACTGTGTGTGCGTGCATGTGTGTGTTTTATTTAGATGGATTAAAAAAAAAAATATTACTCATGATTAGGGATGGGTATCGTTTAGGTTTTATCCGATACCGGTGCCAAATCGGTACTTTTGAAACGGTGCCGGTGCTCAAACGGTGCTCAAACCGGTGCTTAAAGAATGGAGAACACAAAATTGGTCCAAAAACCTCTCATGTTCAGCTGGTTTTTGTAAAAAGATAACAATGTTAGCCTTTTCTGCAGCTATGGGGCATATATGGTATCACTCTTGGCTGGAAGCAGTGCTTAAACAATGGAAAAAACACAAACTTTGTCCAAAAACCTCTCATGTTTAACTGTTTTCCTCTTTTTCTTTGGTCATTTTAGCCTTTTTGGCCAGGGTGAAGGGAGTACCTGCCATCAAACAAGAAGACAGCCGCATGTAGCTATGATGATGTTTGCTAGTTCACCTTACATGCATTAATGTAATAACGTGGTTAGCCTACTCAACGTAAATTACACACGAACAACATTAAGCTACTCACGCAGAGAAGAATGGCTACTGCTGCATCATCATCCTCATCATTTCTGCTACACTGTCAGGGCTAGGGGCCAGGACTCTCCTCTTCGGGTTTTTGGGGGATGTTGCTAACATGTTGCTCCGATAACAGGCACCACACCCACAGTAGATGTGCTCGGTGTGAGGTCTCACAGCAAGCTATCAAATACGGCGCATTTCTCGGCTTTTTAAAAAAAATG
This sequence comes from Mchenga conophoros, assembly GCF_057382185.1. Classification (NCBI taxonomy): domain Eukaryota; kingdom Metazoa; phylum Chordata; class Actinopteri; order Cichliformes; family Cichlidae; genus Mchenga; species Mchenga conophoros. The sequence goes on along the minus strand of NC_140531.1, from coordinate 743,015 downwards.
CTATGTGTCGCCAGGTGTTTCATCGGATTCGAGGTGTTACCTCCTTTGACAGTATCAGCTTAAAGCACTTGTTGCAGGCTGCTGAGTTTGCATATTTTGCTGTGAAGTACAGCCAGACTTTTGACCGCTTCGGCTTGGGCATTTTTAATCTGTAGCTCTGCTCTAAAAGAACGTACGTACCTGGACCCGCCTACTATCCTCGGAAACGTAAAATGATTGGCTAGAAGTGTATCACAGCTCAGGAAAAAAAAGCACCGAAATAAAGCACCGAAATGTGCGCTGCTTTTCGGTCTGGTTACTACCGTTTATGTCAGAACCGGTGCCCATCCCTACTCATGATATAACATTGTCCAGACATGCCTGGTAAGGACATGAGGAGGAAACAGTAGAAGCTGTGTGAGGCTACTAAAGGCAGTGCTATAACATTTTTCTGTCATCATTTTATTATAGATTAAGTGCAAGAGTTGTTAGGTGTGGATAATTAAATTATAGTTTATTGCAATAGCAAGTTGTGCCTTGTTCTCAGATAGACAGCAAGTGGAGAGTGATATAGAGTGATGGGATGGAAGAAAGAAGAGAAGCAAAGAGTGATTCACAGGCGGAGCCTAAATTATTTCTCACAGTTTTTTGTTGCCTTATGGTTCCAAGTGCTGTCACCAATCTTTGCATTTTGTTATTATCTCATGATACTTGTTTAATCAGCTACCATCTCTCCTATGGACTTTTTAATGTTTACAGTCTCAGATCAACACAGCCCTGCCCTCCAGCACTATCCACAGCAAACCCTCAATAGCAACATTGCACCCATCAGGTAAAACATTGGCTACGTTTGCTTTGCCTTGTTGCCCATATTAGATTCTTGATGAATGTGTGTTGTTGTTATTCAGCCTGGTTCAATGTGCCCCTTTTTAACTTTGAGCACCCGCCCCTTTAAACCTCTCTGCACGGCCCTGCCAGCAGGTACTGAAGACTGTTATCCGTTTCGCTGTCACTGTCCGTGAGGTTTTTTTCCCCCAAAAGGTCAAGGCCCGCCGCTCGCACACTCTGTCTGCGCATGCGCATCTCAACGACTGACCCCCTCCATCCGCTCCCGGGAGGTTATAGTATGATGTGTTCTGACATCACTCTCTCTCTCCCTGTCATTTATTTGGCTCGAAACACATATTAACAAATTGCTCAGTGATGAACAACTACTCAGATCATTTACCTAAGCAGTGTGCTTTGTCAAAATGAAGTGTGTGTTCATTACACTGACATTCTGTTCTGAAATTGTTATTTACTTGTATTTTATAATTTGACTTTACATACTGCTGGGTGGTTTGTAAAGTTTACAATAACTAGTATTATCATTATGCTATATTTTCAAAAATATATAATAATCTCAAAAGTAATGCCTTGGAGTAGAAAATAGTAATACTTCATTAAAATTTAAAACTAAAGTACAGTATTTGAATGTGTGTATTGTGTCTATTGTTTGCAAATATTTCCAACTTTTATTTACACTGAACAAAAATATAAACGCAACACCTTTGTTACTGCTCCCATTCCCCATGGGATGGACGTAGAGACCTAAAATTCATTCCAGATACACAATATAACCATCCCTCCCAAACAGTGGTCACAAATCAGTCCAAATGTGTGGTAGTGGGCACATCTGCTATATTGAGATAATCCATCCCACCTCACAGGTGTGCCACATCAGGATGCTGATCTGACATCATGAGTAGTGCACAGGTGTACCTCAGACTGCCCACAACAAAAGGCCACCCTGGAATGTGCAGTTTTGTCTCACAGCAAAATGCCACAGATGCCACAAGCAATGAGGGAGCGTGCAATTGGCATGCTGACAGCAGGAATGTCAACCAGATCTGTCGCCCGTGCATTGAATGTTCATTTCTCAACCATAAGCCGTCTCCACAGGCGTTTCAGAGAATATGGCAGCACATACAACCGGCCTCACAACCGCAGACCTCGTGTAACCACACCAGCCCAGGACCTCCACATCCAGCAGGTTCACCTCCAAGATCATCTGAGACCAGCCACCCAGACAGCTGCTGGAACAATTGGTTTGCACAACCAAACAATTTCTGCACAAACTGTCAGAAACCGTCTCAGGGACGCTCAACTGCATGCCCGTCGTCCTCATCGGGGTCTTGACCTGACTCCAGCTCGTCGCCGTAACAGACTTCTGTGGGCAAATGCTCACATTCGATGGCGTCTGGCACGTTGGAGAGGTGTGTGCTTCACGGATGAATCATGGTTCACATTGTTCAGGGCAGATGGCAGCTGAGAATGTCCCAGTTCTTGCATGGCCAGCATACTCACCGGACATGTCACCCATTGAGCATGTTCGGGATGTGCTTGACCGGCGTATACGACAGCGTGTACCAGTTCCCACGAATATCCAACAACCTCGCACAGCCATTGAAGTGGAGTGGACCAACATTCCACAGGCCACAATTGACAATCTGATAGACTCCATGCGACGATGTGTTGCACTGCATGAGGCAAATGGTGGTCACACCAGATACTGACCGGTTCTGGGTCCCCAGACCCCCAATAGCGCAAAAAACTGCACATTCCAGGGTGGCCTTTTGTTGTGGGCAGTCTGAGGTACACCTGTGCACTACTCATGATGTCAGATCAGCATCCTGATGTGGCACACCTGTGAGGTGGGATGGATTATCTCAATATAGCAGATGTGCCCACTACCACACATTTGGACTGATTTGTGACCACTGTTTGGGAGGGATGGTTATATTGTGTATCTGGAATGAATTTTAGGTCTCTACGTCCATCCCATGGGGAATGGGAGCAAAAACAAAAGTGTTGCGTTTATATTTTTGTTCAGTGTAAATATTACGTTTCCTACCATCTTCTCTTAAAGGGTAATTGCCAGGTATCCCGCCCTTCCCCTTCGCACACACATGCACACAAAGAAAACACACAGTATAATTCACAGCCTCATTATAGTGAATAAATATTTATGCCATTTACACCATCAAACTTAGATTGCTAAGGATGAAGAACCGTTTGTTCTTTAAAGAACCATTTGTAATAGCTGAAGAACCATCCACAAAATAAAAAGGTTCTTTGACGTATGATGGTTCTTTAAAGAACCATGAAGACATCTGAAGAACCATTTAAGAACCATAATTTTTCTGAGTGTAGAGCAGAGCTGGCCTGTTCAGTCTCTTCCTGTCCCCCGGTAGAGAGTGTCCCGATTCGTGATTGAGGTGTGAGACAAATGACCACTGGTCCAAGTGTGTCAAAACAATGATTTTATTAAACACATGTATGGGAAGATACACAGCTCAATATTGTTAACACAGATCTCCCGTCAAAACATACTTTCAGAATAGTTTTATTATGTCAGGATTCATGCCTCTTCTTGCGTCAGAAAGAATATCACATGCATAGGTTATAATTAATGACAGTTAAACAAGTTTCCGTGTTCAACAGCATTTTGCCCTATATGGTTGTCTGGCTTCTCCAGATGTTTCCTGTAGACTTATTCATGGCATGCTTATCTTTAACACCTTCTGCGTCACTAAGCAGAGACAAGCAGAGCAAGATGTGCTTCACCTTTACCCTAGAAATTGTACTTAATGTCTGTGTGTATGTAAGCATGTTGTGCATTCATTCACAGCACTCCAAGTCATTCCTACAATATATCAGTTCAGACATCACGCTGAACGAAGCTTCCGACGACCTTCACAGGACTGAGTGCTTAACTCTCTCATGAGCACATATGCAATGTGTGTAATAACATGATTAAACTATATGTTTAATAAATTGAATAAATGTTTTCATCAACTGCCACTGCTCAAAGCTTAATAAAAAGGATATAAAAGAATAAACATGATATAAAAATGATATAATTCCCACAAGAGGTTGTCCAGCAGACAAAAAAGATAGCTAAAAGATAGCCGAGGCCACCACAGAGTCATAGGTCTTCAGGAGTGGGCCCTTCACTCCAAAAGACCTGAGTCTCCGCAGCAGATACAGCCTGCCCTGCCCTTTCCTGTAGAGTAAATGGTAAATGAACTGATTCTTATATAGCGCTTTTCTACTCTCCCGGAGTACTCAAAGCACTCTATACAACATGCCTCATTCACCCCCACTCATACAAGCCCAGTCTAAACTTTCACTTTCATTTCATTTATTTATTTATTTCACACTTGGTACAAAAATTTCCACAGTTAGTTCTTTCAGACAAACCAACCACACTTTCTATCAGTAAAGCAGGAAGAAAAAAATATTCTTATTAAACCCTGCCCCCTATCTACAATCCAACTTATATTGCAAGTGGGCACCAAAAATCAAGGAACAAACCAACATTAACATTTATCTCCGGTCCTAACTGTCATGGTCCTGGGTCGAGCGACCCAGTGTTTGAGTTTTATGTATCTTTTGTATTTATTTGTGCCTTAGCTTAGTTCACCTAGTTAATTTCTAGATTGCTGTTTAGTCTTGTTGTCTCCCCCTACTAAGCTAAAGCACAAATAAATACAAAAGATACATAAAACTCAAACACTGGGTCACTCGACCCAGGACCATGACAGAATCATTCGTATCACTTTCTTCTGTAATAAGTTTAGAGGTTTTATAGTATTCTCATATGTATTCCCCCAAACTTCGACACAGTAACTAAGTATGAGAAAAACAATGAAAAATATAAAATGCGCATTGCTTTGTAGTCTAATAAATCTCTTACATTTCCCAAAATATAAATGTTTTTAACCATCTTCTTTCTAATATACTCAATATGTGATTTCCACGTCAAATTTTCATCTACTATTACACCCAAAAAAGCGAAATTCAATAACTCTTTCAATCAATTCTCCATTAATGGACATAATGACTTCTTCCTCCTTTACACGATTGCCAAATATCATGAATTTCGTTTTTGTCAGATTCAAAGATAATTTATTTACATCAAACCATTTTTTTAATCTTAAGTCTGATAAAAACCTCATAAAAATGATTTTTTTCTTTGTTTTTGGGTAAAAAATAAATTAAATCATCAGTTATTGTGATTATTGTTTCACAACCAGAGTCGGTTGCTTTAACAGATGATCACGGACGGGTTTATGTCAACGTTAATTTAGAAAGCTGTTTTTAAACTACTTCAAGTTTTTTACTGGCAGCAAATAATCACATCTGTTGTCCTCTGGGCTCAAAAATGACCCCGTTTGCTTTGACTGTTTATAAAGCAATAAGTATAAAATATCATCCATCTCTGTGTTTCAAGGTTTTATTCAACTTTATTCCAACTCATTACCTGACATTACCAGTTTTTATTATTTATTTTATTTTATTTTCAGTTGTTAAAGACGGGACAGACATGAGTGAGGGATAGGAAAGGGAGAGAGAAAGAGGAAGGAAAAGAAAAACAGAAGGGGAGAGGGACAGTGAGAAAGGGGAAAAAAATAAAAAATAAAATTTAAAAAATAAAATAAAATAAAATAAAATAAAATCTCCTGGATCACCTGTTGAGGGAGAAAGAATAGAAAACAAGCAAAAAAACCCAAAGCAACGTACTAAACACAACACCATCGCATTAATCTAGCTAAGTGTAAACAGCAGTAAATACTAAATATTCAATGTTGTTGTGCAGCACGCAGGACAGACAGCGCACAATGTGCTTTGAAGTAGCAGCCAAGAAAGGTGTAATTTAAGTCTACGAACAGTGAACACCCGTGTGCATACCTGTGTGGATCAGCGCGCTTGTATTCAGATGGTTTCCACATGTAATGGTCTGCAAGAGGATGTAGCGAGCCATAGCCCCGTCCCCCAGGGCATGAAGCAGGCATGGAAGAGATCCAGGCCCCAGACATCCAGAGGACTCAGAGTGCGAGAGCCCAAGGAGGACCACCGGAGGGGCATCCGTGCCACCCTCATGGGAAGGGCTGAGGATACCCAGACGAGGCGTCACCCAGTAGCCGCTGAGCAGAAGCTAGAGGGGGGTGCGGCTCTGCTGGCAGCCAGCTGTGCCAGAGTGAACCGAGCCTGAGGGCCCCCCGCACCCCGGAGGAGGCCTGACCGAGCAACAGGCGCCAGGCCCCGCCAAGTAGCCACCAGGAGTGAGCTGGTACATACCTGAGCGCCCAGCCCCGGACACCAAGAACCACCAATGCACCGACCCCTGAGGGCATCAGTCACTGGCAGGGAGTGTGGTGAGGGGAGATAGGCCTTGGAGGGCCTGGGAGTTCCCAGAGAGGTGGAGTCTAAGACCCGACCTGACATATAGACACAGACAAACAGGCACACACAGACACAAACATGCATTCCCACCCTCATGCACACATATACAAACACTCAGCACTCACCCAACGTAAGGATTGATTTATTTATTAACTCAAAGGAGAGATACTAAACTAGACTGGGAAAATATAAACTTCACAGAGAGGTACACTAGGGAACAGCATGAGGGATGACATAAATACACAGAAGGCAATGAGGGACGTGGGAACACACGATGAGCACAGCTGAGGACAATTACACATAAGTGCAGAGTGGGACAAAGGAGTCTGTTGGTGTCACGACTGGGGCAGCAGCCGTGTGTTGTGTGGAAAAGAGGACTTGAAGGCAGCACTTACTGAGATGTGAGCGTAGTTTATTATGAAAACAGAATACAGTGGGGATGGCAAAACAGAACTAAGGATAAACTAAACTGTGAGAAACTAAACCATAGAACAACAAACCTGAACACAAAGGGAGGACAGCAGGGAGAACACGCAGTGGATTCACGGAGATGACGGAGTAATGCAGAGAAACACAGGGAATGAACACAGAGGATGAATACAGACGACGCAACGAGGAACAGAGTCAGACACACACTTTAAATACACAGAGGGACACTGGGAAATCACACACAGGTGGGAGACACAGCTGGACCTGATTAACCTGACGAGACAGGGGAACACTAACACCAGGGACCAATAGAGGGAGCACAAACTCAGAAACCCAGTATCCAAAACCCCAAAACACAAACCATCCCAAAAAAGCCCACAAATAATAATAATAATAATAAATAATAATAATAAAAATAATAATGATAATAATAATAACAACAATAAATACACCAAACACAAAATCACTGAGTCCACGGACTCGGGACCATGACAGGTGGTCTAAGATTATGGGAGATGCAATCGTTCGCTGAGGAGATTCCTCTGGTTGTTTATGACTATATGCAGAGGATACCCAACATTGTCCATAATGTCTAGCCGTTTTTGTAGTGTCCTCTTTGTCATGGTCTGGAGTCTGCGACTCCGTGTTTATGTTTAGTTTATTAGTGTTCTGTGGTTTTGGTTGCCTTGAGTGTTTGTACTCCTCTGTTTCATGGTTCATGTTCCTATGTTCTGTGTCCCCCAGTCTGTGTTACGTTGGTGGGTTATGTCATTGCGTGTATGTGTTTCCTGTTTTATTGTGAAGGTCTGCGTCTTATGTGAGTGTTTTCAGTTTGCCTCCCTAGTCTCGTCACGTAATCACTCCCAGCTGTGTTCCCCACCTGTGTGTAATCTCCCTGTGTTCTCTGAGTGTATTTAAGTTGTGTCTTCTGTCATGGTAGTTGCTGGTTCGTCTGTGTTGTTTCCCCTCGGTCTCCCTGCGTCTCTCCGTATGTATTTCCCCGGACCTCCCTGCATCCTCCTTTCTGGTTTGTCTTGTTAGTTTACCCAGTTTAGGTTTCCAGTTTCATGTTTTGCCACCATTGCTGTTTGTACTTACCCACCCCTGTAAATAAACACTCACCTGCACCAGAGCTGCCGCCTTTTTGGTCCTTTCTACAATTCCACACGGCTTGCCCCAGCAAACCGTGACACTCTTCTCTTCCATTGTCATCAGTGTCTAGATTTATGCTGACCACAGAGCCAGCCTTCCTGATCTGTTATTGTATATGTTTCATGTTTGTACAGAATGTTGTATTTTTTTAATTGTTATTGTGATGCATGTGTTTTTGACTTTTGCTGCCTTGATGCCAGGTCTCTCTTGGTAATGAGATTTTAATGTAAATGAGATTTTTACCTGGATAAATAAAGGACTAATAAGTGAAGATGTGGGAAAGTTGTTGAAGCTAGGTTAAGACAAAAGGTGGTGAAGCAGCGGGAATGAGGATCAGTACCTCCAAATCTGAGGCCATGGTTCTCAGCTGGAAAAGGGTGGAGTGCCGGGTCGGGGATGAGTTCCTGCCCCAAGTGGAGGAGTTCAAGTATCTCGGGGTCTTGTTCACGAGTGATGGGAGAAGGGAGCCGGAGATCGACAGACGGATTGGTGCAGCGGCTGCAGTGATGCGGACGCTGCACCGGTCCGTCGTGGTGAAGAGGGAGCTGAGTGTAAAAGCAAAGCTCTCAATTTACCGGTCGATCTACGTCCCTACCTCACCTATGCCCACGAGCTAGTGGGTAGTGACCGAAAGAACGAGATCGCGGATACAAGCGGCAGAAATGAGCTTCCTCCGAAGGGTGGCTGGCCTCTCCCTTAGAGATAGGGTGAGAAGTTCGGCCATCCGGGAGGGGCTCAGAGTAGAGCAGCTGCTGCTCCACATCGAAAGGAGCCAGCTGAGGTGGTTCGGGCATCTGACAAGGATGCCCCCTGGGCGCCTCCTGGGTGAGGTGTTCCAGGCATGTCCAACCGGGAGGAGGCCCCGGGGCAGACCCAGGACACGCTGGAGAGATTATATCTCTCGGCTGGCCTGGGAATGCCTTGTTGTTCCCCCAGATAAGCTGGAGGAGGTGGCTGGGGAGAGGGAGGTCTGGGCCTCTTTGCTTAGGCTGCTGCCCCCGTGACCCGGCCTCGGATAAAGTGGATGAAGATGGATGGATGGATGGTGATGAACAGTGAGCAATAGTATGGCTTCATGCTGAGAAAGAGCTCTACAGATGCAATGTTGGCTTTGCTCTGATGTTTGTTGTGGAGAAGTTTTAAAGAAAGTCTGGGACTATGGGGGGCAGGAGTCAACCTCATTTAGCATTTATGTCTGAAAGTTCAAAATACACAGCAACAAAAACCGAAATGAACAAGGAAATCACAAAAAGTACAAATCTCCATGAGATACAAATTTGCTGGGGGACTTGGAGAAGGGAGATGCAGAGCTAAAGTTCACACAGTCATAATGACAGTGCCACAATGAACAGAGATATAAAGAGATATTGGCAGAGGATTCACCTGGCCAAGTAGTCAGAGGAGGCAGCTGGCTTGGAATACGAGGCAGGCCAAAGCAGAGGAAGCGGCTCCCAGCTCCACCCCTACTTGCTGTCACGGTTCTGGGTCAGTTTTGACCCAGTATTTTGAGTTCTTATGTTTTGGTTTATATTGGCATTATGAATTGTTCTTGGTTTCTCTGGTGCTTTGATTATTATGATAAATCTATGTTTTAGTTATTCTGGTGAGGGATTAGTTCTTAGGGTTGTTTCTCATGTTTAGTGTAGGTTTAGTTCAGTGTCTAGTCTGTCTCTCTGTCTAGTCCGTGTCTTAGTAAAGTGTGTCCTGTTTCCTGTTTTACTTTGAAGGTTCATGTTCATGTGTGATGTCAGCGTGTTCAGTTTTACTTCTCCCCCGTCTTGTTAGCCCTTAATACTTCCAGCTGTGTTCCCCACCTGTGTGTTATCTCCCTGTGTTCTTCTGTGTGTATTTAAGTCGTGTCTTCTTTTGTTGTAGTCGCTGGTCCATCTGTGAATCTACTGTGTATCTAATGTGTGTTTTCCCTGCTGTCACTATTGTCACAACCCGGCTCATAGGAAGTGACAATCAAGTGGGAGACCACACACAGGCTTTTAAAGGCTGTAAGTCATATTTAATAAAAATAAAGTAAAGCAACTTAAAGACAATTTAAAGGACATAACAGCCATAACTGAAACTTCCAAATGAACATGTGTGCCAGACAGAGAGAGCCAGAGCCCAAAGCCAGCGCCCTGCTGGTTCAGTCAAGGTGTCTTTATATACACTGGGACTGGCCTCTCAGGTGTGCTGCATCAATAATTGGGTCAGCTCCACCCACCTGCAAGAAACAGGTAAAAGAAAAAGCAAAACACAAAGCCAGCCCACTGGCCGTCACACTATCATGTACCTTTTGTCTACATACCTTCATGTTCTGGTTTGCTGCTTTGTAGTTTTAGTTTTGTCCCAGTTTAGTTTAGCTTTTATTCGGTTTTGCCATTTTTCACTGTGTGCTTTATCTTCAATCATCTCAGTGAGTGCCTGCACTTGGATCCTCCTTTATTTTTCCTCACAGCTCTTCTCACTCTCCGTGACAGTACGGACCAGCCAGATTATGGATCCAGTGGCATTCGCCCCTCCCAAGGAGCTTCAGGAGGTTATAATTGACTCTGCTTCCAGGTTAGTCAACCTATGGCTGGAGCATGAGGGAGAGGGATTTCTCTGCACTCTGGAAGGCAGGCTACAGCAGCTTATTTCCGGTCACCCCTGGCTATTGGACTCACTGCACCTGCTCGTACGAGATTTCATACTCCAACTTCACCCCCTCACCACTACCGCTTGCCTGCTCGCCTCAACGGAGGACGTGTTCTAGAGAACTGCCAGATGTGGAATTACCCGGCCTGTCAGAGCCGTCTCCGAGAAGGAAGCGACGTTTGTGCCGCCGGTGCATCACCCCACAGCCGGATATTGGGACTTTAGAACTGCTGGCTGTGGTGAGTGAAAAGAACACTGACTCTGACACAAGGACTATTTTTTCTGGTTCTGTTTTCTGTGCAGCAAGTGAGGGAATGACTGCTGTAAATGAGACTGGTTTTCCTGGGACTGCAGTCAGCCGGCCCCATTACTATGATTACTATGAGCCCACGGGCAGCCAGCTCACACCTGCACAGGCGTTCTACAGGATGTTGGGGATTATCATCTTACCACCCGGCTCTCCCAGAGTGTCCACACCACAGCTGGAGCAGCTACGTCAGAGTTTTTCCCCGTCGCGGTCCAGCACCTCCGCTCCCTCCTCCACTGAGACGCGACGTAAGTGCGATCGGCGCCCCCGGCTCCAACAGGAGTCCAACTTCCCTTGTGGACGCCCAGCTGGGATGAGTGAGAAAGACTTCGTTCCTCCGCCTTTCGTGTCAGGGAATACACAGAATGTTTTCACCAAGACTGCTAAAGCTAGTATTATGAACCCCAGAGCTCCTGTCCATGAGAATCAAAGGAGTGTTTGTTTTGAGAATAATTGTTTCCTCTGGGTTCAAAGAACTGTGCATTTCGTGTTGTTAAGACTGTTTCATCTGGGACCATTTTGCAATCTAACACAAGCTTAATTAAGGATTCTGTTTGTTTTATTCCTTCTAAGCCCAAATTAATTTCTTGTGAATCTGTCTACTGTGAGCCTGGTGATTTTGTTACTGATGCCTGACTGCCAACTGTATAAAACAAAAAACTACACACAATATTCGAAGCACATAGCGCACAGTCGTAAATTCACCCTAATTTTGGTAAGATCTGAGCTCAGGCACTGGGTGACTGAGCATAGCACTTACGCATGTGAGCGAGGGGGGAGAAGCTACTGCAGGAGAAGCGTAGACAGGCAGACAAAGGAGAGCTTAAGTTTGAGCAGGTACCAAAGCAAATCATTCATACTGTACAAATAATGTAAATATGACGGTGTATCACAAAAGATTGATATCAAACTGATCACTTGACCCATATTACGTTACTTGCTCTTGGAGTGAATCAACAAATGGGGAAATGAAAAGCCGAACAACAACAATGATGATTTTTTAGAGAGTCGTAGCTTACATGTGTGTTTATTTCATATTTTCAGTTGTTTCCCTCCACGGCTAAACAAAGCACTGTAATCGGTTTCAGTTATGTACTGATGAACACAACAATGGACATAAGTGGCTTCTTTCAAAGAAAAAACTCAGGTAGATTTTATTTTATATATTATGCTTTGTATGTTGTTCAGTATATTTCTATGCAAAACAAGAGGAATTTCAATACACAGCAGTATATTCACAGCTGAAACCAGATATTTACATACACTTTAGGGAAAAAACATAAAAACATTTTTTTTTGTTAAACATCAATTTAGAGTGAACTTGTCTTGTTTTAGATAAATAAATATTGAAATATCTTTTGAATTAGTTAAATGTCAGAATAAAGAGAGAGAGAGAGCTGTCTATTATTTATCACTTTCATCAAATTTAGGAGTACATATACACTAAGTTTATTGTTAATTAAGAAGAAATCTGCAGATGATTCCATTCTGATCTTAAGCAGCCTCTGATAGGTTAGTAGAGTCGGATTCCTTAGTAGAGTCCTCTGTCCTCTGCTGGATGTGTTGGAGAACACTTTCAGCCCTCTGAGGACTGCATCCCACTGCCTGAGCCAAGCCAATGTGCGGCTAAGCTCCAGCCAGTGTCCACACTGCCAGAGGTCTCCACACATGCTGGTTCGGTGTCTGTCTCCGCTGAAGGGTCAGAGGAACCCGTTTGAGGTGTCTGTCTCCGCTGGAGGGCCCAAGGGGCCCATTCAGCCACCTGTCTCCGATGAAGGGTCAGAGACCCGTTCGGCCTCCTGTCTCCTTTACGGTCGAAAAAGATGTGCTCCTGGGCGCGCTGGCCCTGCTGCTACTCACATCGGGCATGGACCTGGACCTCCAGCAGGCCCCGGGGACCTACATCACACCTTGCTCTTGCCTCCCTTACAGCTGAAAAAGGTCCATGCTTTTGCCCTGGCCCTTCTGAAATTCCCTCTCCATTTAGCCAAGGCAGTGAGTCGGCGTCCTGTCTCCCTTTACGGTCGAAAAAGATGTGCTCCTGGGCGCGCTGGCCCTGCTGCTACTCACATCGGGCATGGACCTGGACCTCCAGCAGGCCCCGGGGACCTACATCACACCTTGCTCTTGCCTCCCTTACAGCTGAAAAAGGTCCATGCTTTTGCCCTGGCCCTTCTGAAATTCCCTCTCCATTTAGCCGAGGCAGTGAGTCGGCCTCCTGTCTCCTTTACGGTCGAAAAAGATGTGCTCCTGGGCGCACTGGCCCTGCTGCTACTCACATCGGGCATGGACCTGGACCTCCAGCAGGCCCCGGGGACCTACATCGCACCTTGCTCTTGCCTCCCTTACAGCTGAAAAAGGTCCATGCCTGTGCCCTGGCCCTGCTGAAATTCCCTCTCCATTTAGCCGAGGCAGTGAGTCGGCCTCCTGTCTCCCTTTACGGTCGAAAAAGATGTGCTCCTGGGCGCGCTGGCCCTGCTGCTACTCACATCGGGCATGGACCTGGACCTCCAGCAGGCCCCGGGGACCTACATCACACCTTGCTCTTGCCTCCCTTACAGCTGAAAAAGGTCCATGCCTGTGCCCTGGCCCTGCTGAAATTCCCTCTCCATTTAGCCGAGGCAGTGAGTCGGCCTCCTGTCTCCCTTTACGGTCGAAAAAGATGTGCTCCTGGGCGCGCTGGCCCTGCTGCTACTCACATCCGGCATGGACCTGGACCTCCAGCAGGCCCCGGGGACCTACATCACACCTTGCTCTTGCCTCCCTTACAGCTGAAAAAGGTCCATGCTTTTGCCCTGGCCCTTCTGAAATTCCCTCTCCATTTAGCCGAGGCAGTGAGTCGGCCTCCTGTCTCCCTTTACGGTCGAAAAAGATGTGCTCCTGGGCGCGCTGGCCCTGCTGCTACTCACATCCGGCATGGACCTGGACCTCCACCCAGCCAACATGTATATATGGGCCCCACCTGGTTTTTGCTCGGGCTGGATTGGTACCATGTGGGCATGGGCTCAAACTGGGCTTTTTGTATGGGGCCTACTTGGGTTCTTCACATTAAACCCATATGGGCCATCCCAAGTGAGCACTTTTAGTAGGTCCTAGCTGGGTCAAACATGGGAAACACTTAACTTGGTCCAAAATGGGAAACACATGTAGGACCCACTTGGGTTTTCCACCTGGGATAGACATGGGCAAACACAGTCATTTAAGGATAGGCTGTTGTTGTGTGCCCCAGGTGGGGCAAAGTTAGGTAATCAATATATGTTTTAGTATCGATGACACAGGTGGGCCCCACCTGGTCAAACTAAATGGGTCGCACATGGGCAAATGCAAGTCAGACCCTGAAAACATGTCTATGTGGGCCCCAGGTGGGGCAAAGTGAGGTAATCAATATATTTTTTTAGCACTGATGACATAGGTGGGGCCCACCTGGTCAAACTATATGGGTCGCACATGGGCAAATGCAAGTCAGACCCTGAAAACATGTCTATGTGGGCCCCAGGTGGGGCAAAGTTAGGTAATCAATATATTTTTTTAGCACTGATGACATAGGTGGGGCCCACCTGGTCAAACTATATGGGTCGCACATGGGCAAATGCAAGTCAGACCCTGAAACATGTCTATGTGGGCCCCAGGTGGGGCAAAGTTAGGTAATCAATATATTTTTTTAGCACTGATGACATAGGTGGGGCCCACCTGGTCAAACTATATGGGTCACACATGGGCAAATGCAAGTTAGACCCTGAAAACATGTCTATGTAGGCCCCATATGGGTTATGTTAAGTTAATATGGGCATATATTTTATGTGGGCTCAAGATTGTTTAGTATATATGGGACCCACTTGGGTTTCTCACATGAAAGCCATATGGGCAAAACCAAGTGGGAACATATAGTAGGTCCTGGCTGGGTCAAACATGGGAAACACTTCACTTGTTTCAAAATGGGAAACACACGTAGGACCCACTTGGGTTTTTCACCTGGGTTAGACATGGGCAAACACAGTCATTTAAAGAAAAGCGTTTGCTGTGTGCCCCAGGTGGGGCAAAGTTAGGTAATCAGTATATATTTTTTAGTACTGATGACACAGGTGGGGCCTACCTGGCCAAACTATATGGGTCACACATGGGCAAATGCAAGTTAGACCCTGAAAACATGTCTATGTAGGCCCCATATGGGTTATGTTAAGTTAATATGGGCATATATTTTATGTGGGCTCAAGATTGTTTAGTATATATGGGACCCACTTGGGTTTCTCACATGAAAGCCATATGGGCAAAACCAAGTGGGAACATATAGTAGGTCCTGGCTGGGTCAAACATGGGAAACACTTCACTTGTTTCAAAATGGGAAACACACGTAGGACCCACTTGGGTTTTTCACCTGGGTTAGACATGGGCAAACACAGTCATTTAAAGAAAAGCATTTGCTGTGTGCCCCAGGTGGGGCAAAGTGAGGTAATCGGTATATATTTTTTGGTACTGATGACATAGGTGGGGCCCACCTGGTCAAACTATATGTGTCACACATGGGCAAATGCAAGTCAGACCCTGAAAACATGTCTATGTGGGCCCCAAATGGGTTATGTTAAATTAATATAGGCATATATTTTACATGGGCTCAAGATTGTTTAGTATATATGGGACCCACTTGCGTTTCTAACATCAAATCCATATGGGTGGGCATCCAATGTAGGTCCTAGTTGGGTTAGTGATGGTAAATGTGTACATTGGTTCAAAATGGTAGCACATGCTTATGTGAGGATTCTTCTTCTGTGAAGAGCCTGAGAAAGTGTTATTTGAATAAAGGAGGATTTATTCCAAACAAGCCCATCACAGATTGCGCACAACCCAGGGAGTTCTGAAAGTCAAATTGTAAAAATAATCTCAAAAGAAAGTATGAACATAACTCTCTTTTATAACCTGCAGACGGCACCCATGTGGTACCATTCTCTAAGAAATCACCCTAACTTTAACATATTTGGCACAACCTCAGTCTATCACTTTTGCTACCCTTACGTACAGTCAGATGTTCTTGACCCTTCATTTTTGACCCTCTCAGTATTTAGCCTTGGCTAGCAAATGTACTCAAAGTCCACATTGAGACCTCAAGATGTTATGTGTTATCAGACACTACAACCCAGCTGTCAAGTGAGACTATAGGAACTTTGGTGTTTTTGAACATTCAATGTTACTCAAAACACTCTGCACACTATTCCAAATAACTGGTTTGAAACTGGTTACTTTTTAATTTTAGATTTCATTTTATGTACTTAATGTGAACTCTGCATGGTAGGCTGCATGGTGAGGCTCAGATAAGATAAAATAAGGACTTCATGATTCTTCTTAGGTAAATTCACTTGTCACAGCAGCAATAATAAGTGATTAAAACGGACACAAGAGTAGAAAAAAAGAAAAGCAAAAAATACGAATAAAAAACCTAAGATAAAAGTGAATTACACAGACAAAATCCAGATTTGGCATTTGCAAATTAAGGATTACTGGTTGTTCAAACAATTAAGACTATTTACTTGAGCAAACATGCAGTTGAGGATTTTTAGTAGATCAGACACACTCTACTGTATTAGAGAAAAGACAGTTAGTTACATGGAAGATGGAAGTTTTGGTTAATCAGATCCAGTAAAGCTCCTGAAGTATATTACCGATCTGTTAAAATGTTACTCTTCAAACTTGTGCCCTCAAATTATATAACCAGAAATAATTTACATTTTCTTTGAACTAGTGGAAAGGAGAGGGAACGGGGTCTTTCAAGCAGTCACACTTCAACTGTGAAACTCCCTTGTCCTTATGGTGTATTGACACTATTGAAACTTTTCAAAACCAGTCTAATGTTAGAAGAGCTTTTAGGTAAACTGTTATTCTTCTTCTTATCATTATTATATTTTTATTAATTATATTTTTATTATGATGTTGATTTGGGTGACACTTTTTGATAAATATTATATATTACTTTTTAAAACATATTAACCATCCCTATGCTTAAAAAACTTTTAAAAATAAAATTGTTCTTTTAAACTTGTGCATTGTTTGACTTTTAAAATTTTTGTATCAGGTGTAAAACGACTTTTTAAATAAAGTTGTTTTTAATGTGAGCAGCTCCTATTGGCTCGTTTAAAAAGAGGGAGGAGCAGATTGCACCGCCTAGCGTCTAGTCTTCGCGGTCTTTCGTCTGTTGCGCCTTTTCTCTCCCTGGTGTTTAAGAACGTGGAGGACAAAAGGATACCAAAGAATCGAAAACTATGACAAAGGTAAATACTTAAAGTTTGATACGTTTTCATCAATGGTTATTTTAGTAACTTTCTATAGTCGTCCTAAACGGTATAAGGGGGAGAAGCATAACATCTTTAGCTAGCAGGTAGAACTGGGTTAATTTGCTGCATTGTCTTTGGCAAACATAATTTAAAGTTAATTAAAAAACTCTTACTGCCTATATTCTACTCAATAAAGTTCATCTTATCTTATTCTGTTTTCATTGCACCATTCTCTCTATACAGTTTTTGAATTTACACACTATAACGTACACGGCAGTTTTTTTCTGTGCTTCTGCAACTGTTTCTTGGGTTTTCCTATAAGGTTTTTGTAATTAATTTTAAAAATTTATATTATTTTTTTGGCTTTAGTGGATTCCTGCTCAGCTAACTCGGCCATTATGCACTACCCAGTAAACAAAATGGCTGAACAGTATCTTAAATGTCTGAACATGAGCTAGTCATACCATGTTACGTAATATTCATGTGCAGTGTAGCAAGGTGATTGTTTAAATTACAGGAGTAGATGCCTGCAGCTGAAACGGTTTTCTGATCTGAATACGGTAATGTTACCAGATATGCATTGTACTATGGGAAAACGGTGGTGGATCAGTGTGTAAAAAGCCCCCAAAAGAAACACACAGCGTCTTTAGCTCAAACACTGTCTGATCACTCTCTTAGATACTGTGCTGTTCCATCTAGTTATTGGTTACTGAGAAATGTTAGGTCATTAATTAATTAAGAGAGTGCAGCTGTTCAGATCAGATGGTGAAGTAGGAAAATGCAGAACATGTTATTATAGCTGAATGCTGTGTAAAATACTAGTAATAAATCTAACTCCCATTTATGGCTTTTACTACTGTGGGGCTAAATAAAAAATTACAGACATAATGAAATCTGCTACAATTACAAAGCTTAAGTTTAAAACAATTATTATATATTAAGCATTTTTTTGCTCTTTTTTTTTTTAAATTCTTTTTGCTAATAATGGACTCAATTTTATTATCAACTTCAAAGACCTATTAAACTTTTAAACCATTAAATCCAGGAAATTAGATGCCCGTAAATGTACGAGACCCTCTTTATGTCTAGTATCCCCAAATATTTAATAATCCTTTCTAAAAGTACACAAATTTTGTTCTTTTCAATTAAATATTGCATGTTCAATGTATTCTTGAGCAGGTAAAAATTCCACTAAATTAGTTTTTGCATATTTTTAAGTATAATCAAATTTTTATAGTTTGCGAGTACTTTTAATTTGGAGATTTTGCCACTTGATTTGAAGTTTGGATAGTGCTTTATAGTCATTTGTAAATGTTTTGAACTCATCTGGCTTCTTAATAATTTAATAAAAAATTAACAAGCCATGTAATAATTTGAAAACCACTAGGGACCACTTATAAAAAAGTAATTCCTTTTTTACTTAAAGGAATTTAGGATTTATGTCTGTCAAGTCATTTGTTCTGGCATAAGTCACCATTTTGATATATCTTCCTGTGACTTTAAAGTCTGTCAGCTAGTTAGATACATTTTTGCACTGCTAGTGTTTGCTGCTTGAATTAGTCAGTTTATCATATAAACACATGCAGTGCCTTTAAAACTTTTAATTACACTGTTCATTTTGTGCATTAGTAAGAGAATCTTTTATATTGAATTATCCTGGGAAAAAACAAAAATGTTTGTATTTTCTCATGCACTTTCTTTCATTTCCTTATCACGTTTAGATTCTTCAAGATCACAAGCACCATCTTTGACATGTAAGTAACTTTCATATTATTTGTATTACTTATTATTATTATTATTATTATTTTTGAAAAGTGATGGTCTTTGGGGCATCCTTTTTTTTTTATTGGTATTAAGTATATATATTTATTTAGGCACAGGAGGCAATGATCTATTTTAAAATTTAACATTTATTTAATTTTCATCTTTTATGCTAACAATAATGCCAACAGTGTTCTCTTCACTTGACCCACAACTCTGACAGTTTTGGTCCTCTGCTCTCCTCACAATTGGCTGATTTCCATCTGAGCTGCTACTGTCAACTGCATTAAACTGATTTTACATTGCCTTGTTATTCTAATCTTTATCTGCGTTTTGGACTCCAAACTTTCACACCTGCTGTTAGTAACCAGAGCTCACAAGAGTGTAAGGCGTGTAGTTCAATAAAGTGATCGATGTGTTCACTAGCTGATTTCAATAAACCGGTAACTTATCAAATCCATATTTTATAGGAAGTACATTACTGATAAAAGTGGTAATAAACACGGTAACCAATAAAAATTAAAATTTCCTGTTATAAAAAAAATACTGCTGTGAGCTCGGTTTTCTAACACCAGGTGTGAACATCTACAGTCTTTAAGCGCTGGTAAAGATTTAAAAATAAAAGCATTCAATAACATAACATAACATTAAACACTAAATTAGTTTGATGGTGTTGACTGCAGCAGCTCAATGTTAATCAGCTGATGGTGATGGAAGCAGATGAGCGTTTTTCATCATGGTTGTTAGTGATGTGTTGGTCAAAACGAAACGGCTCTTTGAAGTGAACGACACAAGCGTGTTTTTTCTCTCTCTCTCACCCTCTCTCTCGCACTTTTTTTCCGCTTCACTCTGCACGCGAGCCTTGTGCTTTGCGCTGGGAAGAGGGGGGAGGGGCGGTTGTTACACACGCAGTAGCACAGTAACAGAGCAGGAGGGAGAGAGAGAGAAAGAGAGCCAGGGACAACAACGTCACATTACAAAGGTATAGTAATCATCCACAACTATTTTCAATTGCGGATGATAAAGGATTCAGAAAGTTTATTCATGCAGGCCCATATGACAGAGAATGTGCATCTTCTGTTTGTTTTCATATTATAATTTATATTTAATTGTGTTGTGGTTTGCAGTGTTTTGTGTTGTTTCACTTTAAATTTGTTTAAAAGGAAAAAGCTGAAAATTTAAATAGTTAAAAGTTGAAATGTAAATAGTTGTTTTTTTTGTATTATATGATTTATTTATTACATTTTATGTGGAGAGAATAAATAAAAGTATATTTACGGTGGCTGCTAGAGACAAAGCACGTACAAACCCCAAAACACGTAAAAACTTCATAGCACGTACAAACTCCAAAGCACGTACAAAACACAACAGAAGTGCTCCAGGATGCTAGGCACAGTGTTGAGATTTTGTTACCTAGTGGCTACACAAGCCAGGAAGTACCAACGACCAGATTTGGTGTGTGGTAGTAACAGGTAAATGAACAGCTTTTGGAATTTTTTATGAATATATATGAGTGCTTGTGTATAAATACACAAAAAATACACATATGATTTCAATTGTGTAAATTAAGTGATCTAGATAGCTCTGTTTTGGAAGTTCAGTTGACGCTAGAAATGGGTTTTGGAGTTTGTACATGCTTTGTCTCTAGGGGCCACCATATATATTTATATATAAACATATATAAATAAAACCACGTTTCTTTTTTTACATTAGTAATTCCTTTTGTTCATAATTTTATATTGTTGTTAATAATAAATTAATTAAAGCAACAAAACAACCTGAAGAGCCGGTTGGGAGCCGAAAGAGCCGGCTTTCTAAAAAGAGACGAAAATCCCATCACTAGTTGTGTAATATGCTGGTATTCATATGATCAAAAATGAACTGAGTTGTTTCGTATTCTATAGAAATTGTACATCTAATTAATAACAAGGCTTTCTGCTGATGTTATTAATTAAAAATGTATTGTTTTATTTTTAAGCAACAACTTTTTAGCATGCAATCAGTCCATGCTGTACAGGACAGATTTGTAAACTGTGCATACAAAAATAGACTATTTTACAAAATTGCTCTTTCAACAAATGTAAATCACAGCAGATTTTTTTTGTTGTAGGTGCACTGTCACAACTAGAAATGTGGGGGGAAGTCCTCAAAGTTGAAGGCAGAACAGGAAAATACATGGAAATAACAATTTTCCTTTAAATGGTAAATGGCCTGCATTTTTATAGCGCTTTTCTAGTCCCTAAGGACCCCAAAGCGCTTCACACTACATTCAGTCATTCACCCATTCACACACACAATCACACACTGGCGATGGCAAGCTACATTGTAGCCACAGCTGCCCTGGGGCGCACTGACAGAGCACATCAGTAAAGGTCGATCTGGATACTTGATAACTGTTGGTATAGGTATGACATGAATTTGAATCTCCATTATCACAGGTTTTAATTGGGAGGGAACATGCAGATATACAGGAGGACTATAAACAGCAATTCCTATTGCATACAACTGTTTTAGAAAATACCAACAACACTGTTAATTTATCACTTGCTGGTCTATAGACTTTACAGTGTGGATGGATGGAAAATCCATCTGGCTCCACTCTGGCTGAATTGGTGCTACAAACAACTCTGCGCTCGGCTTTCCTGGCTGTGTGTGGATTTATACTTACACATCCAAATTTTGACCCTATTTTTCTTCCTTTCAGCTGATTGGTCAATTTCATGTCAATCACCAATTAAACAATCCAATCAGAGAACATCTCCAGAAGTTGATTCTGTTCATCTGGACGTAGCATTTTCAGTGGGAGAAAATGCTGCAAGCGCTACGTCCAGATGAACAGAATCAACTTTTGGAGATTTACTTACCTGGATGATTGAGCATGCATCAAGACAATCAGAGAACAGATAGGTTTGGCTGTTGGAGGGCTGCATTACGGAGCTTCAGGTCCTGGAAGGCTGCATTACGGAGCTTCAGGTCCTGGAAGAATAAATTCCCTTTTACATACCAGACCAGCATTTTTCTTCATTAGCACGAAGGAAAACAGTCTGTGCGTGTCAGAGTTCTGTGGTTTTTGTGTCACAGGGCTTATAATATGTGTAAAAATCTGGCCAGGGACCATCACATCACACTGCTATCATATTTTTCTGTTGCTATCATGTTTCTTTTCTGAGATGTTGTTACTTTTATGACAGATGTAACGAGAAATCTTCCAGAAAGTTAAATTTTTTATTCTAATCAAATATTTGATTCTGATAACAGATAAAGATTTTTTTTTTTACTTTTGTTCTGCTATTTCATAGTTTATACAAATTTTGGCCAATTCCTATTTATTTTAACCCTTTAGCCCCCAAAAAGTCGCCAGCGACAGGTTTTTCCAAACCTGTCTCGTCAAACCTGAGCTCTGCCAGGGGCCCAACGCGCCTGGACTTTTAGAAGAAAAGAGATGTCCGAAAATAAACCACAGGGTCAAATACTTAATTTTGTTCAGTGTTTTAGAGTTATTAATTTGAATTGACTAATTTAAATATTTTATTCATGTACATTTTGATTGCCTTTAGTAAAAATGGCAAAATTTCAATTTCTTTTTTCTTTCTGTTATTAATCCTTGATTACATTCATATAGTATACAGTAGAGGAAAAAACCTACCAGACCTACCAGTTATCCTGCGTAACATTATTGGGGATAAAGGGTTAAGGAAGCGCAATTAATTTTTTTAGTTTAGCTTGTGTTTACTACCATTTTTTTTATCACCACACAGTAAACATTAAGTAATATGTAAAGTGTCCATTTATCCTCCATTCCGGTCCATTATCTTAAGCTTAGGCTGCTGCCCCTCGACCCAATCCGGTACTAAGTAGAGAGGCCCAGACTTCGCTCTCTCCAGGCACTTGGCCCAGCTCTTCCGGGGGAATCCCAAGGCATTCCCAGGCCAGCCGAAAAACATAGTCCCTCCAGCATGTCCTGGGTGTTCTGGGTCTCTTCCTGGTGGGACGTGCCCAAAACACCTCACCAGGGAGGCATCCTAACCAGATGCCAGTATCTAATCTGTCCTTTTTGTATGTTCCCCTCAGGTTGCCATGGTAGCAGATACAGGGGAAACAAGTGTAGACGATGCCACAAGAAGGATGATGAAATTCCTCATATCACCTGAGCTGGCTGTGGAGTACAACATGCTTGGCCGACATGGGGAAAAAAAGTTCAGAGATTTGCGTCTTTTTAATGTTGTGTATGGTAAGTTAGTTTCACTTGAGACATTTGAACTTTAGAAAACTAAACTTTTTTAATAAAGTGTTTGAAAGTGTAACTGAGTTTGGTTATCATGCAATTTGTATATATTTTTTGAGGCAATAAAGTGAAATAAACATTGTTCTTTGAAAATCATCACCAAATGAAGTAAGCTAAGATTAACTTTACTTTGGCTTGCCCGTTTTTCTTCTTCTTCATTTGCAGAGGCACTGAAGAATTATTTAACATCAAAAGTCAACTTGCAAGAAGCAGAGAAGGCTCTGTCCAAGTGGTTCAGTGGAGCTAAAG
>NC_140531.1:694734-697234 GCF_057382185.1 Mchenga conophoros | reverse complement strand
TGCTACTCATTACCCTTAGACTGCTCAACTGGAGAGGGGAGAAAAAAGGGCCCTGGCCGAGGTGGTGAGTCGGCCTCCTCTCTCCCTCACGGTTGAAAAAGATGTGCTCCTGGCGCACTGGCCCTGCTGAAAATCTCTCTCCATTTGGCCGAGGCAGAGAGTCGGCCTCCTCTCTCCCTTACGGTCGAAAAAGATGTGCTGCTGTTGAACTGGCCATTACATCCTCACCTGATCTAGTCCCCCATTAGATCCCCCCCCCCCCCCCCCCCCGCAGTTACCCCGTACCACATATCTAGCACGGACCTTGACCTCCAGCAGGCCCCGGGGACCCACATTACCCCCCCCCCCTCCTGCAGTTACCCTGTACCACGTATCTAGCATGGACCTGGACCTCCAGCAGGCCCCGGGGACCCACATTACCCCCCCACCCCCTGCAGTTACCCTGTACCACATATCTAGCATGGACCTTGACTTCCAGCAGGCCCCGTGGACCCACAATACCCCCCCCCCCCCCCCCCCCCCGCAGTTACCCTGTGCCACATATCTAGCATGGACCTGGACCTCCAGCAGGCCCCGTGGACCCACATTACCCCCCCCTGCAGTTACCCTGTGCCACATATCTAGCATGGACCTGGACCTCCAGCAGGCCCTGGGGACCCACATACTCCCCTGCTCTACTCCCCCACTAGCTTTCCTTTCTTGCAGTTACGCTCCAGCGCATATCCAGCATGGACCTTGACCTCCAGCAGGCCCCGTGAACCCACATTACCCCCCCCCCCCCCCCCCCCCTCCTGCAGTTACCCTGTACCACGTATCTAGCATGGACCTGGACCTCCAGCAGGCCCCGGGGACCCACACTTAAGCCCCCTCCCACTAACAAAGCAGAATACCACTGGCAAAATCCTCGTGCCCCTGGTACTCCAGAAAGCACATTGAAATGTGCCCCTGGTACACTGCGCAGAAGAACTGCCACACACACACACACACACACGCACGCACGCACGCACGCACACACGCACTGCTTGTGCCTATGGTACGACAACTTTTCTCGTGCCTATGGTACGACAACTTTTCTCGTGCCTATGGTACAACAACTTTTTGCCGTGCCCCTGGTACACCGCTCAGTAGCACTTTGCCACACAAACTCTCCTCGTGCCTATGGTACGACAACTTTTCTCGTGCCTATGGTACAACAACTTTCCTCCGTGCCCCTGGTACGATAGCTTTTCTCGTGCCTATGGTACAACAACTTTTCTCGTGCCTATGGTACAACAACTTTTCGCCGTGCCCCTGGTACACCGCTCAGTAGCACTTTGCCACACAAACTCTCCTCGTGCCTATGGTACGACAACTTTTCTCGTGCCTATGGTACAACAACTTTCCTCCGTGCCCCTGGTACGACAGCTTTTCTCGTGCCTATGGTACAACAACTTTTCTCGTGCCTATGGTACAACAACTTTTCGCCGTGCCCCTGGTACACCGCTCAGTAGGACTTTGCCACACAAACTCTCCTCGTGCCTATGGTACGACAACTTTTCTCGTGCCTATGGTACGACAACTTTTCTCGTGCCTATGGTACAACAACCTTTCCCCGTGCCCCTGGTACACTGCGCAGAAACTCTTTGCCACACACACACACCACTCGTGCCTATGGTACGACAACAGGCCCCGGGGACCTACATCGCACCTTGCTCTTGCCTCCCTTACAGCTGAAAAGGTCCATGCCTGTGCCCTGGCCCTGCTGAAATTGCCTCTCCATTTAGCCGAGGCAGTGAGTCGGCCTCCTGTCTCCCTTTACGGTCGAAAAAGATGTGCTCCTGGGCGCGCTGGCCCTGCTGCTACTCACATCGGGCATGGACCTGGACCTCCAGCAGGCCCCGGGGACCTACATCACACCTTGCTCTTGCCTCCCTTACAGCTGAAAAGGTCCATGCCTGTGCCCTGGCCCTGCTGAAATTGCCTCTCCATTTAGCCGAGGCAGAGAGTCGGCCTCCTGTCTCCTTTACGGTCGAAAAAGATGTGCTCCTGGGCGCGCTGGCCCTGCTGCTACTCACATCGGGCATGGACCTGGACCTCCAGCAGGCCCCGGGGACCTACATCGCACATTGCTCTTCCCTCCCTTACAGCTGAAAAAGGTCCATGCTTGTGCCCTGGCCCTTCTGAAATTCCCTCTCCATTTAGCCGAGGCAGAGAGTCGGCCTCCTGTCTCCTTTACGGTCGAAAAAGATGTGCTCCTGGGCGCGCTGGCCCTGCTGCTACTCACATCGGGCATGGACCTGGACCTCCAGCAGGCCCCGGGGACCTACATCACACCTTGCTCTTGCCTCCCTTACAGCTGAAAAAGGTCCATGCCTGTGCCCTGGCCCTGCTGAAATTCCCTCTCCATTTAGCCGAGGCAGTGAGTCGGCCTCCTGTCTCCCTTTACGGTCGAAAAAGATGTGCTCCTTGGCGCGCTGGCCCTGCTGCTACTCACATCGGGCATGGACCTGGACCTCCAGCA
>NC_140531.1:682234-684734 GCF_057382185.1 Mchenga conophoros | reverse complement strand
CCCCCCCCCCTTCCCCCTGCAGTTACCCTGTACCACATGTCTAGCATGGACCTTGACTTCCAGCAGGCCCCGTGGACCCACATTACCCCCCCCTGCAGTTACCCTGTGCCACATATCTAGCATGGACCTGGACCTCCAGCAGGCCCTGGGGACCCACATACTCCCCTGCTCTACTCCCCCACTAGCTTTCCTTTCTTGCAGTTACGCTCCAGCGCATATCCAGCATGGACCTTGACCTCCAGCAGGCCCCGTGAACCCACATTACCCCCCCCCCCCCCCCCTCCTGCAGTTAACCCTGTACCACATATCTAGCACGGACCTTGACCTCCAGCAGGCCCCGGGGACCCACATTACCCCCCCCCCCCTTCCCCCTGCAGTTACCCTGTACCACATGTCTAGCATGGACCTTGACTTCCAGCAGGCCCCGTGGACCCACATTACCCCCCCCCTGCAGTTACCCTGTGCCACATATCTAGCATGGACCTGGACCTCCAGCAGGCCCTGGGGACCCACATACTCCCCTGCTCTACTCCCCCACTAGCTTTCCTTTCTTGCAGTTACGCTCCAGCGCATATCCAGCATGGACCTTGACCTCCAGCAGGCCCCGTGAACCCACATTACCCCCCCCCCCGCAGTTAACCCTGTACCACGTATCTAGCACGGACCTTGACCTCCAGCAGGCCCCGGGGACCAACATACTCCTCTGCTCTACTCCCCCACTAGCTTTCCTTCTCCCGCAGTTACCCTCCACCACAAATCCAGCATGGCCCTTGCCCTCCAGCAGGCCCCGAGGACCCACATACTCCTCCGCTCTAATCCCCCATGAGCGTTCCTTCTCCTGCAGTTACCCTCCACTGCATATCCAGCATGGCCCTTGACCTCCAGCATGCCCCGGGGACGCACATCCTCCCCTGCTCTAGTCCCCCACTAGCTTACCTTTCTTGTAGTTACGCTCCAGCGCATATCCAGCATGGACCTTGACCTCCAGCAGGCCCCGTGGACCCACACTTAAGCCCCCTCCCACTGACAAAGCAAAACACCACTGGCAAAATCCTCGTGCCCCTGGTACTCCAGAATGTAAATTCAAACATGCCCCTGGTACACTGCGCAGAAACACTTTGCCACACACACGCACGCACTGCTTGTGCCTATGGTACGACAACTTTTCTCGTACCTATGGTACGACAACTTTTCTCGTGCCTATGGTACGACAACTTTTCTCGTGCCTATGGTACAACAACTTTTCGCCGTGCCCCTGGTACACCGCTCAGTAGCACTTTGCCACACAAACTCTCCTCGTGCCTATGGTACGACAACTTTTCTCGTGCCTATGGTACAACAACTTTCCTCCGTGCCCCTGGTACGACAGCTTTTCTCGTGCCTATGGTACAACAACTTTTCTCGTGCCTATGGTACAACAACTTTCCTCCGTGCCCCTGGTACGACAGCTTTTCTCGTGCCTATGGTACAACAACTTTTCTCGTGCCTATGGTACAACAACCTTTCGCCGTGCCCCTGGTACACCGCTCAGTAGCACTTTGCCACACAAACTCTCCTCGTGCCTATGGTACGACAACTTTTCTCGTGCCTATGGTACAACAACTTTCCTCCGTGCCCCTGGTACGACAGCTTTTCTCGTGCCTATGGTACAACAACTTTTCTCGTGCCTATGGTACAACAACTTTCCTCCGTGCCCCTGGTACGACAGCTTTTCTCGTGCCTATGGTACAACAACTTTTCTCGTGCCTATGGTACAACAACCTTTCGCCGTGCCCCTGGTACACCGCTCAGTAGCACTTTGCCACACAAACTCTCCTCGTGCCTATGGTACGACAACTTTTCTCGTGCCTATGGTACAACAACTTTCCTCCGTGCCCCTGGTACGACAGCTTTTCTCGTGCCTATGGTACAACAACTTTTCTCGTGCCTATGGTACAACAACTTTTCGCCGTGCCCCTGGTACACCGCTCAGTAGCACTTTGCCACACACACACTCCTCGTACCTATGGTACGACAACTTTTCTCGTGCCTATGGTACGACAACTTTTCTCGTGCCTATGGTACAACAACCTTTCCCCGTGCCCCTGGTACACTGCGCAGAAACTCTTTGCCACACACACACACCACTCGTGCCTATGGTACGACAACAGGCCCCGGGGACCTACATCGCACCTTGCTCTTGCCTCCCTTACAGCTGAAAAAGGTCCATGCCTGTGCCCTGGCCCTGCTGAAATTCCCTCTCCATTTAGCCGAGGCAGTGAGTCGGCCTCCTGTCTCCCTTTACGGTCGAAAAAGATGTGCTCCTGGGCGCCTGGCCCTGCTGCTACTCACATCGGGCATGGACCTGGACCTCCAGCAGGCCCCGGGGACCTACATCGCACATTGCTCTTCCCTCCCTTACAGCTGAAAAAGGTCCATGCTTGTGCCCTGGCCCTTCTGAAATTCCCTCTCCATTTAGCCGAGGCAGAGAGTCGGCCTCCTGTCTCCTTTACGGTCGAAA
>NC_140531.1:644734-647234 GCF_057382185.1 Mchenga conophoros | reverse complement strand
GGCCCCGTGGACCCACATTACCCCCCCCTGCAGTTACCCTGTGCCACATATCTAGCATGGACCTGGACCTCCAGCAGGCCCTGGGGACCCACATACTCCCCTGCTCTACTCCCCCACTAGCTTTCCTTTCTTGCAGTTACGCTCCAGCGCATATCCAGCATGGACCTTGACCTCCAGCAGGCCCCGTGAACCCACATTACCCCCCCCCCCCCCCCCTCCTGCAGTTAACCCTGTACCACATATCTAGCACGGACCTTGACCTCCAGCAGGCCCCGGGGACCCACATTACCCCCCCCCCCCTTCCCCCTGCAGTTACCCTGTACCACATGTCTAGCATGGACCTTGACTTCCAGCAGGCCCCGTGGACCCACATTACCCCCCCCCTGCAGTTACCCTGTGCCACATATCTAGCATGGACCTGGACCTCCAGCAGGCCCTGGGGACCCACATACTCCCCTGCTCTACTCCCCCACTAGCTTTCCTTTCTTGCAGTTACGCTCCAGCGCATATCCAGCATGGACCTTGACCTCCAGCAGGCCCCGTGAACCCACATTACCCCCCCCCCCGCAGTTAACCCTGTACCACGTATCTAGCACGGACCTTGACCTCCAGCAGGCCCCGGGGACCAACATACTCCTCTGCTCTACTCCCCCACTAGCTTTCCTTCTCCCGCAGTTACCCTCCACCACAAATCCAGCATGGCCCTTGCCCTCCAGCAGGCCCCGAGGACCCACATACTCCTCCGCTCTAATCCCCCATGAGCGTTCCTTCTCCTGCAGTTACCCTCCACTGCATATCCAGCATGGCCCTTGACCTCCAGCATGCCCCGGGGACGCACATCCTCCCCTGCTCTAGTCCCCCACTAGCTTACCTTTCTTGTAGTTACGCTCCAGCGCATATCCAGCATGGACCTTGACCTCCAGCAGGCCCCGTGGACCCACACTTAAGCCCCCTCCCACTGACAAAGCAAAACACCACTGGCAAAATCCTCGTGCCCCTGGTACTCCAGAATGTAAATTCAAACATGCCCCTGGTACACTGCGCAGAAACACTTTGCCACACACACGCACGCACTGCTTGTGCCTATGGTACGACAACTTTTCTCGTACCTATGGTACGACAACTTTTCTCGTGCCTATGGTACGACAACTTTTCTCGTGCCTATGGTACAACAACTTTTCGCCGTGCCCCTGGTACACCGCTCAGTAGCACTTTGCCACACAAACTCTCCTCGTGCCTATGGTACGACAACTTTTCTCGTGCCTATGGTACAACAACTTTCCTCCGTGCCCCTGGTACGACAGCTTTTCTCGTGCCTATGGTACAACAACTTTTCTCGTGCCTATGGTACAACAACTTTCCTCCGTGCCCCTGGTACGACAGCTTTTCTCGTGCCTATGGTACAACAACTTTTCTCGTGCCTATGGTACAACAACCTTTCGCCGTGCCCCTGGTACACCGCTCAGTAGCACTTTGCCACACAAACTCTCCTCGTGCCTATGGTACGACAACTTTTCTCGTGCCTATGGTACAACAACTTTCCTCCGTGCCCCTGGTACGACAGCTTTTCTCGTGCCTATGGTACAACAACTTTTCTCGTGCCTATGGTACAACAACTTTCCTCCGTGCCCCTGGTACGACAGCTTTTCTCGTGCCTATGGTACAACAACTTTTCTCGTGCCTATGGTACAACAACCTTTCGCCGTGCCCCTGGTACACCGCTCAGTAGCACTTTGCCACACAAACTCTCCTCGTGCCTATGGTACGACAACTTTTCTCGTGCCTATGGTACAACAACTTTCCTCCGTGCCCCTGGTACGACAGCTTTTCTCGTGCCTATGGTACAACAACTTTTCTCGTGCCTATGGTACAACAACTTTTCGCCGTGCCCCTGGTACACCGCTCAGTAGCACTTTGCCACACACACACTCCTCGTACCTATGGTACGACAACTTTTCTCGTGCCTATGGTACGACAACTTTTCTCGTGCCTATGGTACAACAACCTTTCCCCGTGCCCCTGGTACACTGCGCAGAAACTCTTTGCCACACACACACACCACTCGTGCCTATGGTACGACAACAGGCCCCGGGGACCTACATCGCACCTTGCTCTTGCCTCCCTTACAGCTGAAAAAGGTCCATGCCTGTGCCCTGGCCCTGCTGAAATTCCCTCTCCATTTAGCCGAGGCAGTGAGTCGGCCTCCTGTCTCCCTTTACGGTCGAAAAAGATGTGCTCCTGGGCGCGCTGGCCCTGCTGCTACTCACATCGGGCATGGACCTGGACCTCCAGCAGGCCCCGGGGACCTACATCGCACATTGCTCTTCCCTCCCTTACAGCTGAAAAAGGTCCATGCTTGTGCCCTGGCCCTTCTGAAATTCCCTCTCCATTTAGCCGAGGCAGAGAGTCGGCCTCCTGTCTCCTTTACGGTCGAAAAAGATGTGCTCCTGGGCGCGCTGGCCCTGCTGCTACTCACATCGGGCATGGACCTGGACCTCCA
>NC_140531.1:632234-634734 GCF_057382185.1 Mchenga conophoros | reverse complement strand
GTCCCAGTGCCGTCCGAGCGTTGCCGAGGGTGTCTGCTGACTTGCGCATCTTCAGACACCCGTCTCCCATAAATGACGGAGGGCACCTTTGCTACTCATTACCCTTAGACTGCTCAACTGGAGAGGGGAGAAAAAAAGGCCCTGGCCGAGGTGGTGAGTCGGCCTCCACTCTCCCTCACGGTTGAAAAAGATGTGCTCCTGGCGCACTGGCCCTGCTGAAAATCTCTCTCCATTTGGCCGAGGCAGAGAGTCGGCCTCCTCTCTCCCTTACGGTCGAAAAAGATGTGCTGCTGTCGAACTGGCCATTACATCCTCACCTGATCTAGTCCCCCATTAGATCCGCCCCCCCCACCGCAGTTACCCCGTACCACATATCTAGCACGGACCTTGACCTCCAGCAGGCCCCGGGGACCCACATTACCCCCCCCCCCCCTTCCCCCTGCAGTTACCCTGTACCACATGTCTAGCATGGACCTTGACTTCCAGCAGGCCCCGTGGACCCACATTACCCCCCCCTGCAGTTACCCTGTGCCACATATCTAGCATGGACCTGGACCTCCAGCAGGCCCTGGGGACCCACATACTCCCCTGCTCTACTCCCCCACTAGCTTTCCTTTCTTGCAGTTACGCTCCAGCGCATATCCAGCATGGACCTTGACCTCCAGCAGGCCCCGTGAACCCACATTACCCCCCCCCCCCCCCCTCCTGCAGTTAACCCTGTACCACATATCTAGCACGGACCTTGACCTCCAGCAGGCCCCGGGGACCCACATTACCCCCCCCCCCCTTCCCCCTGCAGTTACCCTGTACCACATGTCTAGCATGGACCTTGACTTCCAGCCAGGCCCCGTGGACCCACATTACCCCCCCCTGCAGTTACCCTGTGCCACATATCTAGCATGGACCTGGACCTCCAGCAGGCCCTGGGGACCCACATACTCCCCTGCTCTACTCCCCCACTAGCTTTCCTTTCTTGCAGTTACGCTCCAGCGCATATCCAGCATGGACCTTGACCTCCAGCAGGCCCCGTGAACCCACATTACCCCCCCCCCGAAGTTAACCCTGTACCACGTATCTAGCACGGACCTTGACCTCCAGCAGGCCCCGGGGACCAACATACTCCTCTGCTCTACTCCCCCACTAGCTTTCCTTCTCCCGCAGTTACCCTCCACCACAAATCCAGCATGGCCCTTGCCCTCCAGCAGGCCCCGAGGACCCACATACTCCTCCGCTCTAATCCCCATGAGCGTTCCTTCTCCTGCAGTTACCCTCCACTGCATATCCAGCATGGCCCTTGACCTCCAGCATGCCCCGGGGACGCACATCCTCCCCTGCTCTAGTCCCCCACTAGCTTACCTTTCTTGTAGTTACGCTCCAGCGCATATCCAGCATGGACCTTGACCTCCAGCAGGCCCCGTGGACCCACACTTAAGCCCCCTCCCACTGACAAAGCAAAACACCACTGGCAAAATCCTCGTGCCCCTGGTACTCCAGAATGTAAATTCAAACATGCCCCTGGTACACTGCGCAGAAACACTTTGCCACACACACGCACGCACTGCTTGTGCCTATGTACGACAACTTTTCTCGTACCTATGGTACGACAACTTTTCTCGTGCCTATGGTACGACAACTTTTCTCGTGCCTATGGTACAACAACTTTTCGCCGTGCCCCTGGTACACCGCTCAGTAGCACTTTGCCACACAAACTCTCCTCGTGCCTATGGTACGACAACTTTTCTCGTGCCTATGGTACAACAACTTTCCTCCGTGCCCCTGGTACGACAGCTTTTCTCGTGCCTATGGTACAACAACTTTTCTCGTGCCTATGGTACAACAACTTTCCTCCGTGCCCTGGTACGACAGCTTTTCCTCGTGCCTATGGTACAACAACTTTTCTCGTGCCTATGGTACAACAACCTTTCGCCGTGCCCCTGGTACACCGCTCAGTAGCACTTTGCCACACAAACTCTCCTCGTGCCTATGGTACGACAACTTTTCTCGTGCCTATGGTACAACAACTTTCCTCCGTGCCCCTGGTACGACAGCTTTTCTCGTGCCTATGGTACAACAACTTTTCTCGTGCCTATGGTACAACAACTTTCCTCCGTGCCCCTGGTACGACAGCTTTTCTCGTGCCTATGGTACAACAACTTTTCTCGTGCCTATGGTACAACAACCTTTCGCCGTGCCCCTGGTACACCGCTCAGTAGCACTTTGCCACACAAACTCTCCTCGTGCCTATGGTACGACAACTTTTCTCGTGCCTATGGTACAACAACTTTCCTCCGTGCCCCTGGTACGACAGCTTTCTCGTGCCTATGGTACAACAACTTTTCTCGTGCCTATGGTACAACAACTTTTCGCCGTGCCCCTGGTACACCGCTCAGTAGCACTTGCCACACACACACTCCTCGTACCTATGGTACGACAACTTTTCTCGTGCCTATGGTACGACAACTTTTCTCGTGCCTATGGTACAACAACCTTTCCCCGTGCC
>NC_140531.1:587822-622134 GCF_057382185.1 Mchenga conophoros | reverse complement strand
GCAACTTTGCTTCTTATGCTTAGAGTTTTACATCTACATTTCCTTCACTGGCCATCTTTAGTCACTATGTTTCCTAAAAAGGATTCTACAAAAGCAACTAAACTTTTTAATTTTACTCCATATCAGCTTAATGATCAGTCATGTCTGCTGGCATGGTTAAATATAAACAGATTCTCTAATGTCCCTGCTCCAGATGGTACCTATAAATAACTGTTGCCATATTAGAGCCAAATTCCATTGATATTGTAGGGTGCCTTGGCATTCAGTAAGGAATAACTGCCACAGATCCTTCTTGGAGTTGTACCAGTTCAATCAGGGCTTTGAGAGAAAAAACATGAGAGAGGGGGAATTTTAGAGTTATCACTTGGTCAACAACATATCAATCACTCAAAGCAAAATGCTATATTCTCTTTTGTATTTGATGACCCCAATTTACCTCTGTCACCTCTTGTCCCTGCTGACTCAAACCAGGCTAAAAGAAAGCCATGTTTTTCTATTTTTTATTTTGTCCATCAGCACTATTCTATTGCTTGTGGGCGGAGGAGGAGGGGGCACTGTTTACGCCTCTTCCATCTTGATATTCTATCCAGCACAGCAGGTTTGGAAGCACTACAGTGAGCACATTAGCGTGTGGTGCTGAAGAAACCACATGGTATCTCGTCTTTGCTGACAGACACAGAGAGCAGAGGAATACATGTTGGCCTATTTTTTCTGGACACCTATCATCAAGAAGCTTTTTGTTAAATTATGAAAAATGTACAATACATTGCTCCATCTCTCAGTTGTAAAATTTTAACAGCACTCATTCCTTCTACAAAGACCAAAGCAACGAGGTGGGTTGGTCTGAAGATAGCATTTCTGTAGTTATGGCTGCCTGTTTTGACAAGCCAGCTGCGTTGTAGAAAATCAATTTTTTGTCAGGTTGTGTGTGTGCGTGTGTGCGTGTGTGTGTGTGTGTGTGTGTGTGTGTGTGTGTGTGTGTGTGTGTGTGTAGAGCTATGTTCCCTTTCCTTTTTTGTGTAAAAATGTAAGAGCCAATGGCTAAATAGGAAATAGCACTGCCCATTCTAGTAATACATGGTAACATACTAAACATAAGCAGAACAAAAAATAAATTATTTAATTTAAAAACTGCAGGAACCACTTAAATAAAAGACAAGCCATATAGCACTTGTAAAGGGAAAGGAGGTAGCCATCACGATGATTCAAGTGTACATACTAATAAATATATATGTGCCAAACACAAGCCCAGTTTCAAAACTGTTACTATTTTTATGGAAGTGATTGAGCAAAAACTTCTGGGAAAGCTACACACTTTTTTTTCCAGGATGTCTAAAGCCACCACATACTTCGTTTTTTCAAGGGATTTCAAATCTGCCAAGATCCGATAGTTCATGAAGTGACTCAGAACTAAATGCATCCCACACAATCAGAATACTAATTGTCTACTTTATTCAAGGGCTTAAAAATCTATTGCAATTAATGAACAGAAACGTGTGGTGCCTTTTCCCAGCATGGCATGAAACATTAATCAGTTCATGTAAACTGAGTACTGCAAACTGACAGTAACAAATCAATTTGCCATTTTAAATCAGCTCATCACTATCAGCCTGTTTGAGATAGCCTACAGTGGTCTCTCTGTGTTTTTACTAATGATCAAGATCTTGAAAATATGCATTTTTAGTGTCTTATTTCAATGTTTTTTTGTTGGAGGGGTTTTTTTTTTCTTTGCTTGTTTGGGTTTTTGTTTTTTTGGAGGGGGGAGGGGCACAAAATAGATATTAGGTAAGTAGTATATTATGGTCATAGTTAGAAAGAAAAACATTCAAACAATTACACTTCAGTTACCAACAAGTGAGGTGTATCATTAGGTAAGGATTTGAAGTAGTAGCAGCATTTTTTGGTAGCTTGTATAGGTTAGGTGGTAATGGTGAATTTGCTATTGTAATTACATATTTCTTTACAGTTAAAAGTTCTAATGACTATTTGTTCTCTTTTCTCTGTGCTGTGGAGTTGTGTGTAAAGTTACAGCTGTGTGCAACAATTGTAACTTTAAAATAATATGTTTTAACCTCGCCAGTTATAAATCTTAAGAAAAAAAACTATTAAAATAAAAAAACTATAAAGAAAATATAGAAGAACAGTTGTTCGTGGGAAAAGAAATAAAAGAAAACAATTCAAACAAAAGACCAATACATAAAGTTAGCTAGAACGAGCGGATTTAACAGATGCTGATTTTGCCTGCCAAAATCCCTGGTTATATTTATCAAACAAAGACTAAATGCTTTGCTTGGTTAACCTTAGTATCAAATGTTGATAATCTGTGAAATGGATTCAAGGCTTATGGTTGTTCACACGAGCTCTGCGATGCACTGATATAGTTGTGTTTTAGTTGAGTGTGCTCTCATTGCTGCCTGTCTCTTTTCAGATAGTGTAAACATTTTCCAAATCTCTCCAAGTACAGCTTTTCAAAGAGGGTACTCTACCATGCTATAGAACCTTCTGGGCTTTAAATACATGTCACTAAAATGACTTAACTGAGGGGTGGTTTGGAGGGAGGGTGAAGGAGGGGGATGTCTGTGGCTGATGTGGTGCGCATTCATAAATACACCTAATGGCTTGTTTTATGAAAAGCAGCGATTCATCCTTCTTTTTTCTGTTGTTTTCTTGAGACTGATTGGTTTTGAAAGATTGAGACGATAATGCTGTGAGATACAAATAAGGAGGCTGCGAAAAATCTCATTTGAAAAAGCAAGGAGAAGCGTAGCCTTGTAAACAAAATTCTATTTCACATTGTTAAAAGGTAATTTGTCTCCATTGTGCCTGGCAGAGCCTTCATAAATAAAACAGGAGTGCACACTGCAGGTGAGCACTCCTCATCTTTAGTTTTTTCTCCACTTTTTGTTTTGTTTGCTCCAATGTCCACATTTAAATTACAGATAAAGTAAAATAGATAAGAAGGAACAGAATAAATATAGGTAGCTCAAGCAGCTGTGCTATATGTTGACATTTTGCATGTGAGTAATTTGTGTTGTAATTTTTTCTGTTCAGTGAAATACTTTGTGACACTTTTAAAATAAAGGACAATGTTTCAAAGTCATTTGATGTAGGAAACAGCATTATAGGCAAATTAATGGCTAAAAGTAAAAACAATAAAAAAAAGCCACTTAGACACTTTACCTAAACAGCCAAGATAAAAAAGAAAAGGCAACCCAGAGCACTTTCCTACAACATCTACATTTAAGTACAAGAGTGTCATACTACAGCAAAAAATAGATTTATTAAATAACACCCCAAATGTTGATTCTGTGCATTTGGACGTAGCGTTTTCAGTGGGGGAAACGTTTCATCACTCATCCAAGTGACTTCTTCAGCCTCGTCTGACTGCAAGTTTCTCCAATCTTATGAACAGTACATTTGCATAATGACTGAAACCAGCCCACTGAAGGAACAATGAACAATGGGCTGGCAGGTCATTTCCTTGACCATTAATATGCAAATTCTCATGACCATTGATCAACAACCACTGATCAAAGCCCACTGATCAATGGCCATGAGTATCATTGAAGGCCCTGAGTAAATGTGGTTATCCGAGCTGGACATTTGTCAAAGCAGGGAAGGCACATAAAGAAAGCTCCAGCCGATCCTGTCACGGTTCTGGGTCAGTTTGACCCAGTATTTTGAGTTGTTATGTTTTGGTGTGTTTTTTTATTATGGATTGTTTTCTTATTCTCTTGTAGCGCTTGTATTGGTGGTGATGATGATGATTATTATTAGAGTTTCATGTTATTGTTATCCGTGTTTAAGGAATTGTGGTCTCATGTATTGTTTGAGATTGATGTGTTATATTCTGCCTCTCAGTCTGCATCTTTGTTTAGTGGTTTATTGTTTCCTGTTTTATTTTGAAGGATTGTGTCTTATGTTAGTGTGTCCAGCTTCGCTCCCCCGTCTCGTTAGCCCTAATCTCTCCCAGCTGTGTCTCCCTCCTGTGTATATTAACCCTGTGTTTTCCTGTGCTCAGTGTCGCGTCGTACCATCAGATTATGCCTGTGTGGTTCTGTTCTCAGTATTCAGTGTTCACTTCATGTTTTGTTTTTGTGCCAGCAATAAAGCTGAGGTTTTGAGTTGTATTCAGTGTCCGAGTCTCGTATTTGGATCCTCCTCTCCATCCGCCTGCACACAGAGCCCTGACAGATCCAGGAGAGAAGGACAACCGCTGACTAAACGAAAACCCGTAATGATCCCATATGTGTCAGGAGTATCGAAACAGTTGAGACACATTTATTCTAAACACTGTGTCTCTGTGGCTTTTCAAGCCCAAAACAAGCTACGCCAAAAATTGGTCCACCTCGAGCATCAGGTCCCCCGACACAGAGTAACATAGTGTACGCTGATTGCCAGGATTTATACATCAGGGAAACAAAATAACCTCTAGCGAAGCGGATGTCACAACACAGACGAGCCACCTCGTCAGGCCAGGACTCTGCAGTCTATACATCCTGGACTGGGAGGAACGCTGGTTTGAGCGCAGAGTCAAGGAGGCCATTTACGTGAAAAGGGAAAGACCATCTCTGAACCGATGAGGGGGCCTAAGGGTACATTTGTCACCATCTTACAATGCTGTGATTGCAGCCATTCCCCAACTCACTGCGAATGGTACTCATGGCCATTGATCAGTGGTTGTTAATCAATGGTTATAAGAATTTGCATATTAATGGTCAAGGAAATGACCTCCCACCCCATCGTTCCTTCAGTGGAGCTAGTTTCATTGTGTAAATGTACTGTTTATAAGATTGGGGAAACCTTCAGTCAGCTGAGACTGAAGAAGTCACTTTGATTAGTGACGAAACGTTTCTCCCACTGAAAACGGATCGTCCAGATGAATAGAATCAACATTTGGGGAGCTACTTACCTGGATGATTGAGCATGCATCAAGACATTATTGATTAACACTTTTCAAATATAAAATAGCAATTTTCCCTTTGCAAAGTACTGTTGTTTGTGATGGTCTTGGACCAAACAAGGCCGTCACTTTCAGACTAAGAGAAAATAAATAGTAAGACTAATTTTCCGGGTTTTAGAATAACTAGGCCTTGACAAGACTGTAATTCATTTTGGATAAAAAAAAATTGCGTTTGCCTGTCTGATAAAACTTATTTTTGGGGGAATTGAAACATAATATACCAACTACACCAAAACCCTACCCTGAAAAAATATCTTGCGTCATAAAGTAAATCCTAACATCTTTTGTGCTCTACAAACAAAAGGAGATGTTACTTCAATAATGCCTGAATAGACCTGGTATAGCCAATAAATGGGTAAACTCTCCTCCACAACTGTTAACAAATGGCTTAATAATTTGAATTTAGCCACTCAAAATGCCTAAATGTTACTTTTTTAAATGTTTAAAATAAATTGTTTTCTATTGCTGCACATATAATCTTCTGATTCATCTCTCTTTGTGAAGAGAACTAAATGTTTCTTATTTTTGAGATGAAGTATGAGTTTTAACTTGTTGTTTTACATGAGCATTTCTAGATGAAGTAAACGCCTAAAATTCCCCCAAAAAAGAAATTACATTTTACATATCTGACAGTCTGACAAGCATCTCAAACAAACAAAATACTTTGCAAACACTGATAGCACTAAATGGTAATCACCCACACACCTCAGAGACACTGGAAGAGACGAACAAAGCTGGTGAAAGGGAGCTGGACTTATGCCAGCAAACATACTTTCAAGGAGGAACATCTCACATAATAAGAGCTCGTGTTCTTCAGTTTCTTGAAAACAAAATCTGAATCTGTATTTTAGAGCAACATAAAAAATATACAGAAGCAGGAGGCATGTTCCACTTACATCCGAGCTGTTTAAAGCACGTTTTTTATATTCACATGGCCTTTTTTTTGCCAAACCACTAACCAAATGTTAAGTATCAATATTTCATTATTCAAATATTCATGTCATATATGATACATTTTTGCTTAAATTGGAAAGAAGGGATCTTGAAACTGCAAGATACTAAGCGTTCTCTAGCATATCGAGACTATCACTCCACACCGTTACATATTCCATATGTACGGGGTACGACCCCGATTGGTCGTGGCGTGTGGATATTTCTTTAAGACACTCCGGCACGCCCGGCTACGCCACACAGCTTACATATAAAACAGCTGTGCGGACGTGACACCGGTTATAGTTTGATCTCCACTTGTGTTGTGTATGTGTGTGCGTGTGTGAGTGCCTTGAGAGTGCTGTATGAATGTGCGTCCATCAGGAGCGTGTTTCAGCATCCTCCGTGGGCGCTGCCTCTCCCCTGGTAGCCCCGGTATTCCCCCTGTATGCCCTGGTGTTCCCCGGTATTCCCCTGGTATCCCTTAGCTTTGTTCCCCCTAGCTGGCCCTTGCTTCCCCTTGGTTGGTCCCCCTTCCCCGGCATATCGCCTCGAAAAAAAACAGGCTTATGCGCTGGTCGGACCACGCTGTGCGGCTGCCAGCTAGCGAGTAGCTCGGCTGCAGTGAGGAAACACAGCAGGGACACTGATTCAGCGTTCTAGCATACGCTGTCGCCTTGGCACTGTGCAGCTCGGCTGCTATGTGCGTTAACACAGAGGGGATACGGCTTCAGCGTTCCAAGCGTTCGCTGTTGGCCTGCTTAACACTGTGGGGAATAAACAGTGGGGAATTATGCTACGGTTCGTGCCAGCTAATCGTTAGCCGGCCTGCGAGTAGCATTTCAGCCGTTTAGCCTGTCTGGTGTGTCGCCTGCAGCTCGCGGGTTAACGCGGCCAGCAGGGCTCCGCTCGTAGCTCGGCTACATTGGGGAAATGTGTCAGAGTTCCAAGCATATGCTTTTACCTGTCAGCACTGTTACGCAGGGGCTAATAAACAGTGAAAGGTGAAAGAATTCAGGTTGCGGCTAGCACCGGCTACCTGTTAGCACTTCCTGGTTAGCGTGTGGCCCCGGCCCCTTGCTTGGTAGCAGAAGTATGGCAGCCCACATGTCCCAAACATGTCTGTGTATGACATTTTTGCCTTTTTACGATAGGCACGAGCAGTGTGGCTGTGCCTGGGTGAAAAAGGGCAAATATATAACTAACATGAAAGCAGCCTAGAAATTGCTGTGCTGGCTGAAGTAGCTGATGCTTGCATGCACTGCTTGTTGCCAGCACGAACTAGGCAGATTGTGCTTGGTTTTTGAAAGCATTAAATGGCCCGCCCCTCTCCCTTCTCCTGCCTCCAAAAATGAGAGAGCACGCTCCTATGGGGAACATGGCTGCCCCTGCTGTGACTCCAGTTAGGCAGGCCATGGGCTGGGTCCTCCCCCACACCTGTTGCTGATTTACTGCTGGCCCCTCCCACAGCGTCCCTCCCATGGCTCCGCCTCTGTGAGGCCTGGGCTTGTGGAGGTTGACTGTCGGGTGGCGGATGTCGAAGAAGCTTCCATCCTCTCCTCTGGTGTTGCCAACCTGTCCCTGGTCTGCCCCCTGCTGGTCCCTGGGTACAGTGTTCGGCGAGATGGGTCCCCTCAGCTCTTGATTGGAGCATGCCGGGTGGACCTCAAGGTTGTTGCTATCACGCAGCCTCGGCGCCTACTGCCTAAGGTGCCACTGCTGCCTGGTTGGCCTGGTTGCAGGCCGTGTGTGCCCCGCCTCCTGGCGTTTATGTTCCCCTGCCCGTAGTTGGATGATGCCGTGCATGGCGGGAGTAGTTGCCTTTGCCCCCCCTCCAGTCCCTGGTTGCCCCTTCAGGCCCTCCCTGGGCAGGGCGGCGTACCCTACAGGGATGTGAGGGTTACTTATGCTCTGCTGGTGGCCATTTTGTCGCTCCCTCTATGGGATGGAGCTTAACATGACAGCTGCAGAAGGGCTGGGCAAGGGGGTCCGCCCCAAACCTGTGCCTCTCAGGCTATATGAGGATGATGGCTGCAGCGTTCCCTCCTATGGCCTGGGCCGGTGGAGGTTGGTTATCGTGAGGTGGATGTTGAAGAAGCTTCTGTCCCCTCCGGCTGCCACTGGAGTTGGGTCCGGACGGGTGTACCCATGTTTGGCTTCCCTGGTACTGGGGCCCTCCCACATCATTCCCTCCCATGGCCTGGGCTGGTGGAGGTTGGTTATCGTGAGGTGGATGTTGAAGAAGCTTCTGTCCCCTCCGGCTGCCACTGGAGTTGGGTCCGGACGGGTGTACCCATGTTTGGCTTCCCTGGTACTGGGGCCCTCCCACATCATTCCCTCCCATGGCCCCGCCTCTGTTAGGCCTGGGCTGGTGGGGGTTGATTATTGTGAGGTGGATGTTGAAGAAGCTTCCATCCCCTCTGGCTACCACTGGAGTGGGGCCAGACGGGTGGACCCATGTGTGGGTCGCCTGATTCTGGGCCCTCCCACAGCGTTCCCTCCCATGGGCCCGCCTTCTTGAGGCCTGGGCTGGTGGAGGTTTGATTGTCAGAAGGTTGATGCTTATGTCGCTTGGCGCCGGTCAGCCGACCAGGGTTACCTGATGGAACTGTCTGTCTACTCGCTATGAGGCCGTGTTCAGTTGAGGCAGGGAGGACTCTGCGCCTAGGCTCAGCTGTCCTCCTTCCTCGTGACATCCTTTGAGTTGGGCCTAGTGGCCAGCACTGCTGCAGGCTGTGTTCCCCTGGCCTGTTGCCCATGCTTCGCCGGCTTCATACGCCAGTCAGACCTTGCGGTTGACAGTTCTCCGGCCTGCGGCACTGGCTCACTGTCTGGCCCAAATGCTGCGGGTCCACGTGGCCGGAGGGGCCCGCTCAGTGAGCTGCCACTCCCGGCGAGTCACGTCCCTGGCTGCACTGCAGCTCCGGGCTGTCTCCCCCTGGCGTGTTGCCCGCATTCGCCTGCTTACGCGCCAGTTGGGCCTCGCTTCAGCGAGTGAGCATTCTCCAGCCTTTTTTAGCTGGGTTCTCTCTGGCATATCAGCTGCTGCAGCTCCTGGCTGTGTTCCCCTGGCGTATTGCCCGCGCTTTGAGCCACCAGCACCTCCCCTATCATGGATGGTGCAGGTCAGCTGCTCTACTCCTGGGACAGGCCCTGGGCCTCGTCCTACCTCGGCCAATCCACTGAGTGGCCGAGATGCTTCGACAGGCTCTTTCTCCCTGGCACTGTGTCACTGCCTAGTGCCAGGCAGGGCTCTGTTGTGGCTTCACTTCTCCAGCTGGCGGCTCCGCCTTCCCTTCTGGGGTCATCCGCATATCGTGGGCTTCTGTCACAGCGATAGCCAGCTGCTATGCTCGAGTGGCTTGGTAGGCTGTGTTGCCCTGGCGTTTTGCCCGCGTTCGCTGGCGTACACGCCAGTCGCACCTCGCTGCGGCGAGTGGCATTCTCCAGCCTAGTGTAGCCATTTCTGTCTGGCGTGTTGCCCACAGTGTGCGGTTCACACGGCCAGCAGGGCTCCTGTTGTTGATCGAGTGGGGTGGCTTCTCGGCTCTGACCGCAGCTTAAGTGGCCGCCGCTGCTGCTCCTGTTGCTGCTGCTGCCCACTGCCCGCCTTTGTTTCACGGACTTAGATGGCCAGCACGGGGACTTTGTGTCTGACCTCGAATGTCTCATTGCAAGTTCACTCTTGAGGCTCCTCTGTCTACAGACAAGCACGTGGTGACGGTGCTGGGGGTGGACCTTCGGATCATCGCCTTGCTCAGCCCTCCACTTACGCAGGCTAGGCCTCTCCACCGTCATGCCGCTCGGAGACGCTTTCCGATCAAACTATAACCGGTGTCATGTCCGCACAGCTGTTTTATACGTAAACTGTGGGGTGTAGCCGGGCGTGCCGGAGTGTCTTAAAGAAATATCCACATGCCACGACCAAGGGGGGGTCGTACCCCGTACATATGGAATACGTAACGGTGTGGAGAGATAGTTTCTCACTAAGAGAACCAAGGTTACACCATAACCGACCAGTTTTGCCCAATTGGAAAAATTCCAATGGATTCTACATAAGCCATACATTTAAATATGTAAGTACCTAAGTACCAAGTACTTAGGCAGATATAGAATGCCAGGAGCAAAACCCAACTACTCCTTTTCAACAAAAATGTACACATCTTCACACAGAGCACAGACACGTGTAGAAAGACCAAGAACAAAAAACACCACTCAAGTCCTTCAACGACATCCATACTTTATGTCAGTCTGCCCCAGGGCAGCTGTGGCTACAACTGTAGCTTGCCTCCACCAGTGTGTGAATGTGAGAGTGAATGAATAATGGAATTGTAAAGCGCTTTGGGTGCCTTGAAAAGCGCTATATAAATCCAATCCATTATTATTATAAACAGTATTGCAATATTTAGGAGATATGGCCAATTATTGCAAATCTAGAATAGCAACACCCAGCAGCAACAAATTGATCTGCAGGTACCAGTTGGGTGTTCTGTTGTTCCGTCTTACTCACATATATTTGGAAAAAAAAAATGCATGTACTTGTATGCAGTACCATACCATTACTGGTCAAATTACCAGTAAAATTTCGGACAAATGGCACAACAAAAATAAAGAGAAAATTCTTCTAACCTTAAGTTCAGTTGACAATATAAAACAGCTACTAAAAGACTGGTTAATTTAAATTAAAATGCTTTTAATTACAGTGTTTACGTGCTTTTAGTTGTTTATCAGTTGGTGTCAAGGCTCTGTGTGCGGGCAGGCAGAGATGAGGATCCAAATGCAGGACTCGGAAAATGGAATGTAACTCAAAAAACCTCAGCTTTATTGCTGGCAGGAAAACAAACATAAAGTGAGGCCGGAACACTGAGACCAAGAACACACAGGCATAAACTGATGGTACGACGCGACACTGAGCATGGGAAAACACAGGGCTTATATACACAGGGTAGTAACGGGGAAATCGGCAACAGGAGGGAGACACAGCTGGGAGAGATCAGGGCTAACGAGACAGGGGGAACAAAGCTGCACATACTAACATCAGACAGGAACAAGAACCTTCAAAGTAAAACAGGAAACAAAACACACTTTACTAAGACACAGACTAGACAGAGACAGACTTGACACTGACCAAAGGCTACTAAATGATAAT
The DNA here is from genome assembly GCF_057382185.1 of Mchenga conophoros. Lineage (NCBI taxonomy): Eukaryota > Metazoa > Chordata > Actinopteri > Cichliformes > Cichlidae > Mchenga > Mchenga conophoros. Next base: position 611,092 of record NC_140531.1, on the reverse strand, counting down.
CATAATCACAACAGTATCAGATCATAAATCATAATATAGAAAAACACCAAGATAACTGAAACACCAAGTACCAGAGAAACATAAAGGAAAATCCATGATGCAAAAGTACCAAAACATAATGAACTCAAAATACTGGGTCCAACGGACCCAGAACCGTGACAGTTGGAATATTTTAGCTTTGCTCTACTATTTTAGATATATCATTGGTTGTAAAATGTTAAAGATTAATGTCAAAAATTATTCCTATTACCTTATATAATAAGAAGTGGTAAATTAGCTGTTGTCAGTACACAAGTTAGCATCATATAGAGTTAATTATAATGAATAGTTCTGTATTTCCATATAATGCCGAACATGAATATGATATTTACAGTACAGTCCATTCCAGTGCACTAACAAAGGAACATCCAGCCTTAAAATTACCATGAAAAAGTACTGAACACTACTTTTTCATGGTAATTGTAAGGCTCTCTGATATAAGATGAAGATTCTGAACTTACATGCTTCACAAATATAGCATGCACTTTATGAGCATTATTATTGGACTGCATTACATACTTGAAGCAGAGTGCATTAGTGTAGTTGCTCCATGGTTTTAGTGTTTGGTATCAGTGGAGTGTTGGCATTTTTAAAAGCGGGAGGTCAGTTTCAGCTCAGTTTACTGTAGTGATTGTAATTTGTCAGTCATTTAATAACAATCAACAATACAAAACCTAACAACTAAAAAGAAAGCTTGCTAGTGTTTGAAGACTGTCACATCAGATAAACACGGCATATAGCAACATCCAATCATTTGTAAAACAAATCATCCTAGCAAGATTAGCACTATCATTGCTCATATAAGTGATGAAGAGTGATGAAAAGCAACACATTTTGCTGTTACCTTTGTGACGGAGGTTTGTGTCTGGGTTTGAACTGGTAGAAACAAGATAAGAAACAGATAACAGAACTCTTGTTACTGTTGGCTCCTGCCCTAATCAGTTCTGTTGCAGTTAGACAGCTGTATCTAGCAGAATCTTTCTATTAAAAATGTAGTACCAACATAAAGAAGCATGGTTCTGTTCGTAGTCACTTTTCTATTCACTGTAAACACAACAAAGGAAGAGAGGTCAGCAGTGAAGTGCTTCCAGCTACTCTGTTATTAGTCTTTAGAAAGGCTTCCAAGAGAGGCTGGCATTCAACCATGAGCTCCCGACCATTATTTCAATCCATTACTCTAAATCATTTGGTGATCCTTTATGCAACATTATTTCTGTTACATTAAGGCACAATGTGAAATACTGAAGTTCTCAAAGACAGTTTAGACCAAAGTATCAAATACAGACTTAAACATGCGTCAGGTTTGCTTCATTGCTTGGCAACATATGGCTAAATAATTGCATACATACATACAACTTTAAAAAAAAAAAAAAAAAAAAGACATCCATCCAACATATATATATATATTTTTTTTGCCTTGTAATGAGTTGTTAAGAGAGGTACGAAAGAGATAACTTATACACTTGTCAGGTTACTTCTATCAAATTATCCACCATTTCACAAATATGCAAATATATGTATCAGGACACAGTTTTTACTTATTTCCCTTTTAAATAGAAAATTACAGTTTGGACCAAGGGATCTTGAGATCATTTAAATTGTTAATCTTGTGAAACTTTGGTTGGGTCAGCTAGGTTTGGGAGCCAGTGAGCTAATTAGTTTCACTTGAACTAACTGCGAAAGTGAAAATACTTACTGATGACTCATGAATATTAACTATCTGATAAGATATCATTTATTAGTAAAATTCAGTCTTTGTGCTTAATCTTTTGTATTAGCAACAGCTGAAAGCCAATGTAGTGCAGCAGAATTAACCCAACATATTTTTGGTGGAGGGACAAATTAGAGCCCCAGAAAGAAACATGCCTAGGTTTTGACCCGGGGACCCTCTTACTGTGAAGTAACGGTTCTTAGCATTATGAGCGACTGCGATTTTTTTTCAGTGTTCATATACCTGTGGGTGTCTGCCATGGACCAAGCATGATTATTTCTCTCCATTGAAATCTCTAGGCATTCTTATAACACTCAAATTTTTCATGAGAGTCTAAAGATGCTATAGATTTCCACCCCCAGCACTCATAAGAATTCACATAAAAGATATAGGGAGGCATTGCACTACTTCTTTATAGTGGGAGAGCTGAAGAAATGGGCAAATGTGGTTATCTCCCCATAAGATTCAATCAGAAACACCAGAGCCTGCACAGCTCATCTCACCTTCATTTTACTCATGTGGAGTCAGTTAGAGATATTAGTCCTCTTGGCATACATTCAGAAAAAGCAGCAATCCCTGTGAAGAGGATATTATAATCAGATTGGCCAAAACATGCAGAAACATCGTGGCTGCCCATTAAATCCAAACCAGATAAATTTTGCTCCATTCTATCGTACACGTTTATGAGAAAATCTTCTTCTGTTACTACATATATTGCCTTTTCATATGATATAGTTGTAGCTGGGTTGCAGTTGCATCCTGTACAAACACAATAACAGGATTTTGTGATCATTTATCTCATCACTGATTAGATTCTCTTGTCTCAAAGCAAGACAAAAATAGATAGATAAATAAATAAATACATTTTTTCATAAAAGCTCATCTATGTCGGAACCCAGATTGTCAAAGATATGAATGTTAATAATGTAGCATTCCCCACTGCTCTTGTCACTGTTAATATTCATGGTTACAAATGCAGCCTTCAAAAGGACATTGTGTTTTATTAGATATTTGGATATGTTTGTGCTTAAAATATTTTGGGATCATAAAAACAACAATATTAATTACAAAGTGCTTCACACATGCTGTAAATATCACTTCACATTTATTTTAAATACTCCATGTAAATAGTGGACTTGCATTATTATATGTTTTTCATTTGCATTTTAACAGATGCTTTATGTTAAAATAAAAGGTATTTGCCCTGGAATAAAATTAAATTACCAAACAATACAGTTATGCACCACTGTACTACAATTAAAATAAAATTACACAACAGTATTGTTATTATTTTGGTCTCATTGTGTCATTCTATTTGAAAAATAAATTTATATATAACGTGATAAAATTTACATTCGATATAATTTAATATATGTTTAATGTTCTAATATGAAATGAAATGGTAGTAGCTTTATTTAAATGATAGACAGTGTGGTTGAATAACACGAATTATAGAATGATGGAATTTAGTTTTATAATCACGTCTCTTAAATAGAAAACGGCCGCTCCTTTAGAACCAAAACTAACAAACAAACAAACAAAAAAAAAAAAAGAACATTTAGCAATTAAACTAAAACCTAAACTAAGAATCATATTGAATCCTTCTGTTGCTGCAAACACCTCGAACAATTTGGCCACAGGAAATCTGTGTGACAATCCAGGCAAAAAGGGTCAGGTTAATAGTGAACCTACTACCCAGGAAAAGGGATGGTACCTGCAGCCTACTCAGGTTACACAGGTGGTCCAGCTCCTCCAGGATGGCACATCTGTGCATAAAATTGCAGCTACACTATGGAGGCACTCACTGAACCTGAAACTGAGGTTGCATTTGGCACTAGCTCAACAAAATTGGACAACAGAAGAACAGGAAAATGTTCTGTGGTTTGATGAATCTCAGCTGTACAGCAGCATGTAACATGTAATTTTGTAGGGGATATTTTCCTTACACACTTTTAACCAACTGAGCATCGTTTAAGCACCACAGCCTTCCTTTGCTGATGACATCCATCCATCCTTTATTACCACAGTGTACTAATGGTCTAATGGCTGCTTCCAACATGATAATGCATCATGTTATAAACCTGCACTTATGAACTTAAACACCATTATGAAACATCAAAATTGGCCACGCCGCCAAAGACCTCACTTTTAACAAAAACTCAAATCTACCATTACAAAGGTCTTTAGATTTGAATGCTGTCAACCTGGCTTTGTGACTCTGTAGGAGTTTTTAAAGTGTAATGCCCAAAGATAATGGAAAATGCTTTCCCTTTTTTTCCCCATTGTTTTTTTTTTTCAGCTCTGCAATATTGTTTGACACTTCACTAAGACAGTCTGTGGCCACAAAGTCTCCTTCAAGTGCAAATACTTCATTCCTCTGTCCTCTGATTTTCCATTGAGCAGTCAAACAATATTGCAAAGCTTTTAGAATTCAGTACATTGAACTGGTTGACACAAGACCGCCCACTGCAGCACAAACAGCTCTCCAGCCAAGAGCGCAGAAGTCATTAGAAATGCTGTGTATTATTCATGCACACACTCCCAGCATCTGCCCAAATACACATTTTCTGGGGAGTGTGTGGAAAACCCGTCTTGCGACATAGATACTTGACACAGAGCCTGATTTTAGTTAGCATTGAGACTTTGTTTAACATTCACACTGAGGCTCACAGCATCATCTAGGAACACTTACTGTAGGATTAAATGATGATTCAGGGCTCTCTATGCACATTCACTTAACAGGATTTACATTGATAAAACAGCAGTGAGGGTGATAGATGACAAAACAAATTCCAAACAAACTCAAACCAACTTTAAGTAAATGTAATCCATTACTGTAAATTTTGTTCAAAGATCCTATTAACTCAGAAAGATTCACATGTACATCCAGATAAAAAAAAACCGTAAAAAAAAAAGGGAGACTGAAACTAGCAATCGAGCAATCACAGGCATAACAATAAAGCATATTATAGTTATAGTTGTGTAATGTAAATGTCAAGGTGATTACATTTTTTAACCTATTTAAGGTTCCAAACTTGATCCACGTCCATATTGAAAATGTAAAAATTGTTAACAACTAAATTTAAAATTGATGACCTCTTCATTCCCAGACTACACACTTGGGGTTTTTTCATATAACTTTATTTATGAACAAAACAGGACGGCAACATAAAAAAAATGTATCCAGAACGAGAATATAAACTACTTTAAACACCGACAGGAAAACAATCATTGACACAAGGGAATATAGGAGTGAGTGTGGTGTGTATAATGTGTAAGGAACCTCCACGTAAGAGTTTTAACTCAGTGATTAAGCAAATCATAACAACAGACTAAACACTGTCAAGTGCTGGTCACCCATCCAAAGGAAAATAAATGAATAACCTGACTACTATAGAAACAAAAATTATAAAAGTCTAGCTTTAAAGGTTCTGTCTAACTAAAAGGACAAAGTTATCATTTTGAGAGCTCAGAATAAAAGTCAGACTATAGTTGTGAACGTAATTTCAAGAAGCAAACAAAAAAGATGTTTGCAGTTGGAAAAGAGTAGTGGGGGCATAAGAATGGAAACAGCAGGAACTAAAAAATAAATAAATAACAGTTTTAGAAGTTCTAACTTCAATGTGCTGATAGTCTAATAATATCCTTTGTCACTGGAAACCTGCAGCATCTTTTTTGGGTGTTATCAGCAACGCCACGTGTCTTCACTGCAGTACTCGTCTGTTGTGGTCCTGTTGGAATTGCATTTCTTTGCTATAACTGGTACAGACATCTCTTTGCATTTCTACTAAGAATGTATTCAAGTTGTAAGTTGTAGTTATGCAAATAGTTTTTATATAGTATCTATGTTATACATATCAAAAATGCCACTACAAAAAAAGTTAAATAGCTAATGCAACTACATAATGACTATATTACTAATATGTAATATTTATTTAATATTAGATACATTTTGTTAAAGCTCATTTATTACAACATTGTCAAGTCAGGCAGCTGTCAGTAGAGAAACAAAGAAGGTCTCATTCTCTAAGGTGATAAGTCACAAGCAGCGGACTGTTTACCCTGGCTTTGGAAGGATCATCCGGGTGAGTGGAGAGGATCTGGAAGCTGAAGGAAAAGAACTCTTTCTGTCAAGCATGTCTTGAAACATACACAAAGAGCACTGAATGCGAAGTTTCAAAGAAGAAAGGGTGGTCCCACGATGTGATACAAACTGGATAATACGCAATGAGTGGTGTCATTTTTTTTAAGTATGCGACAGTTATGTAAATGGCAAATCAGCTTTGCAGCTTTGTCTTTATGTAATATGGCACCTTGCAAGTACACAGTCTAGTTCTTCAATCAAGAACATCTGTCAAAGTCATCTAGAACAAAGAAAGTGTGATGCTCCAACTGACAGACCTGAGTGCAGAAAAAAAGGGGAAAAAAGCTGTTGCTGCACAGTGTCTGTCAGGTGTTGAAAGTCTCTGATGTCCCACTGATAGGGGACATGGTAGAGTGGTTTCAGGATTTTCCAGTTTCATTTGTTATTTTAAATAGAACAATGTGTACTTTAGGTTGTGGCTATCTTATGATTGACAAGTCACTGATGTGTGATGGACATTGTAGCAAACAAACATGGGTAAATTTTACTCTGCAGTGGTTGACTGTAGAAGAGGCAAGCCCAGAGGAGTTTACACAGTCTGGGATTACTGCTTCACCTCGTGTACCTGCACAGAGGCATACAGTAGTACATGCAGAATTAATGGGCAAAAGAAGAAATAATAAAAAACTTTGTCTGTAGAGCAACACCAAGACTGAGATTCTTTATGTAAACTCATGCATAATTATTTATTTATTTTACATTTATTGCATTTGATGTTTAAAATAAATCTTTTATTTTTTTCTTGGAATTAGTTGGTAGGAACTGTACTATTAAGATCAAGAAGAAATACATGCCATATGTGAAAGACATGAGTCTGACATTTGCATTTTCTCTTTAATATTAACAGAAGACTACCTTGTGTGCTTTACTTTCACTGAATGTTAAGTATGTTGTTGTATGCAACAACTGTCTATTTCACATCCCAGTAGTTTAGCTTTGCTTATAAAGTGATACCCTCAGGCTACATGTCCCACTTATTTTTGTAGAGAAGCTGTTGTTGACTTGGCTTTTTCATACACCATGTCGCCAGTGACACCTTCTTGGGCAATCAAGGCTTTTGGAAACATTTTGTCACAAAAGGGGGAAAAAAAGAAAGGGAAAGAAAAGAATAAAAGACAACACGAATTAAAAAAAAAAAAAAGAGGACAACAAGAGATTTGCAAGCTGAGTTCAAATGCAATCAGCAAGGAAGAACTTGCTAGTATTTCAGACATGACATGCAGTTGTATTCTCTAAGTAGGCATGGGGCACAAAGTAAACCCCCTTTGTACTTTTTTTGTGTGCGTCCACTGGCTTTCGTACCTGTGTGTCACACAAATGTTGCACATTAGATTAGATCTTACCAGACATCAATCACAGGGGTGTAACTGAAAGCGGCAACAGTATTCTCCTCAGGATTAAGCTGCTTTTAAATTGGCTGCAGTGAACAAGATGAGCTGTGGACCAGAAACGTAAAGTAAGCCAGAGGATGAGGGAAACAAAGGGAGGAGGAGAAAGCAGTGGATAATGAGCTTTGTGAGAGGAAGGGGGAAAAAAATGTGATGCTGTGTTCAGCTTTAAGAATTATGGGCCTGGCTGTCTGAAATGAGAAGAACTTGAGGAAATTATTCACTGAGTGGTAATTAAATTCACTATGAAACTTTAAATCAGCTAAATAAATTGGTTTTCCTTGATTCTTCCTTAGAGCAGCTTCCAGGTTCTAGTTATGTGTTTATTTTACCCAATATTTGCAAGATGAAATGCGTTAAGACACTTTTATAAACTATTTTCTCAACTCATTGACTCTTTCTTGGAACACTGATTTGCCTAACAAATAATTTCATCAAATAATAGATAATGTCACTTTTCATTTTAATATATGTTCTAACCTAGGTGTTATTATTTTAATCCACACAATGTATAAAGGTGTTGACACCCCTTGTATATTGTTGCTATATTTATTTCTATATATTTTCCTTAAAACATATCAAACTCTTTACATTTAAACTAAAATGAAACAGCATTGCCAGAATTTGTCTACCCTAAAAGATGTAAATATTAAGTGGACAATAATCAGAATTGGCCATTCATTTTCACATATGTCCAATTATGAAAACAATCACAGCAGCACAAAAATTGCACGGATACTCATAGACACTTGCTAATATGAGTGGACGTTATTGGAGACAACATTTGCCAAAGTAAACTGTGAGAAGAAAACCACCAAATGCCTAAATCACATTTACCCAGCTGAACATGGATATTTTAAAACGCTAACAGCGGCAAAGCTAAAGCTATCCAGAGCTCAGAGCCAGCAACAAGCTAGCAGCCTCAGTATGAGCAAACAGCCAAAGCAGTTAAGAGAAATTATAAGAAATCAAGAAGAAATAAAAAAGAAAATCGATGTTCGATTATCTGGTGAATTTATAAACATACTTTAAAATGATATAAGTGACCGAAATTTGATTTATTATATTAATCTATTACACCTGATTTTCTTTGGTAACAAAAATTGTCAGTTAAAGGTGTTTGTTCAGCAATTCATTTTCAGTGAATTATTTGAACCTCTTTCCACTTAATTTTCAGTTGTTTAAGTGAGAGAAGTTTGCAAAAACTGTACATTTGAATCACGTCTTTTATTATGAAAATTTGAAAATGCAAAAAGCTGCATCGGCAGGTCCCAGTTAGAAAAAAACCCTGAAATTTGAATCGTCAAGAACATTGCAATCACTGCCTCGATGTCTGTTTCAAATATGAATTTTAAACTATCTTCAGTTTTCTTACAAATGTTGTCTCTTATACTTGTTATTGATTAGAAGTGTAATGTGTCTTGTGTTTCACCCCCTAAAGAGTAGAGGTGGGGGAAAAAATCGATACTGCGTAGTATCGCGATATTTTGTTTGCTAATAATGTATCGATACAGGGACAGCAGATATCGATATTTTGTTCCAAAAACTTCCAGTCCACCAGATGGTGCGGTTGAGCTTTTTCTCTAGTGAGGTCAGCAGAGGTTAGGTCAGCACATGGGAAAATAGATCAAACAAAGATGGAGGAAGAAAAAGAGATCAGGAAAGCGCCATCTGCGTTTAAATCAAATGTCTGGACGTACTTTGGATTTTTTAACAAGGATGGAACAAATGAGATGGATATGACACACGGGATTTGCAAGGTGTGTCGTATGAAAATAAAGTACTCTGGGAATACTACGAACATGAGGGCCCATCTTACACGGCACCATCCAAAAATAGCATTAACCGCAGATGGGAAAGCTAGCTCTGAATCAGCTCCACTGAAAAATCAACCAACGCTGGACACTCTTAGCTTAGCAAAGCTATCTCCCAATTCAGAGCGAGCTAAGAAAATAACACAATCTATCACGTACTTCATCTGCAAAGACCTGCGTCCTTACAACATTGTGGAAAACGAGGGCTTTTCTTATATGATCAAGACGCTGGAACCCAGGTATGTGATACCATCACGACGTTTTTTCGCGGACACAGCCGTACCCAATCTCTACATAGATGTGAAGCGTAAAGTTGAGGAAAGTTTGAGCACAGCAGAAAGGGTTGCATTAACTTGCGACGCATGGACCTCGCGGGCTGTGGATTCATATGTGACTATAACAGCTCATTATCTCACAGCGGACTGGCAACTGCTGTCTTACGTTCTCCAAACTCGAACATTACATGAAAGTCACACCGGAGCGAACATTGCAAATCTCCTGCAAAATGCAGCACAGGAATGGGGGATTGCCGACAAAAATCTGGTGGTTGTCACCGACAATGCTTCTAATATGACAATTGCCACTCAGCTAGCGGGATACCTGCATGTGAAGTGTTTCGCCCATACGCTCAATCTGGCATCACAACGAGCCTTAAACCTGCCTGCAGTAGCCAGGGTCTTGGGAAGAGTGCGGCGCATAACTGGGTTTTTCAATAGAAGCACAGTGGCAAACCACGCTCTGGAGCAAAAACAGAAAATGTTACAGCTCCCGACTCACAAGCTCAAGACCGACGTCTGCACGAGATGGAACAGTGCTTATGACATGCTCCAGCGTTTCCTTGAACAACAACCTGCGATTTTTGCAGCGCTGCTGTCTCCCGAAGTCAGAAAGAGTAGCACAGATATCTTTACTCTAAACGAGACGGATATTGGGAACACTGAAGAAATTGTCCGGGCCTTGAAGTCAATGCAAGTCGCGACTACTGTGATGTCTGAGGAAAAGAATCCTACTCTGTCTCTCGTAGCACCGCTGCTAGCACAGCTGTTGCACGACACCCAAGACAACATTGGTGACACAGCGCTGGTCAGAAACATCAAGCAAAGTATCAGTCAAGATCTTAAGAAGAGATATGCCAGCACAGTCGAGAGGAACACCCTCTACACAGCATCAGCTCTCGACCCACGCTTTAAAACCCTGCCGTTCCTGTCACTGGAGGAAAGACAGGAAACCTATGCCAGAGTGGTTGCTGAGGCTATAACCCTTCAGGTAAGCAAACATTCTGGTGTTATAATTTAAATAACTTACTTACAATATTAGTAGATCGGTGATATTTTTGTCATATTGGTAATATTCTATTTAACAATTAAATACATTAATTATAATTTGCTAACATATTACTGCATACTAAAAGATATGAAATATTTATTTTCTCCCTCTCTCTGTATGTGTGTGGGTTTTCTACAGGAAGAAAAGAGGCAGCAGCCCATCTGTGAGCCAGAAGCCCATGAACATCATGAGAAACCTGACGAGACTGAACAAAATCCCAGACCCCCTCTCATACCAGCCAAGATGAGGAAGTCTTGTGGGTTAACAGACTTGCTTGGTCAGACTTATGGTGATGTTAGAGCCCCACCAAAATCCTTATCTGCCACAGCTGAGGAGGAGGTGAAAAGATACCAGGAGGTCACGTCACTGGCACTCACAGAAGACCCACTAAGCTGGTGGAAATCCCATGAGGAAGTCTATCCTTTCCTGGCCACACTGGCAAAAAGATACCTTTGTATCCCAGGTACTAGTGTCTCGGCTGAAAGAGTCTTCTCAACCGCTGGAGACATCGTCACAGCAAAACGGAGCACTCTGACTTCAGAGCATGTTGATCAGCTCCTTTTTCTGAGCAAGAATGCTGACATTGCTTCACTGTCCAAATGTGTTTAACTTTTTAGGGCAGCAACAAACAGGACAGTTTACTTATTTTAATTTAAGAAATGTTTTATTTTATTTAAATTTAAAACTTTTTTATTTAATGTAAAATTATATTTTGTTTTAAGCTATAATTGTACCAGATAGTTACGTTCAGTTAAGTTGGTTACTAGACTGTTATACAAACCGTTCACTTTGTCAGCAATAAAACTGACTGACATGAGAGAAAGACTGAGTGTGAGACTTTATTATTAGATCAAATGAATATTGATAAAGTTTACCTTTATGGACAAAATCTGCAGTAGAAAAAATATGTGATAAATCACAAAATATCGTATTGCAATACCCAGAATATTGCAAATATATATATATATATTAAAAAAAATCGCAATAATATCGTATCGTGAGTTAAGTATTGTGATAATATCGTATCGTGGGGTGTATGGTGATTCCCACCTCTACTAAAGAGTCAAATGAATGTGCCACAAGAAGCATTTTTGGTAACCTTTGAGTATTTCTTACCAAAACAATGTATGCACATCTTTATTTTTGCATTCAGCAAACCTGAGAGCATTTTCCTCCCCTCAAATTACTTTTAGTTTTTTAAGTATTTACAATTGTCCATTGTTTATCTCCTGTCTTCTCCAGAGTTCTTAAGGTCTTTGAATACTAGCTGCCTGAGGTGGTGCTTCATATTTTCTGAGAGTTTCTCTTCTTTTTATGCGAGATCCTAACCATTACAGAGTAGAAGCTCTTACATGAAACCTAATGAAGACTCTAGAGAGGTTTTCCTCGGTCACATCATACTCTGGGTGAGCTCCTCTGTGCAGTTCGCCATCATATACCTAGTGTGCAGTTCCCTGTATCATCTTGAAGAACAATATGAAAAAGTTGTTTTCCATGCTTTTTACTCTACACTGCCAGGCTTGCATACAGGAAAGACTGAGATGGTGGATGCGGATGAAACAGACACTATTTTGTTGCATTGCATGACTGTGTTTTTTTCTGTATATTTTTTAGAGTTTGTCATAATGATTACTTTGTTACTGTTAGATGTACAAAATAGCAGCAACTGGCACTTTCAGAAAATCTGTGGTGATGAAACCACTATCCCAGGATTTCACCAAATGCTAAAAACAGAACTGATGTAATGTGAACAAGCTTAACCCTCCTGCCATCCTTTAAAAAACTCACACCCATCACCCTAGGGACCATTCTCAGCCACGCCATAAAAAGACCATATATCCATATTTTATTCCACTTTAAATTAGCCAACCTTGTAAAACTACTTCTCCCTGAAATATTCATGTAAAGTTTTAATTATATTTTCGTTGTTTTAACCCTTCAAATCCCAGTGTTATTACATGAGCGCCCTGTGTTATAAGCCCCAAAAACCAAAAAACGAAACTAAATATTTCCACAAAAAACCAGTTGAAGTAATATGTGATTGTCATTATAAGTAGGCCTTTAGATGGACCAAAGATTGGCACCAACATACATTTTGACCTGCCATTATTTTTTTTGCATTTTTTTTGCAATTTAAAAATTAAAACTTCAAGGCCCTGAGTCTTCATTGACATCCAAGAAAAGAAGAAAAAATAAAATCATATGATGATAATTTGGGGTTGAAAAATAGCGTTTATAATGGAAGTCAATGGGCAGAAAATGGTCCCCAGGGTGATGGGTGTGGGGATTTCTGCTGCTCAGCCATTTTAGGCTGATTTAAGGAATTCACACTGGAATATTAACATTGACAGGTAAAAACTATCCTGTGGCAAGTTTGGTTATATTCCACTGAACACAGTGGAAATGGCAGCCATTTAACACATAGCAGTGGCACAAAAAGGTCCCAAGAAGGCAGGAAGGTTAAGAGGAGTGTAATGAACTTTCACAGGAAACAAGCCCATTCACTGGTAATCTAATACTTTTATGGAATGGACATTTGGATTGCTGGGACATACAAATACAGTGCATCTGGAAAGTATTCACAAAGTTTCACTTGTTCCCCATTTTGTCAAGCTTCCAGCCTTATTAAAAAAATTGATTGAATTCATTTATGACATCAAAATTCTACACATGATACAAAAATATTTTCTTTAAATTCTTGCTATTTTTTTACACAATAAAAAACATTATAAAATATACATAAGTATTCATAGCCTTTGCTCAATACTTTGTTGAAACACCTTTTACTATTACAGCCTCAAGTCTCGAATATGATGCTGCAAGCTTGGAACTATTTTGGGGCAATTTCCCCCATTCTTTTTTGTAGAACCTCTTGACTTCCATTAGGTTGGATAGGGCACATTGGTGCAGAGTCGTTTTCAGATCTCTCCAGAGATATTCAGTCCACTCAGGAACATCACAGATTGGTCTTAAAACTACTCCTTTCACCCCAGTCTGAGATCTAGAAAGGTCTGGAGTAAGTTATCATCAAGTATGTCTTTGTACATTGCTGCATTCATCTTTCCCTCGACTCTGACTAGTATCCTAGTGCTGCTGCTGCCAAAAAAGATCCCCCGAGCATGATGCTGCCACCACCATGCTTCACTGTATAGGTGGTACTGGCCAGGTAATGAGCAGTGCCTTTTCTCCAGACATGACACTTTGCATTCAGGGCAAAGAGTTCAATCTTTCATTAGACCAGAGAATTTTGTTTGTAACGGTCTATGAGTCCTTCAGGTGCATTTTGGCAAACTCCAGATGGGCTGTCATGGGCTTCTTAATGAGGAGTGGCTTCAGTCTGGCCACTCTACTAAACAGGTCTGATTGGTGGAGTGCTGCAGAAATGGTTGTCTTTCTGGAACGTTCTGCTCTCTCCACAGGGCAATGCTGGAGCTCTGTCAGAATGAGCTTGGTCACCTCCCTCACTCAGGCCCTTTCACTCTATTCACATAGATTAGCTGGGCACCCAACTCTAGGAAGAGTCCTGGTGGTTCCAAATGTCTTACATTTAAAAATGATGGAAGCCACTGTGGTCATTGGGACCTGCAGTGTTGCAAACGTTTTTCTGTACCTTTCTGTAGATATTTGCCTCTATACAATCCTGTCTTGGAAGTCTGCAATTCCTTGGAACTTTTGGCTTGGATTGCTCTCTAGCATGACCTGTAACTATGGGGCCTTATGTAGACTCATATGAACATCTGACAGATGATCAGTGATCAATATGATGCACTTGAGCCCAGTTTTGGGTATCATGACAAAGGTAGTGAATACTTATGTACATGTTTTTAATTTTAAGAAATTTGCAAGCTTTCCAAACATTTTTTTGTTATTCTGGCATATTGTGTGAAGAGTTCTGAAGTGATCCATTTTAGAATAAGACTGTAGCAGACTCCAGAAGCACTGTACCTGTTTATTTATCTTAAGAACCTGCCTTAGTGAAAAAATGTATAAGAATGGCCAAAGTGGCCATTATCTGCCAAGGAGACGGTGCCATAGACAGTTAAAAATCATTTTGTATCACTGTGCTGGCATTAGTTCTTAATTTGTGTTTGTGCAGTAGTTTGCTGGGAAGCAGAAATAATCACAGAGAGGGATAAAAAGCAAGAGACTGAATAAACTAATTATGAATGTCAGCGCTGTCCTTGTGTGCCCCTTGGACACAGTGGAAACACTGGGGAGAAGAGCGTCATTGCTAAGCAGTCATCTCTCTTTAATAACACTCACTACCCTATCTATGATGCAGTGGGTGTTCCGAAAAGCCCCTTCAGTGACAGGCTCATGAAACCATAATCTACAAATCTATGTTCTGTGCCTTTGTTGGTGCATTGATATGTATTTTGGAATAGCATGAGACTATAGTAATTTAATTCCCCCTCATCGTGTAGTGATATAAAAGTGAACAGGCAGAGAGAAATGCATCACTACACTCTCACATTATTGATGTAGTGTGTGTCTGTAAGTGCACAAGAACACACTTTTGACTACCTTAAACTGAAACCAATGAAGTAATCACTGACTAAACATATTTTATGTGTATATGCACGTGCATTGTATTATTGCCTACACATTTTTCCTGTTATTTCCACAACTGTCATAATAATAGGTACGCCTCTGTAATCCTGCTTTTATTTTACTTGAACATTAACTGCTGGGAGTTTGGGAGTCAAGATATGCTGTTGCAAAGCAATAAAGTAAGTCATCTGTCTTAAAGGGTACAATAGCTAGATATAGTATTTATTAAGTTTGAGATTCTGATTCAACCAAAGGGATTTTGCTTGACTGAAATATCATTAAAAAACATTAAAGGAAGACTGATTACCCTCCAGCAAATGCGTGAATAAGGATCACCGAGCATTGTCTTTGAGATGTAGCAGCATGTGCAGTGTTTTCATTCCTTTCTTTTCATAATTATTTTAAAGGAACCGCCAACTTCAAAGGCGTCGTTGTCAGAAGATGCCTCTCCCTACTGTTGTGTTTCCAGTCCCATACCCAAACATTTCTTCAACACAAATGGAATTAAATTAATTGCAAAGGAGACTGGCAGCAGGGAGGAAGTGACTCAGGTAAGAAAAGTCTCGCATTAATATGGAACAGATCATTTACATACGAGGACTGACTTGCACAGAGAGAAGTTATCCTGAAGTTCAGTAACTTTACACTATAATTTATACATGTTCTTGTATGCATGCACATTTCCCTGGATATATATCTTTGTCTTCTTTGTCGCATTAAAACTATTGTGTTGCTGTAATCTGATTACTTTTTTACTATTGCAAAATAGTAATTAGATTACTGTTACTTTCCCGTAAGCAGGCTGCATTACTGCATTACTAAACCATTATTTGGTTTGTGAGGGTGTCTCGTGACAATGACGTAAGCATGTGCAACAGCAACAGACGCATGTAGATCAACAATGGATAATATGGAGTGCTGGGACGGGAATGTAAAATTCACAGAGAAACCCCCGGATCCCCCCACTGACATGAACGCTTTGGCACCAGGCAAACCTCCGACGGCTCCACTTCTGCTAAACAGGTGAAAACAGATTTAAGAGTGACAGGACTTAGTGCAGCTAAATCTTTGATTTTAGTTATTTTTTGCTGTGTTTTACTTTCATCTATTTGAAAGAGTGAGTGTAAACACAAAAAATAATTATAGTTTATATTCTGGAATATTCAGAAAATAGGTTTAAATGTTAAACAAATTACTTCAAGTCAAAGTCTGTTGCATATAATTTCATTTTTGCTTGATGCAATGTGCATAAAATTAAAAGATTGAAATTAATAAAACAAGTTTTAAAAAGAGATTCAGTTTTATATGATGGATGATGCAGAAAAAATAGAATTGGGCTGAAAGGTCTATTACTTTATTAACATATTCAGGTTGTGTATCATGTTTTTAAAAAGTAACTAAGTTATAAAGTAACTAATTACTTTTGAAAATAAGTAATCAGTGAAGTAACTGGATTACTTTCTTGGAGAAGTAATTAGTAACTTATTACTATTTTCAAGTAACTTGACCAACACTGGTGCCAGTTACTTAAACTCATCCACCTTAACTACCTCTGTCTCACCAGTCTAGTTGCTTCACTCTCACATACACACACGTATTTTGTCTTGCTTCTACTGAATTTCATTCTTCGTCTCTCCCAAGCATACCCCCACCTCTCCAGGCTATCTTAGACCCGCTCCCTACTCTCACTACAGATCATAGTATCATCTGCAAACATCATAGTTAACAGAGACTCGTGCTTAACCTCATCTATTAATCTGTCCATCACCACTGCAAACAAGAAGGGACTCCACTAAAGCGCTCGATTAAAGATGCAGTTGCTTCTATTCACAAAACCACATGATCGGCCTTATATATCGACAATAAATCCAAAATGTTTGGGGGTTTTTTTCTGCTTTATTCATCAAACCTTTATTTTTTTGTGATTTAATGGTTTTCTAGATTGCACACATTTCATCTGATTGATTATTTAGCTACAACGCTATTATCTTTTGACAATAACCTTTAAAAAGGGCAGTGTGATATTACTTTAAGTGTCCCACACTCCCTATATTTTTTTACTTTTTCCTTTTAACCACTAATGCACCACACACATACAGTGTCTCATAGCCTCCCTTCTCTGTATGTGCATGCTGTCTTGCAATTTAATGAATGGAAATAGTCTCTTACTACACTTAGTGCTGTGCCATGTGGCAGCCACAACAAAGCGATCACAAACCACAAGGGCGAAAATAAATTGCTAGAGGAAGGGGAAAAAACACCATTTCTAGAATAGTGGGAGATATTGCCTCCTGTGCACCATCCTATGCTATGATACGTTACAGGCACATGTAAGATAGTGTGATTGTTACATAGCTCTTATTCTCTAACAAAAGTAAGATGAAGGTCAGAGGCATGTCCAAAGTCAAAGGCAACTGAATCAATATCTGAAGCTGTGCATTTTTCCATTTATTATATTTTCTTATTATTAGTTTAGAATATATTTAGCACTCTAGAGCTATGAATCTGTGATTAATAATTTTACCCCTTTTGCAAGCTGTTAATAGAGTTCCTCACTTTTTAATCATTTTACTGTCACAACAAGTCATGCTGCTAATTTTTATATCAACCGTCCACCCACTACCACCACTGATAAATCCCTTCTTTCAGTTTTAAAATAGGGTTTATCTGTTATTCTGTGGTTATGGCGAATAGAGAAAGGGGAAATAAATGTGCTCATTACTGGGAAACACTACTGTTCCACATGCACCTGAAAAAAATCCACAGAAGTAAAAAATTGGAGGTAATGTCTTATAAATATACCATCCACATAGCTAGTCGATTTCATGCAACTTATTTGATGTGATTAAACAGCTACGATGTTTTTAAATGTGTCAAATTAAATTATGTGTTATTGTAAAACGGTCTCCAATACTAATACTGTTTTAATACTGTCATTATATCACCTGAATATTCTCTGTGAATTAAATTTAATGAAACATACAGCAGGTATCAAGTTTGGTTTAATTCTCTTCATATGTGACCCTAACCCTCTAACAACTATTTAAAACAAAAATGGGTTAAAGTGGGGTTTAGTATTTGAAATTACTTGCCATTTTAAAAAAAGACTACTCAATTTATGCTCACTTCTTTTTACTTATTATCTGGGTAGATGAAACATGAACACAACATGAACTGAAACATTTACATTTGCTTCATGAGCACATCACACAGATGAGAAGGAAAAGGGATTTGGTAAAGGTTTAAGTGGGTCATTGGATGTCTGTATTTTCTTATTACTGAGCACTGACTGCACCATCACTGGAAGCGAAGCCAGACTGCAGGATGTGAAAAATGAACCAATTCATTAGTAATATTATTATTACATGTATTAACCTACCAATGTTCCAGCACCTTCAGTAACCCACTTTAACCCTTGCGTTTAAAGCAAAAGAATAATAGGGTCATGCTCTGGTTACCATGAACATTGGGATAACTGCTTATGCTGAGTCCCATATTAAAAAGCAGAAAATAAGTTCTAATTTTTTCTTATTTGTGGTTTATCACTTGCTGAACTCCACTGCAGTTAATACCAGGTTTTTTAGGTGCGCCTTGTTTGTGCCACCTTGGACCCCTTGCCTCAGAACTACCTTCAAACATGCCTCAGAGATTGTGGTCCATATTAACATGATAGCATGATTGTTGCTAATCTGTTGGATCAGTGCAGAGAATCTACTATCACCATCCCAAAGGTGCTCTAGAACTGGTGACTGTAGAGGCCATATGAGTAACGAGAACTTGTAATTTCAAGAAACCAATTTGAGATCATTTGAGCTTTGTGACATGGTGGGTTATCCTGCTTGAAGGGATGAACATAGCAAGCAGCAATACTATTTGTCACGATCTGCTACAGGGATTCAAACGCAGAGCGGTAAGGTATCTCCAAGGTGTGGTTTATTTACAGTGCAGTGCAATATATGTACAGTGAAGGGATCCAAAACTCCGGGGGGGAAATCACAGGGTAACTCGCTCACGTCTTCTTCTCTCACACTCACACACTTTCCCGCAGCAGGGAGGTCGCAGGTCCGGGGGGGGAATCTGAAGCAGACGAGAAGGCAGGTCACCAACTAATCACAAGTCACGGATAGGAAGCACAAGAGCTGTGAGAAAACTAACGTTAGGGGTACAATCATCCAGCGACGAGAGGATCTGTGTTCCAGCCTCAAATAGTGCTCCCGGTGATGATGGGTGAGTGTTGTCAGGTGTGTGTGTGGGCCAAGGGCGGGAGCCCACAGTGAGTTCCGCCCAGGCAGAGAGGGAGAAAACAGCAACAGCAATTGTAGCCTTGTGGGGCCGACCGGGCAGGCACGGAGACCATGACAGTACCCCCCCCCTCAACGGGAGCCTCCCGGTGACCCACCAGGCTTACCTGGATGCCTGCGGTGGAAGTCCCGGAGCATGGCACCATCCAGGACAGCAGCTCGAGGCACCCAGGAGCGTTCCTCTATCCCGTAGCCCTCCCAGTCAACCAGGTACTGAAAACCCCGACCCCGGCGCCGGGAGTCCATGATGCGGGTGATATCGTAGACCAGCTGACCATCCACGAGCCGGGGGGGCGGCGGGGCCCTGGAGGGAGGGCACAACGGGCTGGAGAGCACCGGCTTGACCTGAGACACATGAAAGACATTGTGAATGCGCATGTTGCGCGGCAGCTTGAGGCGGACAGACACAGGGTTCACAATGGCCTCAACAGGAAAAGGACCAATAAACTGAGGAGACAGCTTCTTCGACTCAGTCCGTAGCGGCACAAAACGGGTAGCCAGCCATACTCGTTGACCGATGGTGTACACGGGGGCCGGTGTCCGGTGACGGTCAGCGAGGGTCTTGTTCCGCTCCTTAGTACGGAGCAGGGCAGCCTGAGTCGCCCGCCAGGCACGACGGCACCCGCGGAGGTGAGCCTGTACAGAAGGAACGGAGTGCTCACCTTCGATGGCCGGGAGCAAAGGTGGTTGATAGCCCAGGGACGCTTCGAAGGGAGACTTGCCCGTGGCGGAGGATGTGTGGCTGTTGTGGGCGTATTCGATCCATGGAAGCTGTTCACTCCAGGTCGATTGGTTGTGCGAAGTGACACAGCGGAGGGCAGCTTCCAGCTC
Organism: Mchenga conophoros; assembly: GCF_057382185.1. Lineage (NCBI taxonomy): Eukaryota > Metazoa > Chordata > Actinopteri > Cichliformes > Cichlidae > Mchenga > Mchenga conophoros. The sequence continues at coordinate 590,987 of NC_140531.1, read as the reverse complement.
CAGGTTGGCCCGCTCCGATTGCCCGTTACTCTGTGGATGGAAACCGGAAGACAGACTGACCTTGGCCCCCAGTGCGGAGCAGAACTCCCTCCAAACACGGGACGTGAATTGCGGCCCCCTATCCGAGACGATGTCCTCGGGGATCCCGTGAAGACGGAACACATGGGAGGTGAGGAGCCGGGCCGTCTCCAAGGCCGAGGGGAGCTTCGGGAGGGCGACGAAGTGTGCAGCTTTGGAGAAACGATCGATAATGGTAAGTATGGTGGTGTTACCAGCGGAGGGCGGCAGGCCCGTGACAAAGTCCAAAGAAACATGGGACCATGGTCGAGCTGGTGTAGGGAGAGGCTGCAGAAGACCCGGTGGAGGGCGGTTCGAAAGCTTATTCCGGGCGCAGGTCGAACAGGCGGCTACATACTCCTTGGCATCCCTAGTCATAGCAGGCCACCAGAAGTAACGTCGGAGGAACGAGCAGGTGCGGAGGACCCCAGGATGGCATGAAAAGCGGGCGGTGTGAGGGAAGGGACCGTGCCCGATCCTTACAAAAAACATCCCGCAGATCATGATAAACCCGCGGAACCATCGAGAGGTCCGGGGCATCCGACGGCGAGGCCGTGGGTGGGAGCGAAACGGGGGAAGCCGCAGCCCGGAGGCAGTTCATATGGCAGGCCACACTCCAACCTAGTACGGCACCCTTCTCCCAGTCGATATGCGGGTTGTGGAGGACAAGCCAGGGGTGACCCAGAACCAGCGGAGTGAGAGGAGCCTTAAACGAAAAAAAAACAAATCCTTTCTGCGTGATTGCCAGAGAGAGATAATGAAAGGAATTCAGAAACATGAGTGATGTCAGGCAGGCGCTGGCCCGACAGTGCGTGAACGCGGAGGGGGCGTGACAGAGGCTCCAAGGCGATGTTCAGTTTGGCGGCGAGTGAGGTGTCAATAAAGTTCTGCTCAGCCCCAGAGTCAATGAGAACGGAGAGAGAATGAGAAACAGTCCGAACACGCAGAGTAGCCAGCAAAAGAAGCCTGGGGAGAGGGCTTTCACTCGACAGATCGCCCACCAGCACCCTCACGATCACTGGTGAGCGCGCCCTTTTGCCAGCGTTGGGCAGGAGGAGACAGAGTGGCCTTTACGGCTGCAATAAACGCACTCACCGGAGGCAAGACGGCGCTGGCGCTCCGCGGGCGACAGCCATGAGCGCCCAAGCTGCATGGGCTCTTCCCCATCCCCGGTGTCGGCGTCACACGACCCATGGGCTGCAGTAGGGGTCCCACAAAAGTCCAGCGGGGCATGCCCCGAACGCGCGCGTGCGCTCCGATGTGCGCGCACCTGATCGTCCACCCGCATACACAAAACCAGAAGCGCATCCAGGGAGGAAGGCAGTTCACGGAGCATTAGTTCATTCTTTATTTCCTCATTAATATTAGTGAGCAATGCACTTTTAAGGGCCTCTTCCCCCCATTTCGCCTGTTCAGCCAAGGTAGAAAAGTCAATAGAAAAATCAGCCATGCTGCGTTTACCTTGTTTAAGCGCAAGCAAGCGCTGGCCGGCGGTGGCAGTTGTGGCTTTCCTGTCAAACACACCTTTAAACTTAGTAAGAAAGTCAGAAAAGGTGATGTCCGGCTCCGCCTGAAGCGCAGCTTGAGCCCAGGTTAGAGCACGGTCCTGGAGTAACTGGACGATATAAGCGATTTTCGCACCATCAGTAGAAAAGGTTTGCGGTTGCTGGCGAAACTGAAGGGCACACTGAGTGAGAAAACCAGCACATTTATCAATCTCTCCCGTGAAAGCCCTGGGAGTAGGGAGGAATCTGTCAACGTGAACAGGTGGCGCGACACTTACAGCTGGAACTGGCGCCTCCAACGGAGGAGCGGCGACCAGAGGAGCGGCCGGTAGCGGTGTTAGCCGAGCCACGGCCTGTGTGAGGTTCGCGAGCTCTGCTCGAAGGTGAATGAACATCTGCTCGTGGCGTGCCAGCATCGCGGCCAAAGTGGCGAGGGTGGGAGTCGAGACCGCTGGGTCTGCTGAATCCATTTCCGTGGCTGGATGATTCTGTCACGATCTGGTACAGGGATTCAAACGCAGAGCGGTAAGGTATCTCCAAGGTGTGGTTTATTTACAGTGCAGTGCAATATATGTACAGTGAAGGGATCCAAAACTCCGGGGGGGAAATCACAGGGTAACTCGCTCACGTCTTCTTCTCTCACACTCACACACTTTCCCGCAGCAGGGAGGTCGCAGGTCCGGGGGGGGGAATCTGAAGCAGACGAGAAGGCAGGTCACCAACTAATCACAAGTCACGGATAGGAAGCACAAGAGCTGTGAGAAAACTAACGTTAGGGGTACAATCATCCAGCGACGAGAGGATCTGTGTTCCAGCCTCAAATAGTGCTCCCGGTGATGATGGGTGAGTGTTGTCAGGTGTGTGTGTGGGCCAAGGGCGGGAGCCCACAGTGAGCTCCGCCCAGGCAGAGAGGGAGAAAACAGCAACAGCAATTGTAGCCTTGTGGGGCCGACCGGGCAGGCACGGAGACCATGACACTATTCTTGTGATGTAGCCAACTTCCGTCAAGGTTTGATGTGTTGTTCCTTCAGAGATGCTCTTCTGTAGACTCTAGTTGGTAATGAGTGGTTATTCAAGTGTCTGTTGTCTTCTTATCAGCTCAAAGCAGTCTGGCCATTCTCCTCTGACCTCTAGCAGCAACTGCCACTCAATCAATAGTTTAGATTTTTCAGCCCATTCTTTGTAAACCCTAGAGACAGTCGTGGAAAATCAATACTTAGATACTGATACTTAGAAATACTCAGAAAACCCGTCTGGCATCATCCAATGTTGCATCTGGGGTATGATGGAAGTCCCAAAGAGCCACAGAAAGAACTTCTCAATAAAGAATGGATGTTGTATTTATTATTCAACAGATTTACAAACACACCAGTATGAAATAATCTTGGGGTGAGCTAAGGCCAAAATAACAAACAAATGGAGCTGCCTACCAATGCAAACTGAGATAACCTACAGAGAAGAAACAAATGTGTTACCTCCCCATGATGATATAAACAAGAGAAAAAAGTCAAACTTCACAAGTTAGAGCAAACACTAGTGTAGCTGGTTTGATGATGGGGAAAATAAAATGAAATATGCAGTGTGATAGGCTGAATAGATATTT
>NC_140531.1:409058-587722 GCF_057382185.1 Mchenga conophoros | reverse complement strand
AAAATTGACGTAAATAAGTAATCTCAAGAACCTGAAATAATAGTTTCCCACGTAAACTGGAGATGTCCTTGTCAATGTCATCAGAGTACTGTGGATGTCTTACACGAATTTGAAACATAAAACCAGAGTGGCACATGACAGTGTTGCACATAACATAACTAGTTTATATGACATGAAGTTATAAAAAAAAAAAAGAATCCATGTAACTTGGTAATGGCTTCTTTCTGATAACTGTCGGCTGCAGTGTGCATTATCTTGACAAAAGTATAAGATACTGAACCCACTGATATGATGTGGTGGAGGAGCACAAATACCTGGACACCCACATATATACATTTGCTGAACTGGAAGATCAAAACAGAAGCTGTACACAAGCAGTGTATGGGCAGGCTATTTTTTGTGAGCAAGCTTGTGCAGCGCACTTTGATGTGTTCTTCTTGGATCAGGAGAGCAAGCTCTGTGATTGGCTGCACTTCGGAAGCTGTGGTGGAGAGGAAGTGAGTGAACAAACTGCCATGCATCATGGATATTCCTCTCAATCCACCTCACCAGGTACTTCTCTAAAAGTGTGACTCAGGTCTGTTGCCCCAAAGGATACAGGAAATGTTAGATATTTTAGTATTTTGGGAGCATGTACTGAATACCTTTTTTGATGATATTATACAAAGGACCCTGTTTCTGCAATGCCCTTTGTTTGAACTTCATCTCCTCTTGCTGCGACCCCACAGGCAACTTCCTTTGGCCTGCTGGTCTGGAAAATCCAACAGTTCATCTATATGTAAAGAAGGCACTTAAACTGGAACAGGCATAGCTGCGTTGATCCTGCTGTGGTATAGTGGGACAGTGCATTCCTCGAGTGCACATCAAGTTTGCAGCCTGCTAAAGATCACACACCATTGATTATGTGCCTTTAGGTATATATGGTTAAACATTTCCTAATGCAAATAACTACATGCAGTATTCTACCATGTGCAAACTTATATCACTAAAGGATTCTAACTGTCTAGTGTTTAATGGACCTGTCAAAAGTATGTTGAGATTATAGAAGGCCCCTTTCAGAGCTAGGGGGAACTTCCTTATATGGTTGTAACTTGTAACTTGAAACTTGTTGACACACTTTTACCCTTCTGCCTATAAAAACCCTGCACAGAAGAATAAACTTTGAGTTGATTTTGGGAAAGCAACCTGAAGCAGTCTCTGTATCATTTTGTTCTCCCAGGCTACTCCCGGCGCTGTAACTAACCCGCTGAACGGCATACCTGAGCTTACTTTGAATAATTAATCTTATACAAAACTCTGCTTATCGCTGCCCACGTCTCGAAGGAAACTCGATCCACGGATGACCCGGAAGGAGAGATTTCTTTCAGGAAATGCACTGATTTCCATGACAGAATTCACAACAACACAGACACAGGTCGGTTCTTTGAAACGGGCGTTTATTACTTGGGCCTTCTCTCCTTGGCTTCACCATCACCAGTACGCCGATACACCATGAGAACTGGTCACAAGCGAACAGTACAAATCAATTAGCAACTTTAGAGTACACATATTAAGTCCAAACACAAATAACAACATTTCTCAAATGACAAATACCTCGTTGGCTGCTTGTCCTGAAAAGAGGTCCTTAAGTCCTTGTGTTGCTTTTTCTTTTAGTAAACTTTTAACTTAAAATCGCTTCATGAGAGACATCTGCTCCCTCGCAGTCCATGCAAAGTCTCGTGTACTCTCGTTAAGGGTATTCTCACGAGACACTAGCTCTTACACTTTACACATGTACATTTCAAATAAAGACATTTCAACACAAACTATATATATATTCATGATATTATGTAACTTATTATAAATCAGTCATCTACATCATGAAATCCACACAGAACATTTTAACAGCATTTACACCACTACTCAATGGTACATAGTAAACACGTATCATAACTTTTCACATTATATGTATCCAGTCACCTAGATATTTTGAAGTCTTTCCACTTGCTGCTATTATGTTTCAGTCATTAATTGAACTGTCTCAGTGATATGTGGAGTCCAGAAAGTATATTAAGCCAGTGATGAGCTCAATACCATGACTCCCTCTGGTGCCACTTAGTGGATTAAACAGTTCTACCACTTGCTCCATCACCATTCCGTCCAGAGTAAATTCAATGTCTGGCACAGTAATCCTCTCAGGCCAGTCGACCAGCAATCCCAGCTCATCTGTACCATGAGCAGCAGCACCACCACCAGAATCTGCACCTGAGCCCTGAGCAGCAGTCGTCTCACTCTCAGTGGCTGTCACACCACCATCAGCTGTCCCACCAATAGTCCCATCAGCAGCAGCTGCTCTGGTCTGAAAGATGTCCTGCATGGCAGTTGAGGCTCGGCCCTGTTGCTGGAGGCTGCCTCGGACAAAAATCTGTAATGGGCTCAAGTGTCTCTCTGTCCGCAAGCCATGATTGTTCCACTGTTGAGTGAAGTCTTTCAAATCTCTGTTGATCCTTGGGAGATAGATGTAATGGAGAGCCCAAAGGTGCATTTCATTGTCAATGTCAATGATGCCTTCCTCCTCCAGGTGGTGAAATAAATCACAGTACACATTGGTCATTCCTCGCCACAGATCACCCCAGAGCCTCTCAATTCTCTGATTATGGGTACTCCTTCCTCTTAGGGCACTTCCACGATCAAAGCCTCTGAAAATGTTCATCATCAGGCAGACAGCATTGTTTTCCCCTCCTCTGTCTGTCCGGACCCTCGAGGGTACACCATAGGATACCACGGCTCTGATGAAACTTGATAAAACAGTACTGCTACGGTTGTTGTTTGAGGCATGAAGGAAGACCACAAGACGACTGTATCCATCAATAGCCCCATGAATGACTATCCTCCACCTAAAACAGTGGTCCATAAGAAGAAAAATCTTATTTCTGCTTTGTTATTGAAACAATGGAAACACACACTCTTAATTGATTTACATGGCACTATTGCATGTCAAGTTTGTCTGTACGTTGCTTGCGATGTCTGTGTTCTCTCATTTTCCCCTTTAAACATAACCAGTTGTGTTAGAGGACTGCCCATCACAGGGCCTGGCTCTATTGGATGTGTCTTACTGTTCAACAGTTATATTTGATGTAATGCTGAATTTCACTTTGGTCAAAATAGGTGTTCAACAAATCAGTGTGCTTGGTTACCTTATCAGCTTGTGATTTCCATCAATGTGCCACAATGAGTTTGGACCTGCAACCTGATATGTTCTTCGTTCTGGTCTCCGCAAAACTGCTCTTATGGCAGCTGCTCCAGGATTTATCCGTAGCATGCTTGCTCGAACCCTCCTTCGCTGTACACGTAGTCCACGTACTCGCAGGGAGGCTCTGACAGCCTCAGGACCAATTTGTTCATTGCCAGCGACAATGTCCTGCACATGTTCATCCAGCGCACTGTCAGTCAGTTCCGCATACATTGATGCACGGGTGAAATTATACTGTCTGAAATCAGACAAAAAGAACACGAGTATTTTATCACTGCCATAACAACACACATCATTACTTGACTAGTTAGTGCACATTCAAATATACTAATTTTTACAATTTCACAATACCATTTAATTTGAATAAACAGTGGGTGTGTGTCACAAAAGAACTGAAAGTCACACTGGTTTCAAAAGTCACTGACCGCAGACGTCTTCGAATTGTACGAAGTGAAACATTCAAAATATCAGCCATCTGAGGTGCAGTGAATCCACATGACTTCAGGAATGAAAGCTGTTCCCGAGTGATAAGGTAAAGGGATCTGCCTCTACCTCTGTTGAAAACCACTGGTGCCTGGTATCCAAAAGAGCCTGAAAATATATAAGCGTTTGGTGTATTTGGAAAATAGGTTAAGACAGAGTCATAATTTATTTCACACTTTTGATCAGTCAAGGAATCGACACAATATGTGCTTACCTTGTTGGCCATGCTGAGTAGACAGTTCGACCTCCTGAATCAATTCAGCCAAGTCACGCAGAAGTTGATCTGCTGCAGTTACACTGATCAGTCTTCCTCTTGCCCACCGAAGGCTTCTCTGCATTGTCTCCAACCTCAAAGACATCAAAAAATTACTTCTTAATTCATGTTATATTTTCAGGCCATATTCCCCTTAAACATTTTATGCAAGTTAAAATGTTAAATGTTTTCCATCATGCTTTCATCATACCTCCTTAACGCTAACTGTAGCACATCTGGCCCAACATCGTCCATCAGCAGCCGCCGTGTACAGTCATTATGAATGTTCTTGCACCTTGAGATGAAAATCCTCCAGGCCATACTTTGTACTGTGATTCTACAAAGACAAAAATTTAAATTATTGCTTTCAACAGGTTTATATATTTAAATAAATCAAAAAATTTCATGTTAGTCTTCTGAAAATTGTGACTGAGCACTTTTGGAAACACTATGTCATCACTAAGTATTGGGACTGTGAACAGTTACAGAATGCATCTGAAATAAATGTCACATTCTAACAGGTTATAGTTCTGTTAATAGAGCTTTTGAATCTACGTTTCATACATATTCCTATCTTTAATAGCAGTATGTCAACGATGTCAACCAATATTTTCATATTTCAAACACACACCCAAGTTAAAAATTTGAATCTCCGCATCTTCTACTCAGCAGATCTGAAAAATCATTTTTGATAATGTTCCGATTCCATTGTCAAATGTTCCCATCCATGTTATTCATCTTTGTTTATTTTAAATGCTGTCATTAGTTTTTTTTTTCCAACTAATTACCAAAATGAACATGGTCTACATTGTTTTGCTCACTTAAATAAAACGACATTTTTGTATTGTACCCTGGGTTCATGAAGACCATGCTGTCTTTTAACTTTATTATTTCTTTTCTGCATATACTGACTGTTCTTTATTCATTTCTCTACTTTCTCCTCTCTTCTTCTTCAGTCAAGTTTAACGGCAGCTTGCATCCACTTTCTCCTCTCAATTCCGCTGAGATTAATTCCCGCTCTACTGTACAAGACTTGTGAATGGTTACCTGGAGGGATGTACCACTGTGAGAGGGGTGATACGGAACAGTCCAGGTGATCGCTGCTTTAATTTACCGGTCAGATATACCTAAATTGCACGTCGACATAGCTAGTGAACTGTAACTAGACCATAAATCAGTGATAACAAAAGAACATTCAATCTACTTTCTCCGGTACTTTATAGAAAAAAAATCAACATCAATTCAATGTCGGCTTTCTATCTGGGGTGGCAGTGCAGTAACGTGTAGCCTAATCCGGCTAATGTAACAAGTGATATAAAACCGTATTTTAAATAATATAAAGTGGCTAAACGGAGTACCATATTAAAGACCTTATTAACATGCCTCACCTAAAATGGCATGTTGGCAACATTCCTAACGGACAAAGGTTAGCATGACTTGTCTGTGAAGGTTCTCAGCATGACTTTTTTTTCGCTTACTACAATACAAAGCTAACATATAACATGTGCTTAAAAGGACAAAGCAATGTTTTTGAATCATCGCTTAGCTTTTAGTTAGCAAAGACGAACAATAATTGAGATTAACTAGGGTACTTACGGTGTTTTTTGTTGGCGCAGAGATTTCGCATGCATTCATCTGTATGTAGTTTGTCGCACATAGCTTGATTGAGACAACACAAATATGAGGTTGACTGTGATTGGTTAACACAAATTCTGATCACAGGTTGTGGTAAGGGGTGGATTAAAAATAAAACACAACCTTCAGTCTTGCTTATCCAATCACAAACAATGTACCTTCTCCCGCCGTACTTTGAATTTTAGGGATGCTATATATATATTTCTGCCAAGCCTTTTGGCGGACTTTTTGGGAACAGTCATGTCCGAACGGAGCGCTGCATTTCGACGGAGAGTCACTGATATCAGAGACAGAATGAATGCCCAATTTAACCGGCTACTGAATCAAGATGACAGTGAAGAGGGGACATCTCTTCTACAAAGGTGAAATGCTTTGGTGGTGGTTACTCTATTGGCAAGCTTTTAGCTTTGCGCCTTTTTTGTTTTTGCAAAAGGAAATAACTTTTACATTTTTAAATAATAAATGGCTCGTTTACTAATTATCTGTTACAATTCAACAACAAATTCTGTAATCATAAATGTCTATCCTAGATTGACGACTTCAAATGACAGTCATTTTAATCCCTGTTATGTGCATTTATGCATAAAGATTTTAGTTTATAAATGTAGCATATCCCATATTTTCAGGGAGCATTTAATTTGCGAGACAATCGAAAAATGCATGCAATAAACACCGATTGAACACTCATTCCTTACTCTGAGTGTGTTGGGTGGTTTTTTTTTCTTTTCTTTTTTTTCTTGGGGGGGGGGGGGGTGGGGGGGTGTCTCTGTGTGATTAGTTTCACTAAAATTATCTCATGGTCTAATGATAGCTTTGGAGTTTTCCGCCAACAGCACGGAGGTGGGCCAGTGCGCAGACCAAGAGGCGGGAGAACCAGACATCGCCAGTTAACGTTTAAGGTGTCAGTACTAAGGAATCCCACACTGACACACTACCGATCTCATAGGGGTAATCAATATTTATATTAATATTAATTATTTGGAGTGATGGGTTTGAAAAATGAGAACTACATCATGGTGTCAGTTGTTTACAAATTGTAGAATTTGGCATTAGATTTTTAGCACCTTTGTAATCTTTATTTCCTTGCACCAATAAGTTGATGTTGAGACACTACAATGTGACAATTTACCCTTTTCCGTTTTTAGGGAAAGCTAATTTGGTTTAAATTTGATTACAGATGCCACTCCTGCTACTCGGGTGGTCGTTCCTGTAAACCTAAATGCAGCTGAATTCAGGCAGGCACTACGGGACAATATTGCAGACATACCCTTGCAGTTCGATCTATGCAAAGTGAATGGACAGCGGCTCATTCTTCCTCTTGAAGAGGAGACGCCCCAAGAAATTAGAGCAAGAAACCTACTGGGTCGCTCCAATCTTTATATCCGTCCAAAGGTATTCAAATGTTCCACTCGGGTGGCTGATATGGCATAATTGTCACTATTACTGTAACTCAGTGGCGCTCCAGTCACCCTAGTATTGTATAAGACATCTTTAACATGTTACTGCTCAGAATAATAAATGCTGTGATTTTCCCCAAAGGATTTGAGACATTCATCTGATCACTATGCCAGATGGCTATGCTTAAATAATGCCCCGCCAATTGATTCACTGTTAATAACAGAAATGCAGTAGAGCAAGCTTCAACTGTGGTCTAACAGTATTTTAGGGTTAGGGTCATTTTGTTCTTGTAATCTTAGTTTCCTGGGTTCTGGCTTTTTCATTGTCTTTTGTTAATGTCCTTAACCTTTCCTTTATTTATTTATTTATTTTTTTCCCCCTCAGTTATCCTAAGTTCTACCTACCCAAAGTGTCACGGTCCTGAGTCTGTGGACTCGTTGTTTTTCTGTTTGTATTAGTTAGCTTTGATTTCATGATGTGTTTTGATTCTCTTGGGTTTGATTTCTGTCGCTAGTATTCCTAACTTCCTAGGTCCTGGGCATTTCTTGTGTTCTCCTTCTTAGGTCGTGGTTCTGTGTTCTGTTAGTATACAGTCGTCTCTGTCAGTGTGTCTCTTGTTCTGTCACCGTATCCCCTAGGTTAGTCCACGTCTGTTCAGTTTCCTGTTTTACTTTGAAAGTCTGTGTACTATGTCAATGTGTTGAGTTTTGCCTCGTCATGTCTGATGAGTCCCAGCTGTGCTCTCCTCCTGTTTCACATTCCCTAATCACCTCAGTATGTATTTAAGCCTTGTGTGTTTCCCTGCCAGTTGGCGCGTTGTCCTCTGTTCTTGTTTGTCATTTGTTGTTCCATTTCTTTTATATTTTAATAATCTGGTGTTTTAGATTACAGAGGCCAATGAGGACTCAACTGGTGGAGAAGTTGTGCAGTCTGAGATGGCAATGTAAGTCTTTGACAACTGCCTTTGGACTGTAGCACTGTGAATGCATTACACCCTCTCATCAACAATATTTACCATATTGCAGTGTGCTGCATGACACCGAGACACCTGACCATAGCAGGCACAATGTACAGGAGCCAGAGGTTATCAGGTAAATGGCACTTTGTTTGTTTATGAGTTGGAATTTTAATCTTAAACTATTGCACAATTTCATTAATTTTTTTGGTAAAAACTAGTTTGGTACAAACTAATTATATCATTATTATAACTTGGATCATTTTGTGTAGTCTAGATCAATAAATATCTGCATTGGGGTCCTCTTCCTGCTATGAAATATTTCTGCTATTCCTTTGCAGTGGTCTGCATGAAAACCATACAGCTCATTCTAGTAGGCATGGTCTCCAGGAACCAGAGGTTAACAGGCAAGTGGTAGTTGTTGAATAACATGCCAAAACTTAAGTGTAAACTGGAACTTATAAAGCACACACTATAGGTAAATAGACACTCAATAAGTACAATATACGGGGTGAGACCAGCGAATATTAAAATTTGAAAGGTTGCATGTATTGAACTGATAACATTTATGTGCTCTGAATATAGACCAATGGTTTAATTGCCTCATTCGGTTTCTGTTTTGCTTTTTCATGTTTTTCAGATTTGTTGATGTCATGATATTGGTATTTTTAATTGCTGAAAATGCATCGATAACACTTTAGTCAGCCTGACCATTCAGACACTTGGAACTAATCACCCAAACTATTCCCAGTAAATGGGCAGTTCCTTATGTTTCACAAAAAAAGGAAAAGAAGACACTGCTGGCCTGTGATAATCTTTTGTGCGCAGGAAAACTGCACTGTCAAAACTTGAAAGTTGCATTTTATAGTTTATTGATCCATTTTGGCAACCAATAACAAGATCCATTTTTGTTCCTTCATGCTGCTTGTCTCTCAAATTAAAAAAACAAACAAACAAACAAAACAAAAGGCCCATCTCAGTGCATGCTGGTCTTATACCAGTCTCTTAAGTTATCAAAAATAGCCCTGAAATTCTTCCTGGCGACTTGATAAGATAAACAACAAAACAATGAAGTGAGCATTAACCTACAAATAAAAAAATGATTAACCCAGAAATAGAAGTAAACTAACAACAAACTTTATATTTTAATATTTTGAAATTTGTTTAAATCCAAATGGCTCCAACAGATGCAATCAAGGACCAAATAATGTGAAATCAGATTCTTTTATCAGATGAGTCATTCCATTTCAGTATGTATACATGATATTAAAAAAATCAAATGCATTTGTTCTGTTTAGGGAAGAGTTTTACATTGACTCTGCAGAGTCAGAAGTATCAGACCTGGATGAGGCTGTCCTGGCTTCCCCTGAACAAAATGACTCGCATGTATGTCTCATGAACAACACTGCCAGAACTGCTGTGTATGTGTTTCATGTAGTCATGACCCTTCTCTCTCTCCCCCCCCCCTCTTCAGGACGAGATGGACCTTGCGACTGTGATGAAAGATTTCCAGGAAACTCATCTTGACACCAGCAATTATTGTGCAATAATAGCCCGACGTAGGAAAATCCTACATAGTGCCTGCATGGCACTTTCAAAGTCATATTTTGCCTGGCATAAATTGCCAAATATTGAATTTGTTGGTGAAATGGCCGATGATTATGGAGGCCCAAGGCGGGAATTTTTTCGGTAACCCATTCCCATCTCTCCCACACAATAATAGAATGCATGAATGTGTTTTTTGTTGTTGCAAAGATGAAATCACAATTTGACTCAATTTTTTTTATTTTTTACTATCTTTTCCTGCAGATTACTTATGGTCGAAACTCAGAATTCCCTAGGGATTTTTGAGGGGAAGCCTGGCAGTCTGTTGTTCAGCTATAGCCAGCAGTTGCTGTCAAGCAACAAGTTTTATACGGCTGGTAAACTGATTGCTTGGTCGATAGCACACAATGGGCCAGGGCCACGGTGTATCAACAGACACCTGTTCTGTATGATGTGTGGCCAGAAGACATCTCTTGATGACTTCGATGTAGAGGTCTTCATGGACGAAGACGTCAAACAGAACATAGAAAAGGTAAAACTGTGTGCATGCTGAGGTGTAATTAAATTCAGTGAAACACAATGCATAGCTTAACTCATCAGTGGAACGTCTCAAAATGTAAGTACACTTAGTGAATGCTTTAAACGTATGTATTTATGGAGGTGCCTAATTTTCAAGGTTTCCAGCTGCAGCACCCCAGAAGACCTGGCAGACTTGAAAAGTCACCTTGGGGACTGGATTGCAGGCTGTGGTATCCCTGACATCTACACTGCCACACTACTTGATGTTAAGAGGATAAGGGGCGAGATTGTATCTCATTTTGCGTTTCACAGGTGAGAATTTGTTAGAAAATTACAAAGTACTTTCCTGGTCAGTGCTCGTCTTCCCATTGTGTTCCCCCCTAATAGTTAACACTTAAACAAATCATCAATCTGCTGAGTTTATATCTGTATTGCAGTTAAGGTGGTGTTTAAATTGACAAAACTTTTTGTTTTGTTTCACAATTTTGCTATGTTGTATGAATTGAGAGTACAATCTGTGGTCAACAGGGTTGCCAGCATGATTCAGCAGTTTGTTGCCGGTATGGACTCGTGTGGTCGGTTCTGGCAAATGGTGAAGAGATGCTGGAAGCAGTTCCTTCCTGTATTTACAAATGCAGGAAATAAACTTACAAGGAACAGCTTCCAGGATCTCTTCACCATTGGATGGAGTCCAGCTGGAAGTAACAGACGTGAAGAAGAGGAAGCAACCATCTTTCAGTGGGAATGGTGGCTTATGGCCATTCAGGGTGAGTACATAGAATACAACACATGTCTTGTTTCTGTTTGAATTGCTTCAGGCATTTAATGTTAAATACAGTGTCCACAATACAAAATACAGACAACTAAATCGAAACAACACTTGGGTGCAATAAAACCTTAGAACTTTGCAAAATCCACCCCTTCTTAGAGCATATGAGGAAGTTTTTGATTATTTTACCTTTTTAGGTGAGGTATTTGAAAGGAAACCACCTACAACAAATATTTTTGGAAGATTATTTCTTTTATCCTCTGTCATCTCTACCAGATCTTGCTTGTTTAGACTGATAGATAGGATGTAATTTGATTTTCATTGTGATTTCTGGTAAAACATTAATTTTATTACATGACCGAAAACTTCTAACACTAAAATATTAAATAGTTATATTACATACTTGTATTTAAAATATGGTAAAATTTATGATTCAATTGTATTAGCACATCTGAGAATTAAGTAAATGGTAAATGGCCTGTATTTGTATAGCGCTTTACTAAAGCAGTCATCCACACATTCACACACTGGTGATGGCAGCTACATTGTAGCCACAGCCACACTGACAGAGGTGAGGCTGCCGGGCACTGGCGCCACCGGGCCCTCTGACCACCACCAGTAGGCAACGGGTAAAGTGTCTCACCCAAGGACACAACGACCGAGACTGTCCGAGCCGGGGCTCGAACCGGCAACCTTCCGATTACAAGACTCAAGACTCTTGAGCCACGATCACCCCCAGTGTTTTTGCAGTGTTTAAGATAGAATAACACAATTTGAAACTTGTCTCCCTTTGAGACAAAGGTCATTTGTTAATTAGATGCACTGCCTAACTAGAACCTTCAGGTATTACGTTGACTATAACGAAACCTCCTGTATATTAGTGTCTTAGAGTAATCGAGTGGTGCAATGACAACACCCACGCAAATGTGACATCACTAGAAAGCCAATGTACTCTTGCAAGGACAGAATGAATAACTTCTTTAAAAAAAATACACATTGCATAAACAGTCCTTGACATATAGGTCTGACTCGGAGGACAAAATTAATTTCCTGTCTTAGCAGGGCAGGATTGCTTCGAGTAATTTTTTTTTTTTTTTTTTTTTAATGCAATGCTTTGCAATAATTGTTTTGCCTAACAACCTGTTTTTGACTCCAAAATAGTCATTAACGCAACTGTTCTACTATGCAGTCAGTGTAACTGATTATAAATCTACACATTGCACCTTATTTAACACTTGTATGTATTTTAACAGAGCGAGAGGTGGACCACACATTTGAAGAGCTCCTCGTCTTTATAACTGGGGCTGACTTACTTCCACCACTGGGGTTCCCACAGTCCTGCAACATCGACTTCTACGATCAGGAGTCAGGGATGCGGCGTATCCCGTACACATCAACGTGCAGCTTATCCCTGTATCTCCCAAGAGGTGTTGCAGATGAAGATCAATTCAAAGATCTTATGAATGATGCCTTAAAAGGATCCCTGGGATTTGGAAAGGTGTAGCTGCATACATGAACTGATGCTGGGAAGCTGTGGTTAAAACCTGTGGGCTTTTGGGATGAAGTTCTTATTGTAAATGTTCTTAAAGGGGATTGCTCCTGGCACTCAGGCTTCTTAAAGATTTTACATTTTAAAGGTGTTTTTACAAATGACTGTTCATTGTGTATATAGTTATATTTATAGTCCAGTTAAGACAACTAGGGTATTCATGCATCAAGCTATGCAAAATAAGTGGTGTTCAGAAAGTTTCCAGGAAATAGTTCAAATGACAATTCATCTAGAAATATTCTTTTGAAATATTGTTGTTTATGTTCAATTATAGTACACTGCATAGAGTGGTTTTTGTTTTTTATTTTCAAGATGTACAAGAGATGCCAGACAAACTTTGAACTAAAAGACACTGACTTTTGTAAAATAAAATATTGTAATGTCAGTTCTCATGGTGTCTTGTCTATTTAAAAATTAAATTTGAGGCTTACCTGTTACTGTCAAATACTGGTATTGGGTTCCATTGACGAGGGCTATGTAGTACAATTATGTGCTTAAGTCAAGGTAAAAGGTTAAATGAATTTACCCTCATTGTTCTCAAACCAAGAACTGAAGAATCAATCTCAACTCAGAATTAAAAGTTACGAATTAATTTTACTGGTTTCGAGAACAAAGCAGTTTTAACAAACTGACTTTAAGCTCCGGCGTTAACTCTGAGATTGACACCTGGCCTTTCACTATAACCTGGTTAAAAATCAATTATGTAATTGTGGTAGACTTATGTAAGAGGCTGTAAAGCTTTTTTGTAAAAAAAAAAAAAGAATCACGTCAAGATGATGAACACTGGTATTAAAATTATATTTTATACATAAGGCAATAACTGTAATTACCAAAGTAAAAATGATTTGTTAGACTCAGTTTGTTGGTGAACGATGCTTAAAAAGTGTGTAGCAATTTGGACAGTATATCCAGTGATTGCTTTGCTTTTTCTATGGTCACGGCTTACCTACTTTATTACAGTCATTTGGCTGTACGTGAAAATATATTTAGCTAAAGTTCCTTCTGCTTGTTTAGGTTTATCTCTGTGTTATAGGTTCATTCAGCCCAACCTCAGGAAACTTGTCTGCTTTCCTACTGTCATCTCTACAAGCCTAAAAACAATTTTAAAAGAGGCTATACACATGACATTTTTTCTACTTAATTTACTCGTGTGTGCCATACAGAGGGAAATATCTCAATCAGAATCGCATTTATTGGAAAAGTATATGCGCAAACACATACAAGGAATTTGGTTCCATTTGAGGGCATCTTTCAAGCACAAAAAAGTAAAACACAATCCATATATGTGTATGGACATGCATAAATACACACGCACACAGGTGTATAAACTAACAATATAATACACAATCTAATTCTTTTACACAGAAATTACAGGATTACAGAAGTTGATACCAAAGAGTGCAGTTGCAGTCTAGCAGTGTGACAGTTTAACCACTTAGGAGGGAGATGGCGGGGGAAAGAATTTTGATCAAAGTTAATGTCTCCACTTATTTCGAAAAGAAAAAAGTGGTATTACTTTAAACTGAGTAAAACGGTATTTTGATAAAAGTTAAGGTCTCCGTTTGTTTCAGAAAGAGCATACTGTCATTTACTTGCTTTTATTATTTATTTATATGCCCTCCGCGGACCATCTCTGCACTGCGTGGGTGATTAGTGGCTCCCTGCACAGTAAGGGCTGCACACACAGGGACAAGACGCACTCGGTTACGATCCGATCTTCCCTGGGCAGGGGGAGCTGATGAACTGTATGCCACTTTTTCATTGGCATACATTAAGTACAATGTTTTATTGCCTACGGTGGGGGCAGGTCACATACTGGGTGAAGGTGGGCAGTGTGGAGTCCAGCGAGACATGATTAAAGTCCCCTGATATTAGAAGAAGAGCTCTCGGAGATTGCGTTTGCAGTCTGCGGACCACAGAGAGTCACAGGCTACCTCCACGGATGCTAACGGCTAATAGCGCAATGTCTGTGTTGCAGAGTTGTTCTTTCACAGCGATGTGCCCAGAGATACCACAACCGTCTTTAACAAACACTGCCAGCCCCCCTCCTTTCCTCTCACCGCTGTCTCTCGTCTTGTCCGCCCGCAGCAGCTGGAAGCCGGGCAGCCTACTCACAGAGGGAGTACCGGGCAGTGCCGGGATACTGCCACTGTGACCGGGTTAGCGTCATTAGCTCCTCAATCATATCAGGGAGCGATCTCACATTTAAAGTGATTACAGGAAGGAGAGAAGGTGTGTGAGGTGTCCTCGGGAGACATCACCCCCGTTTCTTCCCTCACTGGGGATGTAGGGTATGTCTGCCGGTAGCGCAGCTGCAGGGCGCAGCGCTAACAGCTGATCCCTAATGTAAACAAAGGAGCCATGCGCCGAGTGTCCAAACACGGGTGAAAAAAGTGGAGACAAAAGAAGAGAAAAGTCAACATAACTAGCACGAAGCGGTAATGCAAGATGGCAGGATCTGATTGCTAAAACATAAGTTAAAGGTTAAGAGAAGTAAAGAGGAAAATAAGAAAGAAGCTCAGAAATGAGCAGAGCTAGCTCTGCTCATTACCTGTTAGCTGCCATAACAGGTAACACAGTTAAGGTTTCAGAAAAAGTATTCTGTCGTTTGTTTGCTCGATCATGCCTTAAACACATCAAAATGCATAGTGGGATTATAATACAAGTGAATACTGTGACAAGCACTGGTACTGAATAGGCAATCACTTAGCAGCAAGGTGAATCGGTGATGCATTAGTGTGGTCTGCACTTCCTCTTCTTTGATTGGGTGAAATGAGTTGAAAGTAATTGGATGAGGGAACCATGGGGAGTGCCCTGCATAATTTCAATAAAACGCCGTTTTAAACGCCGTTACAGCTGGCAGAGAACGCCGTAAAAAACGCCGTTCAAAGATGCATAAAAACGGCGTTTTGTGCCGAGTAGCGTAAAAAACGGCGTTTCCGTCTGTCTTTGAACGCCGCTTTTTACGTCACTCGGATGGTGCGTTCAGGGCGCCATCCGAGCGGCGGAAAAAGCGGCGTTTGTCGGAACAGAACGCCGTTTTTTTCGGCGTTTTGAAAAATTAAACGGCGTTTTTTACGCCATTTCTTAACCAAACGGGTTAGGAAAGTGGCGAATTTTGGCACTAATGGCTTGCCATATCCATCTGCCTATAGGTGAATCTGAGTTTAGCGTGAGGGATAGTGGCTGTTTCTTCTTCTTCTTTTAGAAAAAAACAGCCACGCATATTGAGTTGTAATGGGTCTAACCCTTTGAACCACAGCAATTCCATCAGTCAGGATACTTATTTGCTCCTTGTCTCTGATCATTTATTAGAGAGGATCTTAACCGTGTGAAGAAGAAAAAAAACATTTTCCATCTCTTATTTTTTTTTGTCAAATTGAGATAGATTTCTGGAGCTCAAGTAAAAAAGCTGGACTGAAGTCTGTCCAAATGGTGAGAGTTACACAAACAAAGTGCTACTGCCAAATTTCCTACATCTCCAGCAGAGAATGCTGCCAAGTACTTTATTTTTCCTCATGTATCTCTGTCAGCCAGGCTGAGCTCCAAAGCCGAATCCTCTCCCGTGTTCAGCGTTTGTTCAAATAAATGAAAAACTTTGAAGCTTATTGGAGGTAATTGTTACTGAAACAGTATGCATGCATTTCAGAAGGCTCTGTCAGACTAACTGCCATTCCACCTGCTTGTTAATAGATTTTGAAGTGTAGCCGTTTTTCTCTCTCTCCTTCCCCCTCCTGAGCTCTTTCAAATCACTTTCCGTCTATGTTCAAAAAGTATTGAGGAAAAAAAGCAATTTGGAGTATCAAAGGTTTCTGCAAGGCTAAAAGGGTGTCTGTGTGCGAGACAGAATAAAAGAGAGGACAGAGAATAATGCAGAGTGGTAGATTTCAGTATTTGCCACCACACATAATATTTTTATATTGAGATGTGATGAGATGTGGAGGGCCTTTACTTTAGCTCACATATTTCCTTGGTGTAATAATCATTTACTTTAACCTAGCAGCAGCATATTGTACATTATTAACATCCCTGCTGATGGAGTGGCTCGTCACCATGACCATAATTTGCAGATTTTTATGGGTATAAACTCTGGCCTGAGTCCCCGCTTCAATATTAATTCATTGAGACAATATCCCCCGAGACCGAACGCAAGCAAAAAAACCATTTATTACCTAGTCTTCCTTACTTATTACCTTTTAGAGAGCGTTCCTAACAGGCTTATCCATCTAGTACTGAAGGGTCCTTCACGGGCATCGTTGGCAAAATAAATTTGGTCTCCTGTAGCTGCGCGTAATGTGTTTACCCGCCTTTCTGTCTCTAAAAACTGTTTTTATTGCCACTTTTCTATTCTGCACACTCGGGAACATGTCATACAGCAGAGGAGAGTGCCGAAGTGAAAGGCAAAACATACAAAAGAGGATATACTTCCCCAGTGACATCACTAAACTGTGAAGTCTCACGCAGCACATACCAGACCTACTCAGTAATAATCCAAAGCATGGACTGGTGCCAGGTTATGTTGGTATTGTAACATCAGGCGCACATTCAGGCTTCCACGGTTTGAAAATAAGTGTGAAAACACTGGTGGATTCACCGTGTATCAGGAGCTCCGCAGGTTTCTCAGTGTTTGCTGCTGTACATGTCAATGAACGTGAAAAAGAGTGGGGCATTGTCTTTATTGCGTTCTAGCGAAATGATAAAAAGAGTCCTCTTGCTACATTTTGTATGAAAGAAACCTGGATTAAACTAATGCTGTCACACCTAACATGACATATGAGAAATTAAAAAGCTTGCAGTAAGAGAATACAGCTGATGCAGACTTTCTGTTATTACTCATATGACTGCTCCACCTGGTATTTAATCTTCTTGTCATTTTCTTAAAGCAAACAGGACAGCGTGGGAGTGGAAAAAACTTTGTATTGGAATAAGTGCTCCACGGGCAGTGAAACCCTTACAGATTGCTGCCACTTGTCCGATAATTATAAGAAATGAAAAAAAGGTTTCGGTATATATAACTCAGGTATACGGACCAATCAATGTACAAAAACAGAAGAGAATAGAAAATAGTTCCAGCAAGGTTAAGCCCCGAGGTTTTCTGTTGGCAGAGTCTGCAGCACAGTAGACCGTGTGAACAGCCAGTTGTACAGTGTAACGCAGTTTAACATTGATAAATACATAAGTATATATTGTTAACCAGCAAAGAGAAGTCTTTGACCGTTTTGACATCACTTGTAGCAGATAAAATAATCTGTTAAGCTCTTTTTTTCTTTTTTGCCAAAGACTGTTTGCAGTGTTTGAGCTTGTTTCTGTGAATCCTTACAGAATTCACTGTAACAAAAGTGCTAAATGAAGTCTGCGTTAATAAGGAAAGAAAAAGAGTGAGCTCTATCACATTTTAAGATTGAGATAGATATTTGTAAATTTAAGGTAAATTAATGCTTTCAGTCATAAGCCTCAGTCACCTAATCACACACACATTCCTGCAGCTGTTTTTTCTGTGCCTAAGGTACGGTGGCCTTGAGAGGTCAAACGCACTGCAACTTAAAAAAATACCAGCAAATAGAAAAATACTTCAAAAGCACACAAAACACAATTGAAGTTGAATAAAAACACAAAGAAGCCAGTTGCCCTGCGACAGACTGGAGACCTGTCAAGGCTGTACCCGTCTTTTGCCCTATGGTAGCTGGCATAGGCTCCAGCCCCTCCCCCGCGACCCTGACTTGGATGAGCAGAAGAGTGTGAATGAAAAGCTCACAACAGAAGATACGTGAGCTTTGGGAAGACAATAATGGAAAACTAATAATAACAAGGATACATCCACAATATTATCATGTGATCAGAACAGATATAACCTTCATCTTTTTCTCCCTCACAACACAGAAGAGTCCTCTGTTTCTTTTAAGTACGTCTCAGTGCGATGCTTTGCATCACATTTCCTCCACAATCACTTCCTTTATTATTTGTGTGCTTTTGCAGCATTTTTCTTTAATTCGCTGGTGTTTTCTAAAGTTGGAGTCGATCCCTAAGGGCCACCGTACTCAGCACTCTTTGATTTTCACACTCACACCTCCTCGACACACATCGGGGGCAGCTGTGGCTTCAGTACTTTGCCCAAGTTAGACAAGTCAGGGATCAAACCACCAACCGTTTAACTGGTAGATGACCCTGCCTACCATCTAATCCACAACCACCCCACCCTCTTGTAAACAGCATCATTAAAGGTGGTAGAGTTTGATTTTTTTTTCTCAGCCACACAGTGAATACTGTCCATTAGGCTTTTAATGGCAGATGGATAAACCGACTAATTGCTCATTCTAAATATAAATCTTTGCCTCAGATATGAGTCAATGATGCCGCTGATAGGTTGGGCTGAAGCGGTTAATTAAGACAGCAGACTCCTTTTGACTCCACAAAGTCCTGCTTTCATCTGAGCTCGGCAGGTTCGAGCAAGTCTCTAATGCTGATGAAGAATTCAACATCTGTGGTTGTTTGTGATAAAAATCCAGTCAGAAATCCTGCATTGCATACTTTAGGGGTCACGGATGGATGATAGCTTGATTAGATTATCATCGCTATGAATGCAGACCATGTAAGTTCATGGACCTGGATTATTCACGCTCTGTATTGCTCCTCTGTGAGCCATAGACTGACTCAGCTCTTCGCTGTCAGGAAAAGGATAGTGGCCAGCTATGAATCCATTTGTAAAACAATGGAAGAAGGATGGTGTCACCACAGTGGATATCAACCTGTCATGTTCTGAAGGAACAACCTTGTCTTATACTCTGTACTTGAGAAGAGTTGTCACACAGCATGCATGAAGGGTAATAATTATCTGCTTGAGTTCCTTCAAGGCTTAGTGCAATTTGGGATCATTATTCAGGGCTTCAGGGTAATAAATGCAGGTATTATGCTCACGTCCATTTGATATGCCAGCTTTTCATTCAGTAGAATAAGGCAGAGGACAAGATACATATGAGAAAAAAAGGTCTCCTCTATTGTGCAGTGTTACTGTAGTTCCCATTGTTGATTGTGGTAAGTCCTAATTTGCAACCCATGAATGTTTCAGAAAGTTCAAATGTGACATTGTTGTGGCGTTGCGATGATTAAACAGGGTGCTGATGAACTGCATTAAACCCTCAGTTTCAAGTTCAGATTGTGTAGAATTGCACAACTGCTGTAGAGTAAATTCATAGATTAGTGAAAACACGAAATATGTTATACTAATTCATATACATATACTGTATCAGTGTGTAGGAAGAAAACATTCGAAGGGAGATGGTTAATTTAATAATCCTCAACCTGTTGCATCTCAGCAGATTCTTGTATCATTGCTCCAACTGCACTGAACAAGCAGCCCACCATCCTCGTAGGAGTTAATACTCATAATGCACTTTTGTTCATCATTTCCTTTTTCTTTTTTCTTGTGCGTGTGTGGTTGCATCATCTATCTGCTGTTTGCATAATGTTAATTTCACATTTCATTGACCTCTATCTCCTTTGGATATCCACACACAGAAATGAATAGTGCTTCAGCTAATGATTGTCTACATTATTTATCTGTTTCTTGATTAATTATTTTGGTCAAAATGTCAGAAAAATATGGGGGGGTTGCAGCGGCTTTTTAATTTATTTTGTTAAACCAACATTCCACAACAGAAATATATTCACTGTCAGACAGGAATTAGAGAAAACCATTAAATGTCCACTTCTCTTGGCTCTTTTGCTTATGGAAAATTGAATCCCATCCATTATAAAAATGCTCTTCCAGTCATCTGCTGTAATTGATTATTCAATACCAGAGAACGCAAGGAGACTCTAGCCAGTGTTTGCAATTGAAACAATCAGTCGCGTGCACCATATAAATTAAGAAGTCTGCCAGTCATTTCCCCCACATCTTCTCTCTGTTACCTGGCTGCATTTTATTACTGACTTTCTCATCCTGCTCCTTAAAAACATTAACAAAAACAAAAGAAAAACGCTACAGACCTATTTCCAAATTTTAAATTATTTATACAATTTTTGAAAATGTTACCAACTTCCAGTTGCTCCAGCTATTTTTTTTCATTAACACTCGTGGGTCTTTGTGCAATACATACAAGAGGAATGAACAATCTCTAAAATGTTGATCCATGAACCTGTTCACTTTCACAAATCAGGTAAAATGCAGTTTTCAGACATAATTACATAAGAAATAGTCATTTGTGAAATGAGACTTCCTAAACATCAGTTAATTTACATGAAAAAAAAAATGTCGTTATATTTACCTTTATCTCTAAAAATATTGTCCTCTAAGGTTCCTAAATTACAGAAACATTAATTCAACACAGCAGCACGTGGTAAATGGACTGGTTCATACATAGCACTTTTCTACTCTACTTAAGTGCTCTATACAACATGTCTCATTCACCCATTCACACACATATTATAAAACTCTTTTTTCTAGATCACAGTGCTTTCTATCTAACCGTCACACCACTCTACTAATCTACTGTATAGATTAGTGGTATAGATTCATTTAATCATGGACATTAAATTGAACCTTTTTTCAGATTTTGAAAAAAACCATACAGGGTTTAGAATCAAACATGTTTTAGTAGCAGCTGTTGTGTTTTTTCTTCAAGCTCATTCTGGGTCAGTGGACTTTTGTGTGAGAGGAAGAATACACTGAGAATCTAAATATGATATTATACATACTTTAATAAATAAGATATCACACAGGAGTTGTGAAAAGTTTGTAAAATCTGCAATCTCTTGAAATAAGTAGGATAAATGCTACACAATGTAATATTTTAACAGTAAAAATGAAGCTCAAGCAGAGACTGATACAAGGTTAGAAGAGCTTCATTTGGGAAAAGGTGTCTCCCTTTGAAAAATAAATCAACATATTCAGATTATTTCTTCATTAATTTGTCAAAAAGCCTCTTAAAATTCAGATATTCATCAACATCAACCACCCAAAACTTTTGTAAATTTTACCCTCTCGACAACCCTACCATGTATTTGGATACATTAATTGGGTTCTCGGTTCATCTATCCACTTTGTTCTGTTTATCCATTTCGGGGTCACGGGCGGGAACCTATCCCAGCTGCCATAGGGCAAGAGGGGGGTACAACCTGGACAGATTGCCAGTCTGTCACAGGGATAACACAGTGAACCAGGAAATAATTCACACTCACATTCATACTTGTGTGCAGTTTATTTGGTTTCTGCTTGGTTAAAATATGTTTGTTTGAATAATATTTAACAATAGTTTATTGCATTTCAACCAGGTGTCCTAGTTTATAATATTTTGGAGACTCTAGAGTTTTATTTTTATTTTATGAAACTAGGTTAGTTAACAAAATAATTGATATATAAATGGAAGAGGAGTGGTCCTAATATTGATCCCTGTGGGACTCCATATATAGTGTTACTTTGCATATTGCATATTTCATTTAGAGTTTTTCCTTTCTACTGATCATTACCAAAATCTGTCTGTACTGCACACTGGCATTGCCCATTCTTCATGGATCCGAGACCTGGGACATCCTCAAGCACGACGTCAACAAGCTCGTGGTCTTCCAAATGCACTGTTTGCGTCATATTCTCCGAGTGGCCCTCGTGACTGTTTCAACAACAGCGCAATACGTAGTCAATATCACCAGAAGCTCTCAATGGAAGAGCTGATCCAGAAGCGACGACTGCAGTGGTTTGACCACATCTGCCGCATGAGGAACCATCGCCTGCCATATCGCCTCCTGCTGCAGTAGCACCCTGCCCACTGCAGAATCAAGTGTGACGCGCCCAAGAAGATTTGGATCAAGCAAATTGAAGACGATCTTAAACAATGACGTCTAAACCTTGAGCAAGCAAAGGCCAAGGCCAGAGTCCGCAAGGCCTGGAAGTGCATCGTTGACCAAGATGGAAACCCTACGGCACCCACAGAGACGTATTGGCTTTGCCAACCGCCAGCTTGTGAGAAAAGAAGAAAGAAAGATACATATTTTTAAACCAAATATTCAAAATCTAGGAGTCTGAAGTCTCGGAAATATTTTGCAATGGATATGAAATCAAACACTTTTAAAAAACCAAGGAAGAATGTGCCAGTTTTATCAATAGATCATTGTGGGGGTTTTTTTGGTTTTGTTCAAGAACAGAGATACAAGTGCTTCTGTTTTTTTCTAAAGCCATATTGTGGTGGTATTCAATCTGTTATACATGTACACATATATATTGTTTTGTCACCATTGACAATCTTTGTATCTCAGGTACAATTTTACTATGAATACCATCCATATCCACTGTATGGAAACTTTTCATGCCTGTGATGCTTTGAAGATGTATTTTTATCAGCTGGTGTCAAGAAGAAAGACTTTAAATAATTTCCTTGAAGATTTGTTTACAAGTAGGGCTGGGCCATATCATACCGTTCACGGTAATACCGGTATAATGTTGGGCAACGACAAGAAAATGAAATATCGCCATAGAATATGGGTAAAACCCGCATGCGCAGTGCCTTTGTTTTCATACGCACATGGCGGAAAAAGCATGGCGGCGACGGAGAATGAGAAGGTCGAAAGCAGATCGTTGAATGAAACGAATGAACCAGAATTGGTTTGTAAAAATGCTGCAACTTCAGTGGTGTAGAACTGGTTTAGCTTTCGTCCATCAGATACACAACAAAGCACTATTTTTGGTAGAGCATGCTAGCGGGCCGTCGTTATTACCCTGTTTTTGGGAAAATACGGCACACTTAAAATCAATCCTTTGATTTTTCTGAAAATCGACAGTGCCCCTTATAATCCCGTGTGCCTTATGTATGAATTCTGGTTGTGTTTACTGACCTCGAAACGATTTTATGTCGTACACGGTGCTCGAAAATCTGTCAAATGTTCCAGTATGACTTTGCTAAGCTACGAACCCGCACCGCTTGATGGATTGTCGGAGCATTGCGGCTATCGTAGGCAGGAGCCTCGCGGAGTGATACGTACTGCTCTTCAACATGATGTTACTGTATTGTGTGTGTATAACCTCTTTTTAAGTTTTGTGGATATTATACACGTTTATGCTGAGGATATGTCGGCCAATTTCCACTGGAAATGCCTTTTGGTTAAACTGTCAGCAAGGAATTTGCATTTGCACTGTTACATTTTTATATAACTTTAATGCACATAAAAAACAGCTGCTTGTTTAAGTGAAAATACATTGATGGGTTTTTTGCACTAATAAAATTGTGGAGTTGTAAAGCATTTTGTCTAGTGTCAATTATATCGTTATCGCAAATTTTCAAATGTATATCGTGATAAATATTTTTGGTCATATCGCCCTGCTCTACTTACAAGTGTTGCCCTCAGGAGGATTAATAGCTTGAGAAAGATTTTCTCCTATGAAGATAAAATAGTCAAAACTGTTTGGGAGATTTTCAATGTTTAAATTATTTCTGGCATTTTGCTCGACTCTGGTGTGAAGGAGCACATTTATTTTTGTGATCCCAGCTGAGGACTTCAAGCACCTTCCAGCATCACTTCTGATCGCTGTGTGAAGATATAATAAGCTCAGTATAATGTGTTAGCTTACTCGTATGTGTGTTTGTTTATTTTTGTTTTAATTTATTTCTTTGTTTCTATCTCTTACATTTTTAAAATAGTGTATGTAAATTATGTTCTTTAAAAAAAAAATCAGTTTTAAAATACCCATTGTTAGCTGTTTTTGTTCAGATTTCCTCCATCATGTCTCATGATCATTTCAGATATGATAGAGATTATAGAGTCAGTTATTTCATCAATTACAGTGTTACATGTAGCATGCAAATCTTTTTGTAACTAAAGTATGAATCCCACATTTTAGCGTGAGGACATTTTTAACAGGTTTTTTCAGTAGTATTTAGCTTTTTCACTTTTATTTTTAGCTCTAACTTGTCAATCTTTTAAAAAAAAGATCAGTGAAGAGTAGCAGAGGAAAATGTTGTGCAATATTTCAGAGGATTACACCAGAGTCAATACAAGCATTGTGAATATTTGTGACGATATTACTGATGGTTGACTTACTAAATTCAGTTTCTTTAGTAGGGAAAAGGGATGAAGAATATTTTAGGATTTATATTTAACTGTGTGCCAATATTAAAATCTCAAGAATAAAACAACTTTCCTTTATGTAATGTAAGAGTTCAACCAGTTTCATGTTAAAAATGTGCAGATACTACTGCTACTATTAGTTTTTTTTTTCTCCAATTATTACATTGATCTTGATATATAAAGCACATGAATAGCCATCACTGATGTCACATAAGTCAGTTATATAGGTGTATAGGCAGACCAGCTGCTTCTGACTGATGTCAAAGCAATGCTCTTCAAATACTTGCAACATATATCATAAAGGTCCATAAAAAGTTTGATATGATAGGTCCAGTGGCTGTTTTTGTTACCTTCCTCTTTGTCGCTTACCAGACCATCAGACGTGCATATTATTATTTATGCCACCACACACAGCTGGACATACTTTTAAACACATTTCATTATTGTCTAGATTCTGTTACAAACATTTCCTCAATCTCTATCAGTGAATAAATAAATAAATTGCCATTGCTTTCTGCCATCTTAATCTTCTCTCAGTTACACTTCTGAAGCTCGCCTTTTACTCATTACCTTCTGGCTCTGTCTCCAATTACAGCAGCTTGTCTGTTAACAGAAACTAGTTATGGATCATTTACAACATTCACATTAGCCAGACCCTGCACAGAGCAGAGGGGTTGAGCCTTTACTCTAGTGATTGGCCCTTAATCTCCCTTTTCCCATTTGAAATTTAAAAATGACTTTATCATTGTGTGTTTTACAAAGCCCTGTATATCTAAAAAATGTCGAGTTTTTGCTCTTGTCATCTTCATCATGGCACAACGCGTGTGTGCTGAAGATTATGACGTGAACATGAAAATATGCTTTTGTAATAAAACTGTCAGAAATAAAAATGAAAACTGTTACGATACTAAATCTGCACATCCACGGGAGTCATTCGATGTGATAATTACTTTGCAGGCTGCAAACGAATGTGAGGCCATTAGGTTATATGGGAACAGGTGCAGCCGAAGCAGCATAAATGCCTTCCACTTGATGCCTCCATATTCTAAGGTGGTGATTGCCTTGTGCAGCAATTAACAAGAGCTTTCAAAACATCAGGATGAAATCAGCCTCCAGTCGCCAAATCCAAATATCACTGAAATGTCAAAGGAGGTTGTCAGATGTCAACGAGCAGGGTTTTTGCCTCATGCAGAAGCATCTTTAATTTGTTTTATGCAGCAAGCTTCTAGTGTGGAAGGGGAGGCAGGTTGAGAAATGTGGCTGCTGTCCAGACCGTTCCTATTCTTTCCTTTCCTCTTTTACTGCTTTCATGCAATTCTTTTCATTTGTTTCCTCTCTTCTGGTTTTGCTTCCTTTTCCTTCCCCTCCTCATTTCCTCACCCATACTGTGTGCTTCACTGACTGACTTCCCGCTCACCAGGCAGCAGACAAACATTTTCCCTGGATCTGCCACTCTCACTTAGCATCCGTCTGTTTTTTGTTTTTTTTCTCCAAAGAGGTGATTGGCAGCAGGGGCAAGCATTAGCATTTCCTCATCTTGGCATAGAGGCACTAACAGGCAGGGATAGCAGCAGAGGATGTGCCTTGAATACTGAGCGACAACCTCACTTTCTCATTGAGAGACAAAAAGAAAGTGTCTTTTGTGTGAAGCACGTAAAGGAAGTGAACTTCTCCTTTGTTTTGTGCAGGATTACAGCGTTTTCCAGCTCTTCTGTGCAATTAAAACCTTCTTATTGTATTGGATTTACTCAGTGATCTGTGCAAACCTCCTCATGTGCTTCACACCTCCTATAAATGACGATAAAAATGTCCCACTGGTTAAAAACATTGTCATCTTTATTTGAAGAAAGAGGGAAAAAACAGTCAGCTGCAACAAATCTTCCCTATCCACTGATTCGTTTATTATTGTTTCAGATTTTAGGTAGCATATGAGCGCCAGGCTCTTAAAGAATGTGCCTTGGATTTTCTTCAGTATCCTTAAATGGGCTCATTCCTTCACTCTATTCTCGCCATAAATATGTGGTCGGCCCTCGTACAGATAAAAAAGGTAATCCACATACGCGGTCTGCCAAGAAGCTATTTCTTGCTCTGAACAGAATGGAGCAGAGTGTAACAAAAATATCCGGCTCTAATTTCTCATAGAGGAACTGTTGTGTTTGGGGAAATAACCTACTTTAGAATGTGTATAAGAACTAATACCTACCTATCATCTCTGTGTAGCAGAGATAATACCATCTTCCAGTGTCATGGAGTTGCCATTTTGGAGGCAAATATTGTATTTTCAAGGACAACCGGAAGCGCGTAGTCCCTAATCTTTTCCAGGAGCTCCCGAAAGCCAAGTGAACACAGCAGTAATGTGGTGTTGTCAGATGTGCGTGTCAGCGGCGTAGCGATGCACGCACTGAAGGCTAAATTCAAATCGGGCCTGGCAGGCTTTCAATACAGGTCTCCAGTTTGACATTAAAGAAACCAACACGAGCTGATGTGCTGTCAGTTTTGTTTCCATGATTCGGAGATAATCTGCTATGGCGAAGCGGTGAAAAGTCAGTCTTCGACTTTCTGACACTTGTCACTTTCACCCCCTTCAGATATTTGAGAAGCAAAGTGGCAAATGTTTTCTGTTTACCACTTTTCAAACGTAACTCTTTTGCTGCCGCTGTTTCTTTGTGTTACACAAACAGAGTATCTGATTTATTTTTATAAAAAGGGAGTGAAATTGAGAGACAGCACCCCGGAGTCCTCAATAAATGAGATTTGTCATCACATTCTGACATTAATAAACAAATAGACATCACTTAAAGTGGACTGTTTTAGGATTGTGATTGATGCATAATCAAAGAGCTGTTATGCACTGAAACTTTTTTCTCCCCACATTAGTCAAGCGAAGCCAGTTTTATTTTTCGCCCTAATGAATTTAAATCATAATAAAGGGTTTTAAATCTGTTCAGAAACCTTATCCATCTTCATGCTCTACATTTAGATGAGGAAATTAAACATTAGAAAAAAATCTATCAAGAAAGACCCGGCTTTCTTTATTTGTTATTATTCATGCATTTTGCAGTAGTGCTTAATCTACCTGATGTGAACATAACTGTACTCGTTTGTTTCGTGTGTGTCTATTTTCATTGCTGTACCTGCAATTAGTATGACTGCCATAAGTGCTCACTGTACCTAGTGGTTAAAAAGCCTTTTTTTTAATTTAAATAGTCTTTAAATTAGAGATGGACCGATCCGATATTACGTATCGGTATCGGTCCGATACTGACCTAAATTACTGGATCGGATATCGGAGAAAAATAAAAAATGTAATCCGATCCATTAAATATCACGAAAGCACCTCACAAAACTTGCAACACGCCGTAACTCACCTCAGAACGTTAGCAGTCGGAGCAGTATGCATCACGTGATAGAGCGGCTGTGGCATGCGGGACCTGTCGGTGGTCTGGATAGCATGTGGAGCTTCGCTAGCAACCCGGCATTTCATCTCCGACAAAGTTATCCCGAGAGAAGTAAAGCAAGTGTGTAAGTCCATCTCTGAATGTTTGTAAAGCATTCCTGCGTTAAGCTTAACAAACGACTGCCTCTTCTTGCTGCTACTTCAATCATGAAACTGCTTAACGATCAGCTGATCGGCTTTTCTGTCGCGAGTCCGTGTCTCTAGTTTGCTTTTGGCCCACTTTGCACCAGAAAGAGGAAACCAGCGGCTGAACAACAGCAGCACGTTTAAGCTTGATCAGCTGTTGTTAGAATTTATTTATTATTACTTTCTACTCGAGGATCTTTTTCTACATAGCTGACGCTGGTAACTGTGCAGGGGCGGATCTAGCAAAGTTTAGCCAGGGGGGCCGATAGGGCATTAACAGGGAAAAGGGGGCACAAAGACATACTTTTCTTTCTTATTCTCATTTAAAATGTCTAGCTTTTAATAAATAATTATCTGACACCCAAAGTTTTAATTTGATGTAAAATGAATAGAAGTCAATTACTGTATATAGTGACTATTAAGTCTAATATATATACCCTAGTAAGCTATAGTACTTTTTCCTTTGGGAAGGTACCATCTGTGCAGTCTGCAATTTTGTTGAAGAAAGATGTTGAATCTATTTAATATTTCTTGAAAAATAATTGATTTCTGTGCATTTTTTTTCACACTGCATCAAATTAAGGTTGATTACGTCGATTAAGCATCATGAGGTGGAGCGTGAGGGGTGGTTCCCTATTTTTTATTTATTTATTTTTGTTGTTGCTGGGAGTTGGAACCCTATTAGTTAGGTTGCTTAATATTTATGCTAAGTACTCTTTAAAATACCAGAATAGGGAGGATGGTGTAGGTTTAAGTTTATTAGATTGATCAGTATTGCTGAACTATGAAATATTTTTTTTTGCATACAGGTATAACAGAATAGCTTTAGTGTAGTTGTTGTTTTAAACTTGAGTATGAACTTATACAAAATGCAGCAAGATATTTAAAAAACAGTTTTGTTGATTAAAAAACACTATATCGGATTCATATCGGTATCGGCAGATATCCAAATTTATGATATCGGTATCGGTATCGGACATAAAAAAGTGGTATCGTGCCATCTCTACTTTAAATGTATCTTCTGGTTCTTTTTCTTTGCAGCAGGAAAATGACTCATGAAAGCTCTGAATCACACACCCTTCCCCTTCCAAACAATATAAAAAGGCTTTTCATTAAGGTGTTTTAATTGGCTGTGAACCTATTATGTTATCCACTCACAGGTGGCCACGGCAGATGGCATCATCCAATGGCCTGTGTCGATATGGGGCCCGTGTGGACTGCTGCTGGGGATGGACTCGTCGCTCCTGGGGTCACTGCCAGCGTGAGTGCCACCGTGCCCGCTGCTGGTGCTGCTCGGAGGGTGGGGAGCAAAACGGGAGCTAACAAGGTTGCGGGGTTTCAAGCTAGAGGGAGGAGGGAGAGGTCATAGATGCTGTCATAGAGACTATAGCTGCAGGTGGACACATTCAAAGGGGAGATAGGAGATTGATTATAGATTACAAGTGTGCAAACATAAGCTTGCCGGCAGTGCATGAACAAGTAAAAAAAACCAAACAAACAGTGATGTTAACATAATCCATGGTGTTGTCAGGTGCACATAACTTGACTCATCAGGATTCAGAGGATGTGTCCTGTCATTGTGTAACACTGAATGCTTCATCTCACATTATCAACATATTTACTCCATGCTACTGAGGGATGTGTGAATATACCAGTGGATTTTAGACACTGGCTGGGTGCCTCACAAATATCAGACCCTTTGCATGGCTTGGTGGCTCTGATGGTACGCCTGCTGCTTTGCTGTGGACATTTAATAAAAGAAAAGGGGTAACACATCAACAGGCCTTTTCCACGGCAAGAATTTACCAAGCGGCTATTAAAAAGGTTAGAGAAGTGGGTATGCTTATTCGCTTCCTTGCCAAGAGAAAATCAATAGCGCTCTCATCCTGTGTGTGTGCTAAGCCAACAGCTGGCTAGTTTAGATAAGCAAAAAGCCAGGGCAAAAGACCTCACATGGGCCATTACGAAGAAGTATACGCTCAAGCCCTGGAGATGAAACCCATGAGGTACAATGTGTTAATGATGATCTTTAAAGATTCTAGATGTTTCTTAACTAACTGGAGCAATTTCATCCATGTATTAACATGAATACGCTGCCCGTTAATTACTACAAAAGCTTACTGTTTACATTCATGTTATGTCCAGCCTTTTTCGTGCTTTCACATTATTGGTGCCTATACAGCATGTACATATGGCTGATTCTGCTGAGCTGAGCTGAACTACTGAGAGGTTGCACACTAGCTTTGTGTTGGCCCATTTGAATGGTAATTTGAGCATACAGGTCTTCTGGAATTCCCCCAAATTAATGACCAAATGGATCAAATTCTGATAACACCAAGGATCTCTATATTGGGGGAAAATCCATTTTGTTTCCAGTATGTATCACATGATACTAACGGAAATTGTGCGACATAGTTGTCTGGCCTTGGTTTCCTTCTGTTGTCGAGCTTTATGAGAAACTACACTAACGTTTTTGGTTACAGATATGTGAGCGGTGATCAGGGAGGCACCGATCCAGCTACTTCCAGCTCTCATCCAATGCAGTCACCTTGGCTTAAGCCACTGCTGAGTTAATAATGATAAATTAATAAGCTGTCAGGAAGAATAGTAATTTTTCAGGCAACGCTCAGCTTACAAAAGTCAGATGAAGTGAAATAACAAAATGTTACGTCTCCATACGTTCAGCAAAGGCTTCTAAAGACGCATTCTGCTGAACATAACCGCAGAGAGAGCAAGTCAGGGAAAGAAAACATCTTCATCTGAGCTTCTCAGTCATATCAACTTACTCGATCGTAGTTTGCTAGTAAATTAAAAACCGATGCAAATATATACAAATAAATAAATATAAATAAAAACTGTTGTTGTGAAATGCCTCGAAATATTTCACACTTTGCTGTTAGCTTCCTCTAAGCTAAGTTAGCTGCACCACTAGCAACCTGTGTGGTGCTGGAGATGTCATAAAACTAAACTGATTGGATCTGCCTTAAATCAGCTCGTTGTCATTTAAAAACAAATCTAAATATATCAGGGTGTGAATTCCTAGCAGCAACAGTCTTCTCAACTAAGAAAACCCATGTTAGCAAGAAACAATGTCAGTATTTGCTACAATGTTAGCTGCTAGCTAAGCTTTTATTTCTCTAATCTCATCCGAATTTTGGAAATGAACCGGATGCGATACAAACACTAAATCAACATTACAACAAACATAAGGCAAGTTTTTATTTTTGATATTCAATATATGTTTAGGTTCCCCCCCCCCCCCCCCCCCCCCCCCACACACACACACACACACACATACACATATTTATTTAAAAGACTTAGCCTGATTTTCATTTGGTTGTGTATAAAATGAAAGAAAATAAACATAATTCTTTTATATATTGCTGTCTTTTTATTGGCATATAATATTTCAAAATTATGCCTTATTTTCAAATAAAGAATAACATTACAATGTTTGTAAAATAAAGTGGAAAGGAAAGGCAGGACCTCACACAACTTGAGATTGTTAAGTTCCTGCTGTGGAAAAGGGCCAAGAGATGTTTCTAACTGGGCACATATTTATTGCTTTTTGAAATAATGTTTAATTCACTCAACAGTTGACTCATTTTGTGTTTCTCATTGCTTAAATTACCATATTTTGATGTGTTTTCTCATTTGTTGAAGCTCACCATGCCATGCTAATTTTATTCACTGTATTTTGTGTTTTTTTTGGTTTTTGGTTTGTTTAATAGAAAATATGCCACACGCTGTTTGTTGAGTCCAAAGGTCCATTATTGCTAATCTGAAAGATTTTTAAGCCTTTGAGTTTAGCAGCTGTTTTTCACTCCCATTACATGTAAAAGAGTTTTTGTTCTAAAGAACACGAACAGTGTTCCTTGAGTTCATCAATGCACTGTTTTTGTATTCCTTTGCAGCCTAGGCAGATTAACCTAAGGTCTTTTCTTTTATCCACCTCTTTCTTTGCGTCTATTAGTAACAAAATATGATAATGTTGCTCTTACATAAACACTTGGAGCAAGTCATGATAATCGTTTAGAGGACGGAACTAAACTCGCAGCTTGAGGGGGTTTGATTTCACGGCTGGAATTTGAAATAGTTTTTATACTGTAGCTGACCTTGTTCAAAAACACCTCCTACCTTTTCCCAAGGCCTTGACACTTGAACTAGAAAATCTGTGCTGGAATGATACAGGAAAAATCACCACTGTTTCAAATGTATTTGTTTGAACACAGAGCCAAATTCAGCAGTAATCCTGGCAGGAGTGAGCCATCTCAGTGCCCAGTACTTCCCAGTGCATTTGTACTGGGCTCTCTGCCTTTACAGCTTCCCATTTAAAAAATAGATATTTGTTTTTGCTGAGGATGTAAAGAATATGAAGATAACTACAGAAGCACGGAAGCTTCAAACCCTAAATAAACCAGTTACGTCACATTAAAGTCCTGTTTGCATCGGTTACTTGACCAGCCAAACAGCAGTGTGTGAGCATGTCTTCTTTGTTGCTCTGGAATCCCA
This sequence comes from Mchenga conophoros, assembly GCF_057382185.1. NCBI lineage: Eukaryota > Metazoa > Chordata > Actinopteri > Cichliformes > Cichlidae > Mchenga > Mchenga conophoros. The sequence goes on along the minus strand of NC_140531.1, from coordinate 555,235 downwards.
CATGTTCCATGTTCGGCCAAAAATATCAGCTATTTTTGAACTTAACCACCATATGAAGCTGCTGCTTTACCACTTTCCCTTCCCAACAAAACCGTATCTGTTCCGTGAGTTAAATCACTCGGTGAGTGCTCGCCTTAATGCTTTCAATGCTCCTGAGTGGGCACAGCTCAAATCCATTCACTTGAGACTACAATCAGCATTCCATCAAGTCAGTAAGGTGCTGATTTAAATCTAAGAGGAGGGAGGCGGAAGGTTTCAGAAAGAAATTGTGGGTAATCATGGATGTGTGCATGTGAGCGTACCTTTTTCTGCATGTGTGTGACGGGTTGCAGTCGTCACAGATTTCAGGTCTTGGTAAATTTTAGTGGAGATGGAAGAGATTAGGCTGGAGCTATCGGATTGTGGCTTTTCAGACTCAGAGCTCAGCAGCCGGTTTGCGCGACTTCTCTCAAAGAATGAGAAACTTAATGGATCAACCCTGACTTTTTTTTCTTAGCTCTTAGATCCAAGTGCGGGAAAGAAGAGAAAAAGGAGTAAAAGTAAAAATCCTGGGGTGTAGAGGAAATGATTTAAGGGGAAGGAGTTGGAGGTGATTGCTCTTGTAGTGGAGGTGAGACGTTAGGATGGGAAGACAAGTGAGAAAATCAGGCAGATGGGGCATGTGTGAGAGAGATGAGCTTTAGATTTATAGCAGACTGAGGCTGCACTCATAATGTTCTGACAGGCCATCCAGCAGGCAAAGCCACACTTGAAGCTACTTATTCCAACCAGCTGCCATCGCGAACATTTCACTGCCACTGTGAGCATTCGAACATTTGCATTTCCAGTGAAATGCATTTCACTTTGGTCACATGAAAGTGCCTCCCTTTCTGTTTCACTGAGGACGACGCTTAAAAGCCATTTTTTAACAAGTTGATCCCGGCTGCGTCAGTAACCACACGGTCCTCTCAGTCAGTCACGGTCTTCGGTTATTCATCAAAGATTTTATCAGGTGATTCGCATCTGTATCAAATACGAATCTAATTCCATTAAAACTTAAATATTCATGGTTAAAAAACATCATTATTATATTTGTTTGAGGGAAGTTTGTACTGGACAATTCTGTGTGCTCATGCAAGTGCTAGGATTCAAGGTCAGGGCAGGAAGTCATTGCCAGTGTCAGGAAGAATGAGACAAATAAAAGTCCAGCTCTCATCTTTCGCAGTGCGAAAAACTCATCAATATGGAGAGTTCAGCTTCGATACACCCAGTGTCTAGATTTTCACATCCCAGTCTGTAAGCGTTCAATGGGAACCGTCTCACTGGCTCGAGAAGTTCTTTGTCGATGATTTTTGCATGACAGCTAAAGCATTCAGCGGGAATGAGCCACGAGGGCGTAAAATCTGAGTGGCTGGACAGAGCAGACAGAGGTCTGTGCCCTACCTAAACTCCATTTTCACTGATCAAATGATTTAATTGCCTGAACATAATCACACCCTAGCCAAATGTTATCATTAGTCACATAAATGTAATGCACAGACAGGAACATTTGCATGGATAATCTCCTTTTTTTCAGTAATTTGGATCTTCTCCAAAGCCTCATACTTGTAAGAAAAAGATGTAAAGGAGAAATTGTGAAAAGGCTAAAACCTGAGTTTTAGTACCTGCTGTGGTCACTCTGAAAGCCTTCTCAAACTGCAACCCGGCAATGGCTTGCTTGACCCTTCAAACTCTCAATCCATAGTTCATAATAGAGGTTTCTTATACAAAAGGAATCCTTAACCCTACACCGAGAACATGTGTCATTGAGAATAAAGATGGGTATTTGCAGAGCTGTGCTGTACTAATATAAGCACACTTGGCTCGCCTTGATAATATTATCAGGGCTCGAATCTACAGTCATATTGAAATTAGGCCCCTTAATATGTGAATAAGAAAAAAACAACTCAAAAAACACTGTTAAAGTGTTAAAAGGTAAATATCATAGTAAATGGACGCTGGGATACTGTAATACACCACACACTCCAAATAATACTAGTTAATTTCTCACTTACCACTAAATGCCATTAAAGTCTTCATTAAATAAAAACGTATTCAGATATAATTTCTGTTTCCTTTCTTTTACAATCCCCAGAAAGTGCCCATAACTTAAAAAATAATTTGTTTCTTCGTTCCTTTAAAGCTTCCAGTTGCCAGGCCCTCATGTATTTTTTAGGAGGAAAAAAATTACACCTTGATTTCTGTAAAATTACACGGTAATTGTTGTGAAAATTGCACCGTAATTACACAGGGCTTATTATTAAGTGCTAACATTTTTTATATTAACTCGGATAGTCCTGCGAGCGCTACGAAATTCCCAGGCTCGAAGACGTGTTCTGATTTTCTCTGCATTTTAAAGGCGTGGGTTGAATATCATCTCCATATTAAATAGATCACACATTATAATTTCCTCCGAGGTCCTTGCGGGGTTTTCAGATTCACTGAGGCCGGGATTTTGTTTGATTGAGTGCAGTCTTTGTTTCTTCAAATGGTGCGCGCAGGATTAAGGCAGGAGCCTAGAATTGGTAATGTGAGCTAACAAGCGAGCGGTGAAAGGAGAAAAGTGATACCTCAGTTTAAGTAAGATCGTTTAACGGGGTTGTCTGTGTGGCTTCCTTGTCTGCTTCGCTGTTTTCATTATCGCCGGGCTGTAAAGGCTCCGCTAAAAAAAAAATACATCTTTTCGCCCGTTTGAGGTGAAAGCGAGGCAGAAGGGTTTGCTTGTTAGAGGTGAAGGCGAACCATGTTCACTTGAGTGATTTAAAGGAACTTAAAATGAATAATCTTTGCAGTGCAGTCTTGTATTTTTCATTTGGAGCCATAATTTCGCTGTTTCACATCATGTTAAGGAACACTGCTTCCACCTTCAACGCTTTAAATAAGAGCGATGTCCTCCTTTAATAATAGGACATTTACTCGTTTTTCTAGTTATTCTTTTATTAATCATGTATTCCAAACGTCCCCAGAGGCAACAAGTCATATGTGTGATTCCAGACCGTGTGCGTGTTCCAGGAATGTTTGCTTGTCCAATGACCAGACTGTGCCCTCTAACATCATGTCTGTTTGTTTGCTTGTTTGTTTGTTTGTTTGTTTTCCTTTTTTTTGCTCCCCCAGAGACTAAACAATGCCTGCAATCTTGTTTATTTGGCTATTTGTTTTGCAGCTCTCTTCGCCTTAACTCACAGGGTAGTCGGGATAAGGTGCCTGCCCCAAGGTTAGCTCCACATGTTTCTTGAAATAATCTTGCTTGACATGTACTGCTGGAGGCACATCCTCTGAATCCTGTGCTCACTCACTTATTTATAGAGCCAAGCCCACACCCGCTTCCAAAACCAGTAACACCTCTCCACCCCTTGGCAGTAACCATCTCCTTCCCTCTGGCCTCAGTTCTGCACACACAGCTTGCACTCTGCAGACCCTGTGTCAGCTGAACCCAGTGTCTAACAGGAATTTTTCCCAAGTTCTTTGGTAACGTTTTAATATTCAAACACCCCTCTGGTCAATCCATTGGAATACTAATGAGCCCCTTAAAGCTTAAATCCATAATGTTTCTTAAATTTGATATCAGTAATAGGGCTCTTCAAGCATTTATGATGCAGCGTTATTAACAGAACATGTGCCGCAACTTGTCAGTGTAAGAACTTTGGATGGGTTTATATTTCCCTAATAAATAGGATTCTCACCACAGCATCGCCTAGTCAATTATCCCAAGGTTGAGCGGAGTGAGATGCTCCTTATAGGAACGGTGAACTTATTAGGCAAACGGATAGAGTTTGATCATATACAAAATTAAATTTGTATATGTATTATTTGTAGCGTCTCAATTTTCAGAATTGCCTTTCCTGATCTCAGTTGGCTTTATATGTCATTAATCAAAAAGAAACAAGCCGCAAGTTATCCCTTACTTGCTAGTAATTACTTCCACGTTAGGTTGATGAACCGATGTGTTACACTAACACGAGGCTTATTCGCCATAAACAGTCCACACAAGGATCAGTAGCAATTCTCTTGAGTCCGGAGGAATGGCTGATGTAAACCAAAGTGAAAGTGTGTCATCACTTGACGTGTTTTGATGGCGTTCAAGGAACGAGGATTACACTCACTATGTTTGGCCTTCCAGCTGGTGGGGCCATTTTTAGTGCTCCCTGTCCTTTGCTGTGGCTAATGAACACCGGTCATTATCCTGATCTCTCTGCCAGGCCAGAGGCTTAAAAATACCCTCAAAGGCAAAGCCTGTTGATGGTTGCCTCTGATCTTTCCAATCAAGTCCTCCTCCTTGGAGGGGAGTAACAACACAGAGCATTCACTTGGCTGCTCTCTAACGAAGACATCAGTAGCTGCTTTCCTTTAATCCGCCGACCAGACCGGGGTCTAACAAACTTCTGCTTCCGGAAGAGCGCAGCACGTTTCATGTCCTCCAACAAGAATGGGCCACTTTTAATTTGTAAATGTGAACTTTGACTGCTCGGTGTGTTAACAACCCGACTCATATCACAAGCTCAAAGTTGGCTTACATTGCTTTTCATTCTGTTCAGTCACGGAGCCTAATAAAGTGGAATGAGTCGTGAGTAGTTATCTAGATCAGTTAAAGGAATCATATCATTACCTTGTTCTCTTTGAATTCCTGCACCTGAGTAACTAAAGTTACTGTTTTTTATGAATAGGCCAGGTTAGCTGCAAATTCTGAAAGATGTAACTGAATTCTTAGCATATGGATTTCACTTAGAGAGAGTCTTCAACCATTTCTACGTTTGTATCAGGCGTCAGTCGGTGCGCTGAAGTTATATTTATCTCATTTGAAACAGAGAGCAGTTAGATATTTTCAATCAAAAGATATTTTATGTTAAAATATACATACAAATACCCAGAGTCACTGGACTTTATTCCATTATATTTTAAAGAGGAAACACAGCATGGTGGCACAGGCTAACCTAAATTCAGCTGATCTGCCAGTTTTTTTAACTTGTAATATCACAGACAGCTACAAGTATTTCAGTCTCCCACTGAGCTTTGGAAATTCCAGATTTATCATGGAATTTATTTTTATCAAAACCTGAATTTCGGGATCACTTTCTTCTGTGATTGTTTTTAAAAACATACTCACTGATACCCGAAGAAACACATACATAAACAAATATATGTGACGTCTTTGGTCTTTTGTCCGACCATTCAACCAAACTGAAATCAGTTAAGCTGTGTTTGAGCTAAAACTGTCAGAGATCGGACTGGTTAAGGCGAGAGGTAAATCCTCCTTGATGCAGGTTATTTGCTGGATTCAGTGCGGGGTTGCCGTGCTGTATGCAGGACATCACCAAAACAAGCATGCCCTGCATCTTTATCAGCACAAATAAGCTCAGTATACCATCACATCCTTCCAGATAAACAACAGACTGGCTGGTGGGATGAATACTATCCAAAAGAACATCTCTCTCGCTCCCTAAACACGCACACTCACAGACTCGGGTGTACTGCTTCTTCTGCCACACTGGTAATTAAGTCCTCTGATGGTATTGTATTATGACATAATTAATGAAGCTTTTAATGAAAATTAGTAACACTCGGTGTATCAGAAGTGCTTAGCAGCAAGCTGCAGCAAGCGCAGTAAGATAAGCAGGGCAAGCCTCCAGCTCACTGAGACAGAACAGAGCCAGGGAAGCTCTAATTCCACGTCTCTGTACACAATCAAAGTATCAACTATCCACGCACTATGTAGGATCTCTTTAATGAGAAACTAATTATAATCTGCTATTTTGGTGCTTAATTGTTTCAGTTTCGCTCTAAGAGGGAAATATTATTCACCTAGGTAATCCTTGTTGGCGGCATGCCAGAGTAAATATCAGCGCTGCATTTTAAAGCCACGAGAATCTAAATTTTGCCGGGTGTAAAAAAGGTCAAACGTCTCATTTATTTTCTACAGTGGGAAATAATTTAATATCAGCAAGGACAATAAAACTTCTCCCGAATCCTGCACTGTGCAAAGTAAAAAAACAACTACTATGTGGTTAGCTGAAAATGGCTTTTCCACTATCATTAGTCAATGATAATATGACTGTCACACAAGGAGAAACACACACATTTCCTATATGAATGAGGCATCACGCTGTCTTTTTGCTGTAACTTGGGAGTAAATTTACAGCCAAGGGGTTGTGGAAGTCAAAAAGCAGTAGGATTAAGTGCTTTGTCATCCTGATCTGGTACACGTAGTCTTCCAGGGCGCTGCGCTGATCTGTCTCTTCCCTTCTGAATCCCCCTTTAACCAGCTGTGTGCCAGCCTGGCTGTAAGCATGGAGACTGCGTGGGACCCAATAAGTGCAAGTGCCATCCTGGTTTCACTGGGAAAACCTGCAATCAAGGTGAGCTATCGACCGAAGCTTGCAGCCGCTTTCGTAACTCTGACCGTGATGTTGTTTTGCCATTTGACGTGACTTATCTGTTCCTCGCAGTGCACTGAAATAGAAAGATAAACCACAAAGAAAGCAGGGAGAGTCGGGAAATATTGTCCCCACCCACTAAGCAACGGGCCTGCTGACGTGCGCATCTTTCCTAAAGAAAACTAAGTGAAGGAGAACCTCTGCCTTGAGTGATGTCAGCGTAATCACTGTTTATTGCAGCCAAATCTCCACAGTAGAACATCAGCGCTGTAAAGCTGCCACAGGAGCGGAAGCTGGTTTGCATCAGCTGACAATAGTGAGGTGCTTTAATCACAGGGCAGGAGGTGGACCGCGGGGGCTGATTCAGCTCAAATGGAAATGAGTGGTGAAGCTGTGTTGAATGATCCCTGGAGTGCATCCTCTCCTGTGAAGATAACATCTCAATTACTGACCTGAGATAACTTGGACCGACTGAGTGCAACCAATGCTATTTGAAGGCGTTTGTTTGTTTGCGTGTGTGTGTGCTGGTCGGTGGATGAGAGTGGGCGGGGGTGGGGGAGGTCTGGAGTTTTTGTGCCTTTACACTTTGGGCACGTTGAAAAGCATTAAAGCTTCCCCAGTTAGCTTGACCTGCATCCCAGCAGCTTGAAAATACTTGTGGAATTCACGCCCTGAGACGGGAATAGGATAGTGTGTAATTAAAAACAAGGGGGAGGGAGGGGGGTGGGGGTGTTGAAATCCTTTCCGGAATGTTCCAAATGACTCATCCTGCATTTCAGGGCTATAGGTGGCTCCTGTCTGCCTGGGCCAGACGGGTCTACTTTGTCTCAATCTGCAACAAAGAGGAGGAAAGTAAAAGGATACGGTATCCAAGCGAGGCAGACTTCGCTGCCAACCATTCAGACAGACTTATCTGACAAAAGCGATTCCGAGACCTTTCAAGATGAAACTGTACTTTCAAGCGTCTGCCGAACTCCCATTTTTCCAATAAGCTCGTGACGTTTTACTTAGCTCTGAGTGGCAGACTTGACCTTTCAGCCTGCGTAGGTGCTGATAACCCCGCATTCTCTGCCGCGCTGCCCCATGCTATGGAAACCAATTTAATCATTCAGGGACCGGAGATTAGATTTTCTCATTTAAATGCAGCGTCGGTCAAACATTGATTTGAGGTGTACTATTGATGTGCCAGGTGGCCAGTGTTTTGAAGCATTCTAATATCCTGTCCCTCTGGAGTGCAGTATTTATCTCGAGGAGACAACTGGAGGAAAGAAATAAGAGCCCCGAGCTGCTTCTCTGACCTCGATGTTGCTAAAGGTCAAGCAGTCTCCCCGAGAGCTTTTAAATCAGATTATAATCTGTAAATTTGTTTTGAGGAAAACGGCGTCTCCTGGGGAGTTGCACGATAAGTGCAGCCGGTGGTCAAACTCGTTAAGAGGCTAAATACTCGACTTAAGTACCTATATTTGAATAACTCAATTTTATGCCCTGCTTGTGCTTCTAAAAGGAGGTGAACATTTATCTATATTTATCTGTCTGCAAATCGCTGATAACATTTTAAAGAGACAAATTTAACACTTAGAAAATTGAGCGACTTTTTAAACTTTTGTCCAGCAGTTTCCTAGTTTGTGTCCCTTAAAAAGGTCATTACCTCACCTTATCACACCAACAAAAATTCACTGACTGCAAATGATAGGAGCTACTATTTTATTTTTAAAAAAGAGATTACAACAGGAAAATGTGCACAAGTGTGGACATCAGTGGTGAATACACAAATTTATTTTAAGTGGGATGTGCGGATGAGTTTGCCACCCTGGAGGCTCGGATTGATTAACAAGAGTGTTGAACACCTTAGAAACACTGTTTGTGTGGAGCAAAAGCAAACCACAGACAGTCATTGTTTACAGTAAACACGATCACAGCAGCTGCCGTATTTTCACATGTCCAATATTTTTATATTTTTATATACCTTGTTTGTTTTTGGGGGGTTTTTTACTACCAAATTCTTTGGCCTTAACTCTCGTCGCAGCTCCTATACAGAAAATATCCCACGATCTGAACGGGATATAATTTAAATGAATGTGATTATTTTTCACCATTAACTTGACTCTCTGAGAATCCAAACAGAATCGTTTTGAGAACGCGCCTCACGCTCGGTGCTGATGAGAATCGTTGCTGTCATTCACCGTAGTGATAGATGAGCATGCTGTCGCTGCACAAATAAACTCATTATAAGGATAATCTGTTTAACAGTTTGGCAGCAAACTCCCCCTGCTGATCCAATCATTTTAATAAGATGATTATTCCATGCAGGTGGATTTAATTAGGTGTAGTTGACCTGCTGTTAAGACACTATTAAAAGATTTTGCTGGAGGATCCATGTCTCAGACATCAGAAGGAATACAGCTGCGGAGATGCTTCCAGATGCTCCTCGTCTGTCAGCCAGATACGTAATTAATACCACTTTAAGTGTGATAGCCTAATACTGCTGCTGCAGCATGTATACAGTTTACTTCTAGATCTGTTTTCAGAATATTAGCTATTATCTGGATCTCTCACTGCTTTATCTTGGCAAAGCCGCAGAAAAGAGCATGAACACTTTGACTAATCTCCATGCGAATTTAATTCAGTGTAGGTGTAGACAGATACTTCAGGGCTGTTGGTTTAGAAACCGATCCCTCTCTGTCACTGTTTGTCTTTCTGGCTGTCTGCTATTAGCAGCCAAACAGCTGCAAGTATTTAAAGTATTGCATGCATGTCATCATACTGTGTATTTACACTCAGTTGTCTGGCTATTACTCCAGATTCCTTTTATCTGTGTTCTCTTTAAGGTCACCAAAGAGGCAAGAAGTAATGTTTGACCTGAGTTAACTCCTGTGAGTTTGAAGTATATGTGATTAGAAATCATCCCCCTGCTAAGATTTCCTTCTGATATTCATTGTAATGATAAAGATATTGTTCCATTAAGAATGATGCAACACAGGTTGAACACATATGATTGAAGACATGATATCACATCACACAATAAAGCAGCCAGATGGTGGCTTGCAGAACTGTCCTATTACAATTAACAGCGCATGGAGAATGGAAGAAAGTTATCACACAGAGACAGCAGAGAATGAGTCTTGAAATCACAGTGGCTGCTAAAGGATCGCTCACTGATCAGATCGACCTCCAGAGTCTTTATGGATATTTTCATTTACTTAATAACATTTGCAGAAATCCTTTTTTTCTGGTACTTTTCAGGTAAATCCACTGATTCTCCCACTAAGTTGAACTTTTTCCACTCACCATCAACTTTAGGTACACCTGTTCAACTGCCAGCTAATGCAAATATCTCATCAGCTAATCACATGGTTCATTTAGGTAGGTATGCAGACATGGCCACGATAACTCATTGGCGTAACTTTGTGCTGAACATCGGGGGGGGGGGTCAAGATCTCTGTCTAAATAAATAAATAAATCTGGGTAAATTCCCAGATTAGTAAACATGCAACTATTTTGCTGGTAATACTTGAAACGAGCAAAGAAAATCAACAGCCTCTTTATTTAAGATAATTCATAATTTTATTGGGGGGTTATATTGGTTGGGTCTGATTATTGGGGGGGGGGGGGGGGGGGGCATAACCCCCCTGGAAGTTACGCCCCTGCGATAACTGCTGGAGTTCAAAGCGAGGATCAGAATGGGAAAGCAAGACAGAAGAGAAGAGCATCTTTGAACATAAACACACTGAACCCTGTAGCAAATGAGCTACAGCAGCAGAAGCCACTCAGCTAAAGGTTTGGAACGGAGGGTACAGTTCATGCAGGCTCACCAAATTTGGACATGAGAAGACTGAAAAACATTGCTTGGTCTCAAAAGTCTTGATTTCTGCTGAGACATTTAGATAATTGGGTCAGCATGTGCCGTAAAGAACATGAAAGCATGGGTCCCGCGCTGTATCAATGGTTCAGGCTGTGGGCGTAATGGCCTGAGGGATATTTTCTTGTTACACCGTGATCCTTAGCCTACCTGAGTATTGTTCCTGACTGCGTCCATCCCTTTATGACCGCAGTGTACCCATCTGCTGATACCTATTTCCCAGCATCACTAGATGGGTACACCATAATGATTTGTCACAAAACTCAAAGCATCTCAAATTGGTTTCTTGAACATGACAATGAGTTGCCTGTACTCGAATGACCTCCACTGTCACCAACTCTCAATTCAGTACAGTGCTTTTGTTATGTGAACAGGAGATTCACATCGTGAATGCGCAGCCGACAAATATGCAGCAACTGTGTGATGCTATCATGTTAACCTGATGTTTGCAGCACCTTTTTGAATGTCAGAAAGCAACAGGTCATCCAACTCAGTACTAGGAAGTTATACCTAAAAATGTGGCCAGTGGGTGCAGTACAGGCACCTACACCCTGAGGTGGCAGCTCAGTAGCTAAATTGTTCGTGGGTTTATTCTTCTTGTTTTTCCCCATTTTATGACTGGACCCACCCACTGTGTTCCTGTCCAGCACATAGTTACAGCCTTATTAGAGATGTATTCTCCATAAACTTATGTAATGATTACTATCAGTAATAATATATCTCTACATCTCTAGTTCCAATAAAAACAGCTGCATGCCATTTGTCTATAAATGAAGACAAACTGAAAACAGATTGTTTTCATAGTGAAGGTTTGTTTCTTCTTCCAGTGCCCGTTCATCGTGTCTATTTACAGAAAAGTTCAGCTACAAATGCTTCCGTCTTAAGCAGAGTTGGCAGTGCGGCTGCTTGCGTAACCTCTCAGTTTAGATTTTTGTATTCCTCGGTCGAAAAATGCTCGGATGATATGGAGCATGCAGAAACAGTCGGAGCTAGTTGTATCATCTTCTTGTCACTTAACAATAGCTGTTGTTAGCCCAGTGCCGGAGGAAAGGTTGCTTGAATGATAGATGGTTAGGCAGGAAGGGGAGGGGCTGAAATTCCTGAGGCTGAAGCATTTGCAGTCAAACAGTGATTTGTCTCTTTAAATGTAACTCCTGCCTACTTTTGAAACTCTGGGCAGAAATTGAGAAGGGATCCTCTGAATCTGTGCGATACTGTAATTCTCTCAGATCCTATTTCACCCTTGTGACAAAAAGGGAATGCAGAAGAGACGAGCGGGCAGGAGGACAGGAGATGCAAAACCACTTTTTGCTGTTTCTCCCATGTGCCCTTTTTTTTTCCTGATACTCAGCTCATGTCCAATTCCCACAAGTGTAATCCTCTTTGCTGCATAATGTTCCTCTTTACTTTCCAGGAATGTAGCGTGGTCAGAGGTGTCCTAATCCATTGGTTGGTTCCTTTTTAAAAAATTCTCTCTCTCTCTCCCTCTCCCTCTGTTCTCCTCACACACTTTACTACTTCATGTCAATCAAACCCTCCACTCCCTTTCCTCCCACTCCCCTCCTCCTCTCTAACCCATTTTCTTTTGTCTAAAGAAGAGGCGCTGGACTATTTAACCCCACCAGTGTGGGCCAGTCACCTTCCTATCTTTCTTCCCGTGGACCATCAGCCGGCGAGAGTTGTGATGGAGGGTGAGATTCGATCGACCTCCCCTCGGCAGCTTCTCTTCTTCCCCCTTGGCAACATGCATGGTGCTGCACAATGCGACCTAAGGAGGACTAAATGTCACTCCCAGTTATTTTCTTCCTGCTTTCGTTCTGTCCCTGGCAGAGGAGGCACCACCCAAGAGCAGCTTTTCAGCAGAAGAAAAACAGCACGAGTGCCAAGCATGTTGCAGTTTTTACCACTCTCCCCTCCCTTTCTTTATCCCTTCTACCCTGAATACAGTTTCTCTGTGCAGAAGAGCCATCATGAGTTTCTCTTCCCTGCTTCTTCTTCTTCTTTCTCATTTGCACCATGACTGCCTGGAACAAATAGCTCTTCCTTGCTTTTCAAACCATCATCGACATGGACACAGCACTCGTGGCTTCTCCATCGCTGCTAGAACAAGGCCTTGAATTCCAACCAGTGTTATCTCCTTTAAAGATGAGCATATGCCCAAGAAAAAGGCCCCTGCTAATCCCTGTCAGTGATAGAGGTGTGTCGGGAATGTAGCACACCTCAGTGGAGCTGACCCAATAAATCACTCCATTTTGCATCACTTCAAATGTGTCTTAGCAGTTCATTTACCATACAGTGAACACCCCAGAGGGGCTCTCCACCTCTGCTATCTCACAGGTTTCTGCAGTCCTGGGGCCATGTCGAAGTATGAATTGGTGGTCATATCTGTGTGTTATCTCTCTGTTTCTCTCTCTCTCTCTGTCTGTCCTCTTGGTCTTGCCTGTAGATGAGAGCCTGGCTGTATCTTGCGCGTTGCTTGTGCTGATGCTCTACTGTCTGAGAATGTGAGAATTTCAATAATCCCTCATTTACATTTTTAAGCTGTTTTTCAGTGCAACGGACAAGTGGAGACCTTTTTCCTCTTTCACGCTGACAATGGACAGTGTTGCTATGGTTTTCTGTTATCGCAGTAATGAGTGTGCAAAAGCTGTGTGCTATGAAAAAAAGTAACAGGATTGACAGTGTTAATTGTAAAAATTGGACAACAGTGATGTGTGTGCAGGTGTGAGTGTTTTGGACAATATCTTGTGGGTGAAGTAAGCGGAGCTAAGCCTCCTGTCTGACAAAGGACAGAACAAATCATTTTGACGTGGTTCCCTCCATAGAAAAACTAAGAATAATGTATGTCGCAGCGGAAAGACTGTCAGTTTGTACAGGTGTTTGAAAAGTGAGGGGAAAAAAGCAGTGAGCTTTATGCTCATGTGGTGAACAAAAATAGCAGAACAAATTCGGTTTGCAGTGGGCAGCAAGACCTGCTGTGTGCGCTGTGTAATAATAAGAGTCATCACACTGCACCTGTGTCACTTTGTTATGCACGCAAATGAAAATCTTGTTATCTCAAGAAGACAATCAGTTTATATTTGCAAAGACATTTCATTCATATCAGAAATCCTGAAATTTCAAAATAAAAATTCATTTTAGGGCAGCACGACTATGAGCAAAATTATTATCACTATTATTTTAAATGTCAACGTTTGTTGTTGTGATTATTCACTGATTTGACCCCCGAAATGATCATGTAAGCTTACATCCATGCTCTGCTGCATTCCTGCTAATGTTTAAAATAAAACCAGTCCTTCTTTATATACCTAAATTCAGTGCATATCTTAGAGAATAAATATTCATATAATTTTTTTTTTCTTTTTTAACTAAGCTAACACAAAATGTAGTCCACAGGACGATGCTTTCACCTTTGCCTTGTGCTGCATTCATGTTAATTAAAACATCTCTGCATACAAATGAGGTGTTTGTATCCAAACGCCTTATTCATCTGACCCGAGTGCATTTCCTAGAAGGAAAGAATATAAACCAACACATCTATTCTTCATCAGGGTCGACTCTTAGAGCAATTATGCACTTGTTCGTCTCATACTGCTCCTAGAATAAACTTGTTGTATTATTTTGCAATAAAACCAAGTGCCCCAGGAAGTCCTTTTTGTTGGTCCTGAGCTTGCATCTGCCCCACTGAAAAGCACTTGTCAGTTAAGCCTTTGGAGCCGTGGAGCACTTTTTTTTTATTCCATTATGGTTACCTACATGACAGATGTGAATAAAATGCATATAGTAAAACTTTATTTCTCTCTTTGCCTATAGTGCAGGTTTTGCCACTTTCATACAGTTGACCAGTTTCCTTAAGCCTTAATGGGTAGTGGACACATATTTTTGGCTAAATGGAATTTGACTGCATTTGTTGGTGACTTCAGTTTGTCTTTTTGAGCTTGATGGACGACCAGATGCGCTGCACAGGCCTGCTTTTTTTATGGACTTCTGAGTCTGTGCTGGATGATTTCCATTAGGTACGACCGCACTGTTTGTCTTTACATTCATTGTAGAGCAGATGTAGATGTGTTTTGAATAAGTTAGTTGTGTTGAGTTGGAGCACAGCCCCAATAATACAGGACTAAATCACTAAAATGTATTTCCAAACAACAGCTAATGACCTGCTTTTAATGTGATCCTGTACATTGCAGGGAACAGGATTTTATTGCCAGAGCACAGATTTTCATTATCAATCAGTGATGCTGATTTAATTGTGGGAAACCAGACTCGTGATCGAGATTAAAACTGGATTAATCGTGCAGCCCTGCTTAAGTCTAATAACATTTAGCTTGTCTTACATGTAGAAGAATGTTTTTATAACTGTAAGTAGTCTGCTCCTTGTTATCTCTACTCATTCAAACAGTGAAAGTAATGTTTTAAATGATTTATATATCACCCCAGCATGACAGCTGCTTTCACAAACTGACCCCTATATATCTAAAAGAATTTATGGTCATGGAACATGACTTGAAGTCTGGCAGCACTTCCTAAGGTTAAGCATGCTGTCCAAATTTCTGACACATTTACTGATCACTTAGCCAGTTTGGCTTTAGTAGACCAGAAGCTTTCATTAATAGAAGACAGGAGTCTGTACATATACAAACTGGGCATCTGCTCAATCATTCATCCAAATTAAACTGTGGCATCTTTTAAATGCAGGAGGCATGTGGCTCTCAAAGAATGTGCCCTACATATGTCCATAGAGCTAAACACGGCGCCATTTAAAGTGCAGTAAGCCAAGATGAACGCTCATGTGCCACACGATGAGATGAAATCTATTTTATGATGCTTCTACTGTGTCACAGACACAGAGAGTGGTATTCATAGTTATTTATATTGCTTGGAGTGTGTGTCATCGTTCAGGTGTGATGGATTTTTGGTACCGTTTCAAGTTGGATTTTTCCTTTTATGGTTCTGACACTCCAAACTTGTCACATTTAAATGAGGTGCAGGTAATATATGAAGAAACATTTGCCCCAAACATAAACCCTGTTTCCATCAAAATCCATAAGTATTTCAGCGATATGCACATGCGAATTTATGCTAACCAAAGCAGAAGCAACCTGTTTGAAAAGCTTATCTAAAGATAGTCTGTCTTCAGGCAATAACCAGTGGTTTTAATATTACATTTCACTAAATGCAATCCCTTTTTCACTTCACACGAACTGTTTACCTGTATACAACCAAAGCCTGTTTGGTCAATAAAACTTAGACTTCAAACAGAATGTAGTCTTCCTTGTAAGCACTGAAGTTCTCCAAGTTATTAAAAGGATGTAAGCAAGAGCTGGGACTATGAAAAGGCTTATCTGGTTACTCTAACCAGACAAGCTGTTCAGTGATGCTCTGAAAGAGTGACACAGTTTCCTTTATGAGACAACTCTTTCCTAAAACTTACTTTAGGTGAAAAACATGATTTAAAGCAAACGCTTTGCACATCTGAGCTGCATGACTGCAGGCTAGTGTAATCCCTCTTTCTAAAAGTGGGAGCGTAGAAAGAATTTCTTGCATAAATTATTGAGCGCACACAGCAAATAACAATTACAGCATCAAAGTCTGAAACCACCAAGAAAGCTACAAGAGGTTTTTCTTGCAGTGAACATTTAACGCAGCATAAAAAGCACTTGTGTTGCTAATAACATTAACAGCCAGGTTAAGACAGAAATAATTTGGCCTTTTCATCCAATAAGTTACTGCAAATATTATGTTTGAGTTCACTGATAAACTGTTGGTGGCAGTTAATCTACAGTCTGCTCCCACTAGCTGTAAACTGAGGAGCTAAACATCAAACCGCTAAAAAAAATAAAAAATGATGAAAACATGATGTAATTATGACATTTCTGTTTGTGTTTCACCTAAAGACGGTTCAGTAATTTCATCTGCCATCATTTTTATCCTCTTTAATGGAGTGAAAGCTTGAGTGCATTACATAATTGTTATGATTGTCACTTTGTATCAGATAATAGTTATTCTTTGTTCAGTGGACTAAATAAAAACAGACCTTCCTTATTTAAGACAGCTGTTAAAAGCCTTTGCTTGTGTTTCATTTGAAAACTTTTACTAATAGACTGTGGATTTACTTGCATAGTCTATAAATTTTACCAATGTAGTGCCTCAAAATGATGATTATTTGACCATCATTGTTGTGTTGGCAATGCACTTTGCAAAATTTCTGACCAAAACGTAGCACCAAGTTTTTAAAATAATGAGGGTGGTAACCACTGAATAGTGCTGCCCCAAGAAGCATAAAGTGCTAGCTAGCTAGCCAGTTATTGGCATCACCATCCTCCTACTACTGGCTGAAAATCCATCCTTTCTGCTGTGTATTCCACCACAAAAGGTGGCAAACATATAGTACTGTTCAGTCAGCTTCTGACTGTAATGAGCACACCATTGGAGAATGTCTGGTGGAATGCATGTGCCCAAACTTTTAAAAGTCACTCTTCTTATGCATTCAAAAAGACAAGTGTTAGTGCAGAAATGTACAATTTGAGACACAACACTTGATTCGATTTTAAATATATACAGTTGTGGAAAAAAAAAGTTTTCATGCAGCCCTATGTAGTCCTGTTAAAGAAGTAAGTGCCCCCCTTACTGCTTCCACAGGAGTTAAGAGAACAAGAAGCAGCCTGGTCTTTGCCGCAAATGTACTAATTATCTGATGACTGGAAAGCAGGATCACTTTGATAAAAGCAGAAGTTTTGGCAATTTGTTGATCTGGAGCATTCAGGTATGTGTTAGCAGTATGCTTTGGAAGATGTCACATTTGCTTTGACACACACACTTCAGACCGCACAAAGGTCATAAAACACTCCAAGAGCCACGACTCAGACTCTACTGAGACCTGTTAAATGCTAACAGTACATAATAGTACGATCTAAAAGGCTGAACAAGTATGGCTTTTTCAAGGCATCTTGAACAACGTCCTTGTGGAGTGGAGATGTTTGACTGTAATGCACACCAAACATATTGGCAGAAAAACCTCATACCAACTGTCGACCACAATGGTCATGATTTGGACTCGTTTTTACAGCCAAAGGACCTGAGCACCTTGCAGTCCACCATGAACTCATCTGTATAACAAAGTACTTTTGTCTCAAATATGAGGCCGTCTTTCTGACAGCTAAAGCTTTTCTCAAATTGGGTTATGCAACAGGACAGTTTTCCCAAGCATAACAGCAAATCTGCAACAGAATGACCGAAGAAGAAAAGCACCAAGGTGTTGCAATGAGCCAGTCAAAGCCCAGACGAATGAGCCTGTCAAACCTCAATGAAGTGAAGCACCAAGAGTGGGTCATTCCTCCACTGTGACAAGAGGGTCTGATAAAGCCATAAAGAAAACAATTACTTTAAGTTATTGCAGCTAAAGGTGATCCTACAAGCTACTGAACCATGAGGTGTACTTAGTTTTCACTGGACTGCAGAGAGTTTGGGGAAAACTTTCTTTTCCAGCTGACTGTAGGTGTTACTATATTAATCATATCCAACTAAGTTGTTCTGAAGTTGCAGTGTGTGCAATGACCTGAAACAGACTAATGAAAACAAATTGTCACCTTTAATTTTTTATGCGATGATATGTCAAAATATGCCTTTTAAAGGTAATGTCGTGGCTGTCTCTTTGTTTTCCATCCATTTTAATGAATATAAAGACCTAAATATATTCACTTACCTGAGCCACTGTAAACTTTGCACGTACTTTGCACACTTTGTCTTATCATAACAGGAGGTACACAAGTGTAACCAGTGTTTTAATGGTTTTGGCAATGCTCTGTTACATTTTGGAGTGTCAGTAAGTCATCCCAGTGAGGCAGCATGCACCAGAGCCCTGGGATTTAAAATACATGGAAGAAAGGAAGACATCATTAATGTCATTAGTTACAGCTCTGTTTGACTCGTCAAAATGTCTGCTCCGAGAAAAGCATAATGACTTGAATTTGCATAAGCATTTGACAGGTGTTGAGCTGAGAGCATATTCTTTTCTCCCAGGGGTGCTCCTTACTCCGAGCCCAGACAGCATCGTTTTCTAATAAGATTTTCATGGGCTACTGTGGGTGAGATTTCTCTACTTTCACGTCCACATAAAAACACCAGAATTAAACGTATCCATCAAAGAAAACCAGATGGAGAACTGGCAAACCTCACAAAGTGGTGGAAAGTCATAGGGTTTAATCATATCCTTCATCGCATGCAGGTGATGCAAAGGTTTAATGCTGTTACTGGCTTAACCATCAAAAGGGCGATTTCTGGGCCTGTCAGAACACAGAAACGCTTCACTTCCTTGAAGATACCCCCACCCCATTTAAACAACGACCACGTTAACACGCAGTCACCTCAGAGGGAGCCTGCATACCTGCACGTAAATGGACAAGCGATGTCTGACATGACTCACCTCTTCCACCTTTGCCCCGTGACTAATTTCACGTCTTTATAGGACCTCTGTCTCTCTGTACCCCGGGTGATTTAAGTTGTCTTTCTCTCTGTCTGCAGACCTGAATGAGTGCGGGCTAAAGCCAAGGCCCTGCAAACACAGGTGCATGAACACGTATGGGAGCTACAAGTGTTACTGCCTGAATGGCTACATGCTGATGCCTGACGGGACCTGTGGAAGTAAGCCTGTTTCTCTTGCACACACACACTTTGATTGTTAACACTCTTTGTGTTACAGCCTGAGAGGTGGAAGTTTCCTTTCCCTGTCTGTGTTCTCCTCATGGAGGATTCCTCTTTTCACTGAATGTATCCATCTGTTTCTACAGGACACAGTGTTGATATCATTAAGAAATGTATTTCCCACTCGTACCCCTGACAGCAGCCTCACAATCCTTTGATAGACTGTTTTGATTAAAACACCGTGTTGATCTGCTTCATTATAGTAGCTCTGCAGACTAAAGAACCCCTGTGAAAAACCCTTTGAGGGCTGAAATGAAAAATATGAAAGAAACACAATCTACAGACCCTTGAGTGAATGTGCACATTTTCTTTTAGGTTTTTTTTTTATTGTTTGCCCCGAGGTAGTCCACAGAATGTGAGCTGATGCCTGAACATGTCTCCCTGTAAATTCTGTTTCCCACCTGATAACTATTTTCCCTGCACGTTTCCACTTGAGGACTGTATGACTCCCGATACCTCTTTTTAATTAGTTCTTTTGTACGAGGGGAAAATTCACTCCCCACCTTTTAAAGTCTAAATCGCGTAACACTTGAGGCAATCTGAAATTATCCTAGGTGTTGTTGTCTAATGATAGCATGATGCCGTTAAACACCTTGCTGCTCCTCCTTTCTCCCCTTTGATCAATAGATCACTGTAGCATTTAATCAGCCCGGCCTGCCTCAGTCATCAGACTCTACTCCAGGGTGCCGGCAGCAGCTGAAGTAGCAGTGGCAGCAAAAGCCTCACTTTTAATTTCCTTTTTAGAGACCACTGTTATCAAGACAGGCCGAAGAAAATCTGTTTCATTACGTTATTATTTTTGGAAGTTCTTGATCTGCCCGGCACGTCTCAACAACACTCATGCCTCACGCTGTTGCTTTGATATCGAGGGGGGGAGATGGATTATCAATCTTTGGGTGTAACAAAGGATAAAAGTGGGCAGGGGGAAGATTGCTGGAGCTAAGGTGTGAGCACATGGCAACTGCACAGCAGAGAAGTCTAATAATGGCAGAGTGAGTGCTGTGCCGCTGGCAGCACCCCAGGGTCAAGCTGGCTAATATCAGAAAAGGCAGGCGAGTGGCCTGGCTGTTATAAATTGGCTGGAGGAAAAAGAAGCGCGCGCGCGTGTGTGTGTTGGTGTGGGGAAAGAAAAGTGTAGGTGAGAATGGCATAAACTCTTCTCCCTTTGTACTCCCCAGTGGCACCAGTGTGTGTTAATGTGTGCCGTGTTTCTCTTTTACCCATCAGACGCTCGCACTTGTGGTATGGCCAACTGCCAGTATGGCTGCGAGGTGCTGAAAGGAGAGGTCCGATGTCAGTGTCCGTCGCCGGGGCTACAGCTGGCTCCGGATGGGAGAACCTGTGTGGGTACGTCCCGGTCTTAAAATATCTCCACATGCCTGAAAGCTGAGCTACTCTTATCTGTGAGCGACTTGCAGCGTGTAAATCCTCATAAATATAACTTTTTTTTTGTTTGTGTGTGAGTATGTGTTTGTGTGTTTTTCTCAGCCTTTAAATTTGCTAATCAAAGGCAACTATTTTGGCAAAGGAAGAAAAGAAACTGGCAACACAATTTGCAGTTTAGCCACTCGAACGCAAATCCTCAAAGCAAACAACTCATCAAAGTTGAATTCATCCAAATTGTTTCACAGCGCATCACTTTGATTTCATCGTCGGTCCTTCTCGACCAAGTTGTTTGCTTCCTGTTGCTTTTACAGCAGGAATGCGATCGAGGGAATCCCACATGTCTGCCTTTACTGCCAATTTTATGTGACACTGCTCCTCAGAGGGGTACCTTAACAGATGAGGTGGGCAGTTGAGGCAGTTAACCTGTGTCAGGTTTAAACACAGGGTGTTCACTAGAGGCTCTTCCCCTTTATGCTGCCTTATAGGGCCACTTAACTGCTGGGCAGCTAAAGGGGTGGTTTTCTAAAATAGCACCGACATGAATCATGAAGAATTATGAAGGGGACAGAACCCTTTGCCTACCACAGGTGTTACTACAGTAAACTCTGGACGTGGAGAGTTTTATGGAAGCTGTATAATCATCCTCGTGGACGTGATTCTATGTAGGAACCAGAGACTGAAGTGAAGCATCTGGCAGCTAAT
This sequence comes from Mchenga conophoros, assembly GCF_057382185.1. NCBI lineage: Eukaryota > Metazoa > Chordata > Actinopteri > Cichliformes > Cichlidae > Mchenga > Mchenga conophoros. The sequence continues at coordinate 534,196 of NC_140531.1, read as the reverse complement.
GAGGTTAATTAGTAGCATGACTGGATATAAAAAGAGAGGATGAGTCTGTCAGATGTAAAAATGGAGAAGGGTGTGAAAGTCTGAATTTGTAAGTGGTTCAATAAGTTAAGAAGACCCTTTCTTAATGTAAAATTAAAAAATCTGATGTAAGAGAAAAGGTCAAAAATGAACGAAAGGTGCGTGAGCTTCAGGCCCTCAGGCACCACTGCATTAAAAACAGACACTTTTATGCATGGACTCAGGAACAATTCTGAAAAGCATTGTCAGTAAACACAGTTTATCGCTGCCGCCCCAAAATGCAAGTGAAAACTGTAGCATGAAATAAACAACCCTCTGGGCCTGAGCTCATTCAGTGTGGACTGAGGTAAAGAGTAAAAAGTACCCTGTGGTCTGTGGATTCAAAATTTGAGTTTGGAAATGACGTGTCCTCCAGGCTAAGAAGGAAAGCAGTTATGACGGTATGGGGTGTTGGCATTAACGCATATGTCATAAATAACTGAAAAGGCACCATTAATACAGGACACTGTTTTGAAACAATATTATGCCGACATTTGAAGACATTTTTCAGCATGAGGAAAGTGATAAATAAAAATAAATAAATTTCTTATTTCAGCAAGAAAATGCTGAGAAACATTTTGCCAGCAGAAACCCACTGAAAACATTTGGCACATTACTGTATGAAACAAAAAAAAAACCCTAAACAAACAAAGAGGCCTAAATATCAACATCATGAGAAACATCTCACACTAAAAACTACAGTTATGGGTTTTTAATGAGGAAGAGATGATGAAACGCTGTCAGTCAAATCTGTGTTTTTTAAGCACATAACATTCAAAATGAGCGCATATTCTTAAAAAGTCCATTTGATATGTTGTACTTGTACTATATTCAATAAAATATAGCACTGGGATGACTAGAAAATCTTGCATTCCCTTTGTACTACTTCACACAGTGTTGCAACTTTTGTGGAAATGGGATCGTAGCGCACTGCTGCTCATATCTGTAGCTTTCAGAATCAGAATCAGAATCAGAATGGGTTTATTGCCAGATGTTGAGGTTTACAACATTAGGAAATTGCTGCGGTGCTTCAGTGCAGACAATAAGAATTAAAGTGCTATGTAGAAAGAAAGATATGTGCATGAGATATACATGAGATATATACATGAGAATAAGAATTATGAGTGCTACGTAGAAAGATATATACATGAGTGCAGGTGGTGATCAGTGCCAGACATGAAATGATGCAGTGACACAGCGTAGGGTCATGTGTTAGTAGCGGGAACAGTCATGTGGTTATTGTTCATGTGTCCAACAGCAGAGGGGAAGAAACTGTTCTTATGGCGAGAGGTTCTGGTGCGAATGGACCGGAGCCTCCTGCCTGAGGGGAGCAGGTCAAACAGACTGTGTCCAGGGTGAGAAGGGTCAGCTGAGATCCGGGCTGCACGCCGCAGTGTCCTGGAGGTGTACAGGTCCTGCAGAGATGGGAGTCTGCAGCCAATCACCTTCTCAGCAGAGCGCACAACACGCTGCAGTCTCTGTTTGTACCTGATAGTGGCTCCAGCGTACCACACGGTGATGGAGGAGGTGAGGATGGACTCGATGATTGCAGTGTAGAATTGCATCATCGTCCGTGTTGGCAGGTTGAATTTCTTCAGCTGCCTCAGGAAGTACATCCTCTGCTGGGCTTTCTTGATGACGGAGGTGATGGTGGGCTCCCACTTCAGGTCCTGGGTGATGGTGGTACCCAGGAAGCGGAATGAGTCCACAGAGGTGATGGGGGTGTCAGTCAGGATGATGGGGGGGAGTGGGGCTGTGTGCTTCCTGAAGTCCACAATAATCTCCACTGTCTTCTGGGCATTCAGCACCAGGTTGTTGTGGCTGCACCAGGACACCAGACGTTCAACCTCCCTCCTGTAGGCAGACTCATCCCCGTCAGAGATGAGCCCAATAACGGTGGTGTCATCTGCAAACTTGATTAGCTTGACAGACTGGTGGGTGGAGGTGCAGCAGTTGGTGTACAGGGAGAAGAGCAGAGGAGAAAGAACACAGCCCTGAGGGGAGCCGGTGCTGATGGTCCGGGAGTCCGAGACATTCTTCCCCAGCCTCACGTGCTGCTTCCTGTCCGTCAGGAAGTCTTTGCTCTCATACATGTTTCAAAGTGCACGAACGCTGCGATCGGACCATCGTAGTGTGTCGGATGTTTTAGTTGAACTAATTCTCTGTAACCTTAACAGGAATGAGTACAAGTTTGTATGAATGAGTCATTATAAACCATATATATTCATCCCATCGGCCATTCTGGGTTTTTTTAATAATTGGAAGCGACTGAAATGCATGAATTGGTACAAAATGTAAACATAATAGCTCCAGCAGGACTACTGTAGCTGTTTTAGGAAACTCCACATGCTTCAGTGTTTGTTTACTAAAAGTGAATTAGGCCGGGAATCCTTGAAGAAGGATGTCTCACGATTCACTGGATGAAGGTATCGACTTGTTTTTGCTCAGTGACAGAATTTGACTGAAACACCATCTGATTAAAGTCGGCTTCTCACAGAAGCTGTCACTTTCAGCACATTTTAAAACATAAACATTGCTGATATAGAATCTGTGAATGTGAAAATGGGGTAAGCATGATTTGCTTTTTACTCTGTATAAAGGTGCAGTTACTTTGTGATTTCAAATATAATAATCCACGTCTGCCCTTGCTGTGACGGCAGTGATGCATCCACAACTGTTGGCCATTAAGCAGCTCCACTCAAGCAGTTTGGGATTAAGATCCTCGCTGATGAGACCCTCAGCAGTAGTTGTTAATGGGATGGGAAGAGCTCTGCCCACTAACCGCTCTCGCTTGTTTTCCCAGCTGGTCCAGGTGACTTTAGTGTTGTTAAGGTTATTTTAAACAACAGTTTCTGAGCACCTCAGCTGCATTATGCTGCAAATAAATTAAAGATTTTAAGGTGAAGCTTTCAGGCTCCCAGCGTCTAAATATTAATGACCACATGCCTGTAAAGGTGATCAACAGAGACACTTGGAAAAAGTCTTTAAATAATGAAACAAGCTAGTGTGTGTTGTTTTCTGCTCGCTGAGCAGAATGTAAAAGGAGCTTTGTTCATAAATGAATACTAAGCAGGGATGAAGAACATGTGTTCCGGCATGAATAGTAATGTTTAGTTTAGATTCAATTATGCTTTCTAATCTCAAATTTTTTTTAAAATCACGTCGTTTTATTTTGAGTGCACTTCTTATTTAATGCATTATAGACATTTATCTGAGCATTTTCCTCAATTTCTCAATCTTCTTTCTTTTGCAGATGTGGATGAGTGTGCAGCAGGGATAGCAGTGTGTCCCAGGTTCAGGAAATGTATCAACACCTTTGGTAGCTACATCTGCAAATGCCACGAAGGCTTCGACCTGCAATACATCAACGGAAAATACCAGTGCATAGGTACTGTGGCAGCGCCTCTGTTGTGAGGCTTCGACTGGCAATACTCACACAAAGGTCAAAGATGCGCTGAGGTGGCTTGAATTTAAGCCGAGGTACTTTTAGTGATGCGAGTTTTGTTTTTGAACTGCTTATGAAGGAGCCCGATGAAAAGAAAAGAAACACGCATGCAGAGATGAGTAGCAGAAATCCATGTTTGATACTACAATGTGACAAACTTCTGCTTTGCTTTAGTATTTTAATTTAATGCTCTGATGCGGTTTTCAACCAATCTCTCATTTAACAGGCCCGTTGTGATTTTCTATTTGTAGGTTAATTGGTTGTAAAACAATTAGTTTAAAAAACACGATTCAGTGTAACAACTACATCAGTAGATACTTTGCAAAGGGAAAACAATGCAGTAACAAAAAACAGGAAAATTGCATTTTAAAATGTAACTTGTACAAGCAATTAACCATATCTCACATGGTTATGGAGGAGTCTTACCTTTGCAACTCTGGATCGTATTTCCGTTGCATCTTTCAGCTTTAGCTGTCAGACAGATGGCCTCACATTTAACTTTAGAATATTTTGATACACAGAGAAGCTCATGGCCGACTCAATGACTGCAAGGTGCATGGATGCAGTAAGTCCATACTTTCTTTTTCACATGACTGTATTTTTCAACTAAAAGAAAAACAGAGATTAAAAAAACTTAGTAATATGGCAATTTAATAAACTTTTAACTTTCAAAAGGTGGATTTTTAATTGTTAGTATCATGCTCATGAATTCTAACCACCAAAAATGTGAAAAACAAATACAGATTAGCTTCTATTGCAATTCATATCCTATTTTATCTGCTTTTGAATAAAATTATCAAGTTGATTAGATTAAAGAACGGCCAAGAGCAACTTGGCAGGTGCTCTTTAAATGTATAAAAGACACATCTCTGTATCTTGGGGAGGACTTTTACAACAACCTTCGTGGTGATTTTTCCTCCGGTATTCATAAAAGGTCGACTATTATCCACTTAAACTCTTTCACTAACAGTACGACATAAATTTTGAAGCTTCCTTTAAGTGGATGTGAAGCAATTAGCGTTTGATATTCTGCTTTTACGTTTTAAGCTTTCTGCACTTGCACCCAGGAGCTGAATGTTGTTATGCTTCCATTATCTTTCAGATGTGGATGAGTGCTCTTTAGGTCAAAGCCACTGCAGCAGCTTTGCCACCTGCTACAACACGCCGGGCTCATACAAGTGCAAATGCAAAGACGGCTACAGGGGGATGGGCCACGACTGTAAACGTAAGTCCCGAGAGAAAACCGCAGAACTAATATTCAGTTTATCAACAAGGAACAGGGCTTCAGGTTTGTTTTTCTTTTTTCTTTGCCTGTATCTTTAAAAATGTGCTGGGGGGGGGAGCAGGGAGAGAGGGAGAAATAGGCTTGCAAGCACAAAGCTTGGACTGAAATTCCTTTCTTTGTAATAGCTGTCAGTCATTACTTGACTCACCCTGCCCCTTTATCGCATGTTCCCAGATTGACTTGGTTTTTTGACATGCGGCTCGGGTAATAAGGACACAAAGAGGAGTCGTCATCATCTGTGATTTGTTGTGATCTGTTAGTTGGTCTCATTCTGCTTACTGACACAGAGTTCATTACAGTGTGCGTCGGCACTTTTTTACAGCAGCTCAGTAGACAAAGAGTCATTTATTCTCCACAGTTATTTAACCAATGGACGGGCGCAACTCATGTGGCATTCCACAGAGCAAAGTTGGAACCTGCTGCATATACTTCACCCCACCGTCCTGCCCAAAGGGTGTGAGCCGCAAGTGCTCAGGGAGTCACGTTGCAATATCCTATTCATGTATCACATATCAAAGTCGCCTGCAACCTGAAAAGGCAATAACAGAGTTCAAACCTTTTGCCTTTGTCCACTCTCATTCTTTACTCATGAAATCCTTAGGAAACTGCCACTATCTAAGAAAAAAAAAAGAAAGCCAACCCCCCAATCTGTGTCTCTGCTCCTGGACAATGTGTGCAGCCACAAAGGAAAAGGCGGTGTAGCTTTGATGACATGAGCGAGGGTGATCTTCGGGGCACAGCAGCCTGACTTAGTGCAGAAATCATTCCATACACTTCAAGCAGCTCTAGACTTGTGCTGCGAAGCCTCTGGCTATGAGCATACAAAGAATTACTAATCAAGATGACTGCACGGACAGATAAAAAAGACATGATAAGAAAGCAAGATCGATTTTCAAAGAGCAGGAGTTCACTGAACGTGGGCTGTCTTAATGGTTCAGCTTGTGAAGTCCTGTAACTGTGAGTGAATGTGAACTTATGAGCTTCGTTTGCAGCTGTGAGCTTTTGCTTTCAGTGTGATTGGAGACACCCAATTTGTTTTAGAGTGCTAACATTTAGGTAATGGTTATCAGAAGTCTCAGTAGATGAAGTAAAGCCCTCTTCTTCAAAAAAGTGAGGCTAATAATTGCAGTTAGTCTGCAAATGTATGCCTCATTAACTCTTAAGTGCTCATATTTCAGTGCTCCATCTGCATTTTCTCATTATTTCAGCCATCCCTAAAGTGGTTATTGACCCCCCGAGACCAGGCAAAGTGCCTCCAAATCATCACAACCACATCCCAGACTTGGATCAGCAGAGGACCACCACCACTCGCCCACCAGTCACTCCAAAGATCATCTTCCCTAAATTGCCGCCAACCGCTACAACTACAACCAAGGCACCCCGCCCGAGGGTGACCCCATCGCAACACAAGCCGTTGGTCCCCACCCGAAAGCCCTTCATACCCACCCGAAAGCCCTTCATACCCACCCGAAAGCCCTTCATACCCACCCGAAAGCCACCGGTACCCACTCGCAAACCCTACATTCCAAGGCCAGCAGTTCCCACCAGACCACCCTTGCCACTGCCACCGGTCACACCAGTGGACAATACCATCCAGAAGGAGGTCACCAAGCAGAGAGGGGATGTTCACAGTAAGAGGCTTCTTGCTTTACTACGGTGTTGTTTTGTTTCAACAGGTGATTTAAAGCCATTGTGATAGCTTCCTCCCCTTTTCAGATACATACTTATAACTCAAAGTTTTTGAGTCATAAGTATAGATATTGTTTTTTCTTAAGTAAATACACATGAAATATTAAAAAAGCAACAGTTTGATGTGCTTCCTCCAGATGTTTACCGGAGGAAGCCGTAAGCACAAAATTTACATTTTTACCTCGTACAGTTGTTAGCAGGCAGCTGTTTGTTTACACATCTGGCACACAAAGAGCAACATCAGTATTAACTTTAAGTGTGTTTTTCTTTTTATCTGGCAAACAAGTTCAGTGCTCCCAAAATGAAGAAGACATCTGCTTATTAAAATGTCCCCTTTTACACTTCACTATCCAAACATAGTCATAAAACGATTGATGTTGTGTTGTGTGAGGGACACTTTCATCAGGAAATCATGTGACATAAGACATATTTAGATCCAACTGTAGAGTCTTATAAGGTGTTTCTTTGTCTGTTCCACATGCGTCCACTAATCTGTTTTGATGTATATAAGAAAAAAAATCTGGCTCCTGAGCTGCTAAATGCTCTGCAATGTTCAGCAGCGAGCTGCTATTTTGAGTGATTGCTGCTTGTTGCAGGGCAGGTAGTGTACAATGAGTGTTTACAGCTTTTTCACTGAGAACAGCTGCTGTGTCTGGAAAACAAGGCTGACTAGAGGCAGTAAAAGTGAACCAGAACAGTAAAGCTGTGGGCTGCAGAACAAAAACAATGAGCTTAAACACTCCATACAGGTGATGCAGTCTTTCACATAGCAGCTATAGAACTACACGTTGTTCTTATAAATGTATTTTTTGGGGGGATGGAACAGCTTTAACTGCTCTGAACATGTAGGAAAGCCTTGTTTGTTACCTTGGGGTTGTGGCTCAGGACGATTCAACGTGTTCTCCTGCAATTGTAAGGTCAGTGGTTTGATGCCCGGGTTCCTCCTGTCTGTATATTAAAGCACCCTTGGTCAAGATAAGCATTAATCAGTATGTGAGTGCATGAATGTGAGACATGGGGCTCAGACACAGAATAAAGCTCTGTGTGAATATATTGTGTATGATTGGGTACTCTTGTAATGAAAAGTGCTTTGAGTGCTCAGTTCAGAACAGCGCTCTATAAGCACCTGTGCATTTACATTTACAGCTTCAGCTTTGTGATTATGAAATGAACCCTGTTTTCTTTTGGTTTCCTTATAGCTGAACTGTTCATTTACACCATGGGTCTTAATAACATCTGCATGAATTATCGTTTAATTTGTATCACATTTGCTACATCTGGTGTGTTTTTAAAAAAAATTTAATTAGTTTTAGTTTTTGCAGTGTATTGTTTAAAAATGTACTGTGCAATTTATTTATTTTTTTCAGGGGGGAAAATTACACTGATGATGTAGATGTCTCAAAAACTCAAAACTCTAAAACAAAAACTCACGTATCAAATGCGACAAAAACTCACGTATCAAATGCGACAAAAACTCACGTATCAAATGCGATCCACTTGGCATTAAGGGGTTAAGTTGTTGCATTCGCACATCCAGATTTCATATATTACCATAAACAGCAGCTGGCAGCTGGTGTATAAAGTTCATCTTCCAGCTTTGTTAGCTCAGATATGTCAGCAAATTTGAATCTCAAAGTTTCCATTTGCAAAGTCTTCAAAATGGTTCAACTCAAAACTCAGAGGTCACTTTCAAGACCAGTTAAGATACACTGGAGCGGGAGTTTGTTACCCACTGTTTCCCCCCCTTCCCACATTTTGGACAATGTGCCATATTTTGACTAGTTCTGCGGGACATGCACTTTTACGCAGTCTGTATGAAGAAAACACTTCTTATTATAGTCAGAAGAAGAAGGTAAAGTTAAAAGTCCCCAAAAAAGTCACAAACTTTGTAGATTTTCTTGAATATGACAGAAGGTGCTGCAAAAAAAGCGGTTTTGTCTGTTTTTGTTAAAGGTAGTTTGCCATTTCCCACAGGCGGAAGATATGTTGTGTGGTGACGCAGGCTGTGTGGGTCATAATTGGATAAAAATTGCTTAAAGTGTCATCCTATCTATAGATACATCCAAACAGAAGAGCTGCTGAAATAACAGTGAAATAAAAGAGAACACAGGAGTATATAAAGACTATTGCACGAGTCTATAAGAACAAACTGAAGCTTCCTTTTATGATCACTGTATATTTGTCCTGTATTTGCTAAATGACAACCCAGTGACCTGCGCAGTTTAGTGTATTTTTGGTTTAAAATTGGATATGAACATTTCAGAAAACCTCTCAGTGTTGTTGACGTGTCCCACTTTGTCCCACACAAACACAGTGTTTGCTCCACATTCACTTTATTGGGATCTGGTCACCTTAATGTGTTTTCCAGCTAGCCTGTAGTGGCAGCCAGTTTTCAGTTTTAAAGAAATCCCCTGCCTCATCTTCAACAGTCAAACTACATGCCACTTGCTTTTTTTCTTGAGTAAACAGTTTATAATTTCTGGGAAAAGAAGATCGATAAAACGCACTACACACCAGAGGTAAAATATGTAAATTTGATTCTGGCACGAACGCTCCCTTTAAGTCTCCTATATAGGCGAATTCACAGTGATTTCCATTTGAATAGAGCTACACCCACCTTCAAAATGCAGCTATTGTATGGAAATAATGTCCAATTTTTTTTGCAAGAAAATGAAGTATTATGAGCTCAGTGTCACAAAGCTGTACAGTGAGAGAAGGAATGTCTTTCTCTTCTCAAGGTAATTATCTTTTTGGCTTCAAGTGACAAACACAAACTTAGCCAGACCGTTTGTTATTCACATGTCACGCAGTGCTCTCGGCCAAGCATCAAACTCTGACACCAATTACCTTCAAAATGAATCGCATTCTCAATCAAACCAAATAACAGAATGAATTATAAATAATGTTAGGTGGTAAGACTGCTTTTTTTTGGCTTTAACAAAGGAGCTAATCAGGCCAATCGTGTGCTGCACCTTTTCAGAACTGTGAATTGTTTCTTAATGAGAAAACTCGCCCACTGTTAAGTCTGAAATATGCAGTTCAGGGCTGAAATCACGATCCTCGTTTTTATGTAACAGATGAAACGGGCGGTTTTCTCTCTCGAGCTACATGATAGGGCTGGTTGGAATTTTGTATTTTGTTGACAGTGCTCAGTAAATCCAACGATAAGACAAAAAAAGCAGCAACGAGTTGATCCCACTAACAAATACTGTCTGTGTATCAAAGACCCGATAAAGCTTATTTCCAAGAAGTGTCTCTCTTTTGGCGTTTTGCTTGCTTGTAGCCACAGCAAATTACAGTGTTTACTGAAAACTCGGCATTAAGCTGTTCTCCCTCAAAAATATGTATGCCGAGAAACTAAGTACAGAATAAGAGGTGAGATACTGTGGTTCCTATTCACCTTGCCAGATGGCATCACATAATTAGAAAAAGGGAAGAGGAGAGAAGATTACCTTAACACCTGTCTGCCCTGCTTGAGGGAGACATCAATCTAATAGTCCGCACTACGGCAGAGCAGCTCTAGAAATCAGAGCTTGCCGAGGATGGCTTGAATCAGATGAGAGAGAGAGGGAAGGAGGGGAGGAGAGACATCACTGAGTGATTATTCAAATAATTAGACGGAAATAGGGATGAAAATGAAGAAGAGCCCCGTGGCGTGAAGAATACTTCAGCTGCTTCTCGAGTGCAGGTGTGCGTTTCAGTCGGAACTAATTCAAAGGTTTTCACAGATTCCTTTGGGTCTTGACCCGTGAAGTGAGCGGAACCCGTTTTTGAAAACCTCGTCTCTATAACCTTTTAATCATTAAGGAAAAATGTGAAAGCTGTGATCACCTCACAGTAAGATAAGGAGCAGAGGCTGAGATGAAGTGATACGCTTATCTGAATTGTGCATTTTTGTTATCGACGTGTGTTAGAAGCGGAATGTAAAAGAAAAAAAATGACAGTGTCTTTGGTTTTTACTATAACGACAGCTTGTCCTGCGTAGCATCTCTGCTGTTTGCTTGGCAAAACACCATGAAGTCGGCTTCCAGCCAAATAATGATGATAATGCTACACAAATGCCTATAAAACAACAAATTGTTATGACTCTGTCTGGATAAGGTTTAAAGACATAGTGCCAGAACTGCCAATTAGTAAGCTTTTGAAATGCTAATAGTCACATTTGTTTAACTACAGAGAGAGGCAGGCTAGCTGTGTCTCGCTGCTTCCCCCTCTTCATGTTAATGTTGTTGCCTGCCACTTCTACCTCCATCGAAGTCAGCAAGAACTCCAATAAACATATTTTGCAGAATATAAACATGCCGTGAATTGTGTCAGGAATTCTTGTAAATTAGGCTTAAATAAGGCTCTTAATCTCTGAATGCAAGCTGCAGAGATGTGAGGCTTTCACTGAGCGACAGTGATGGATGGATGATGAAGTGCGATGTTTAACCTGCCGGTTAAAAGATGCAGCTACACGGTGTCTAGAAAGGAATAAGTACACTGCACTTGTCTCTAAACCTTAAACTCTTTCTTTCTTTACTTTTTGCTCGGCAATTGGGCAGAATATAGAATATCAACTCTGCAGCTTTTACTACCAAATAACTGGCTTGAAACACACACACACACACACAAACACGCACACACACACAAGGTCAAGAGTCAAACATCACAGCATATTTCAAATTATTGTTTACATGTTTTTCTCCCCCCCTCTACCCCACATTACAAAGACATCCTTAGTTGTTAGATAGATAGATAGATAGATAGATAGATAGATAGATAGATAGACCGGGACTCTGGGTAGTTGAGTCTAATGGGGCGATCGTGGCTCAAGAGTTGGGCGTTCGCCTTGTAATCGGAAGGTTGCCGGTTCGAGCCCCGGCTTGGACAGTCTCGGTCGTTGTGTCCTTGGGCAAGACACTTCACCCGTTGCCTACTGGTGGTGGTCAGAGGGCCCGGTGGCGCCAGTGTCCGGCAGCCTCGCCTCTGTCAGTGCGCCCCAGGGTGGCTGTGGCTCCAATGTAGCTTGCCATCACCAGTGTGTGAATGTGTGTGTGAATGGGTGGATGACTGGATATGTAAAGCGCTTTGGGGTCCTTAGGGACTAGTAAAGCGCTAAATAAATACAGGCCATTTACCATTTACCATAATATGCAGCTTCTGGGTTTTTTGCAGTTTCTCTTAGAACTGCACAATCTGACCTTGGAGTGAATTTGCTTGGACGTCCACTCCCAGGAAGACTGGGAGAGTCTTGAGTTTTATTCACAAATGTTTTCCTTTGTGAGTAATCTTCTTCTGACCATTCTCAGATTAATGGAGAGCAACAGTTGCTTCTCTAAGGTCATTGCTGTGGTCTTTTCTCCTTGCTCACACTTGCTCATGATGAATTAATTAAGCGCATTTGAGTAGCAGGACCGAGCTGCTACTTTACCCTCCTAATTCCTCTGGAAGCAGTAGGAGCGTGATATGTTAAACCTTAGAGCTGAAAGACAATGCCCTTTCTTTTTTACATCACTCATAGGTATATACTCTACAACCAAATTCATAGGGATGCTTGTTCCTTAAAAGCACAGACACACAGAGAGACCTGGATTAATTAATTATTCAATTAAATTTTATTTATATAGCGCCAAATCACAACAAAAGTCACCTCAAGGCGCTTCATAGATAAAGAGAAAAACCCAACAATCATATGACCCCCTATGAGCAAGCACTTTGGCGACAGTGGGAAGGAAAAACTCCCTTTTAACAGGAAGAAACCTCCAGCAGAACCAGGCTCAGGGAGGGGCGGCCATCTGCTGCGACCGGTTGGGGTGAGAGAAGGAAGACAGGATAAAAGACATGCTGTGGAAGAGAGACAGATTAATAAAAGATATGATTCAATGCAGAGAGGTCTATTAATACATAGTGAGTGAGAAAGGTGACTGGAAAGGAAAAACTCAATGCATCATGGGTATCCCCCGGCAGCCTACGTCTATTGCAGCATAACTAAGGGAGGATTCAGGGTCACCTGGTCCAGCCCTAACTATATGCTTTAGCAAAAAGGAAAGTTTTAAGCCTAATCTTGAAAGTAGAGATAGTGTCTGTCTCCCGAATCCAAACTGGAAGCTGGTTCCACAGAAGAGGGGCCTGAAAACTGAAGGCTCTGCCTCCCATTCTACTTTTAAATACTCTAGGAACAACAAGTAAGCCTGCAGAGCGAGAGCGAAGTGCTCTAATAGGGTGATATGGTACTACAAGCTCATTAAGATAAGATGGGGCCTGATTATTTAAGACCTTGTATGTGAGGAGCAGGATTTTGAATTCAATTCTGGATTTAACAGGAAGCCAATGAAGGGAAGCCAAAACAGGAGAAATCTGCTCTCTCTTTCTAGTCCCTGTCAGGACTCTTGCTGCAGCATTTTGGATTAGCTGAAGGCTTTTCAGTGAGTTTTTTGGACATCCTGATAATAATGAATTACAGTAGTCCAGCCTGGAAGTAATAAATGCATGAACTAGTTTTTCAGCGTCGCTCTGAGACAGGATGCCTGGGATTGCTCGAGAGACTGGTGTGTTTATGTGTGTGTGATCTCCACACTCTCAGATTCCTACGACTGACAGACTACATCACAGTCTGCCAGGTGGTCGTGACCCAGCATGTGCAGGAGCCCTTTCAGTGTAGAGTGGGAAGGGGCACACATTAAGGACTCTGGGGGGGGGGGCTTGACAGTTCAAGTGCAGGTTACAGTTCATTCATAGCAAACGCACACGAAGCAGCCTGGAGGGCTAAGAATATTTTAATTGATAATTTGTCTCATTAAATTCCACTGACAAGTGCAAACCCAGTATATATCAAAATAAGGATGTCTCTGTACTTTATATATTTTTGACATTTTCAACCATTTTCAAAAGGCATTTTAAAATCAGACAGTGATCATTCTAACAGAACAAAAAGGTCAAAACATTGCTCACTAAAAAAAACATGGGTTTTTTTTCTCCGGCGCACACTTGACCTTTAATGACTCGGCTCAGTCTGTGATATTTTGGTCAGGGTGACACCATCGGACAAGGAAAGAGGCTATTTAAGGAGAGGCACACCTAGCAGCTTCGTGTACTGAAGCTGCTAGGTGTGCAGCCGTAACATTTGCTCAGATGTTGCATCAGATGAGCCATCTTCCTTTTCCTCTTTATGACTCACATTAGAGCTCTAGTGTTGCTACAGGTTTTTCTCAGGTATTCCAGTCTCTGGAGTCTTGCCTGTTATTAATTGTTACTGACATTGGTTATGGAGGTGCTAAGCCATGACATTGATTTCGCCGTGTAAAATCTTTGAGTAATGAAACAAAGGGATATAACAGCCACAGGCAGACGTTAGTGAACAAACATAATACCTTTGTTAATCCTTTATCTAAGCCTTTGTCTCTGTTTCTCTGTCTCTTTCCTCTCAGTCCCCCGGAACCCCAGTGGCAACACAGTCCTCGACATCGACTTTGACATTGAGCTCGGCAACACGGCAGACGAAGCCAAGGATGACCCAGGTAAACAAAACACATTTGACAGAGACAATCAGCAAGAGCCCCGCTCATTGAGCTCGAATGATGATGGACGAGCCGCATTTACCGTGACCAAAATGAAACTGACAATCATCTCCCGCAGTGCTGCTGCAGAGGGTGAAGGTATTACAGTGACCAGATGTGTTTTGATAGGGCCTTCACCAGGGGGTGACACATGACATCTGGTCGTTTCGGTTTAAATAATGGCTCGCAGCCCAGAAAGCGGTGCAAGACTTTTCCCACTTTTTGCATTACGCCAGCTTGATTGCTTGACTGCTTGAATGATGAATTGACCATTTTGAAGCACATCACAGCTTCGCCCAAAACCTTCGTAATACTTGAGTTATTAAGGAGGTTCCCACAACAACAAGCTTTTGTGAGGAGATGGCTTCTCCTGTCATGTTTGCTCAATGTGATTTATTGATGTCAATGGTATGCAGCAAAGATTGCCTAATGATTTAGTTGTGTGTTTATTGTGGTTTGGGTGTATCATTTGATACGCCGTGTCACAGGCACAGAGCGTTTTCATTGGCTCAGAAAATGAACTGGCATTTTTTTTTTCTTTCTTCTTGGAAATTCTGTTTCAGGGACAAAATGATGGATGTTATTTTCATCGAACCAATTTGTACCGCAGCGCCTGCATGCTACAGCAGCTGCTTTGCCTGTGTTGCCTTAATGTTATTGTCTGGGCATCATCACTGGGATCTTAGAAATCATCAGTCACTGAATATTACAGCTGTGTTGTAACCACGATGTATTTTAATTACAATGCAAGGCATGCAAACAGTAGTCTTTGTGTTCACTTACAAACACAATGACATCAGCAGTTCCTGCAGCTCATGTAAATATTTATGATATTTTTCTCTTATTTTTATAGATGAATGCACTTCTGCTCGTAATTTGTGCAGCTCCATTTCCAATTCATTTTTCTCCAGTGCATCAGATCTCTTCAGAGAGATTACAACATTACAACAAATGTTTACGCTTTTATTGTATCATCTTGTTCATCAGAAGAAGCTTCGCCAGTCCTCTCGCTCCTGGGGAAGTTAGAGGCAAAAAAAAGCAAGGTTACTGTGAAGCATTACAAAGAGCAGACTGACGCCTCGTGCAAGTGTGTGCATTCTCCACTTCTCTGAAAAGTGTGTGTTTTTTTTCTTCTATTCAGAGTCGGGGTATCTGAGCTGCTCCTTTGATGATGGTCTTTGCGGCTGGATCAGGGACAAAGACGGGGACCTGCACTGGGAGACGACGCCTGATCCATCAGGTAATTGAAGGGCAACTTGATTCTCCTCAGTCACACGTTTGTAATACGGCAAAGTGTTTGTTTTATTGGCAGGAACTAGAAATAACACAAGCCGTGCTGCTTCACACGCGCAAACTCACACTCTGGCAATCTAAGTAGCTTCTACTCAATTACAGGTCAAGGTGAAATCACTCCAGGGAAGTCGTTTGTCTCCTCTGGAGATTAGCGCTTCACTCTGCAAAGCGATGCAAATGAGAAGTAGATTACGTGACCCATCAGGGATACCTGTGGCTCACATTAAATAGGAATACAACACCGTTACTTTGTGGGTTCAGACGAGGAGAAGACATAGTGAATTATGTTAAGAGGACTCTCTACGGGTAGTGAGAAGGCTTAAAGGTGCAGTGTACTGGAACTGTTTAATTAGGTTTGGTTTCCTTTGGCAAATCGTTTAGTCTTGCAGTTATTAGTGTTTTCAGACATTCTGAATGAGGCCTCATTTCAGCTAAAGTCCGAGCTCCTTCACAAAGGCAATAAAGGTTTTTTCTTTCCCCAGACCTATAAGATCCCTGACCAATCATTTAGAATGAATCATAAGCTAAGTGCTGACTTAGAGAAATTCCTTTTAATGGACAACATTTCAATTTGCAGTAACCTCTCTGTGCTACTAATGTTAATCAGAACACTTAAATAATCGCTTAGCTATACTGTACATATATGTGTGCGTGTGTGTGTGTCTGCCTAGTTTTTTGCAAAATCCCCAGTGTGTTATGAAGCATGTAAATATTTACTGTTCATCCCTTTAAGTACTTTGATCGACAGCCACGGGCAAACACTCATGCCCATTAGAGGATTGGCATAGATTTGGAGAGCGCTCATAATTTATGCAGAAAGCTTCTGTGTGCCTGCAGATACTTAATACACCCCCTGCAGTTAACACCAGCCATACATGCTGTATAAGCAAAATACATCAGCATTAATCAGCTAATACTCAGAGGCTCTATCGCCTTTAAATTTTTAAAACTGTAGCTCAACTATCACTAACTAATGCATAAATTAAAATCTCCAAAATACATCTAGTTGCCAGGGCCACTACATGTATTTTGAGGGAAAGAAACATAAATGGGTCAAGGGTTTGTCTAGTATCTATATACTGTATATGTATTTTGGAGATTTTGATGCACAGAAACATAAGTATCAGTTATGTTTATATACCATGTTTGTTTTAAATGATAAATTAACCACAATTACAGGAAAACAAAAACAAGTACACTACAAAAACATGACAGCATTGCACAGTTGATGCAGTTTTTTGGCTACACATCGATGATGTGAATCTCTTGTTCCAACACATCCCAAAGGTGCTCTATTGGATCGAGATCAGGTGACTGTAGAGGCCATTTGAGTACAGTGAACTCAATGTCATGTTCAAAAAACAGAAATCATTTGAGCTTCGTGACATGGCGTGTTTCACTGCAGGGCAACCTGCACGTGGTGAATAAAGCCTTGACTGATTGATTGACTGTTGGAAGCAGACATTAGAAGATGAGCACATTGTAGTCACAGACATGGTCAGCAACAATATGCAGGAAGCCTGAGGCTCATGGTGTTACCAGAAACTGTCCCTCAGACCATCACACCATCACACCGAGCCTGAACCATTGATACAACACAGCATCCATGCTTTCATGTTTGAAAGCATGGATGGATGTTCAGCCAAATTCTGACATTATCGTCTAAATCAGCGGTCCCCAACCTTTTTTGCGCCACGGACCGGTTTATGCCCGACAATATTTTCACGGACCGGCCTTTAAGGTGTCGCGGATAAATACAACAAAATAAAACTAGTACCGGTACCGAAAAAAAGAAGATTTATTCATAACACACGTGAAAAGACCAAGGAAAACCGTGTTAACGATTAAAAACGATAACAAAATAACACTGAAAACCAATAAAAACCCTGAAAACTATACATTTCACACCTGAGCCTCAACTCTCGCGGCCCGGTACCAAACGACTCACTGACCGGTACCAGTCCGAGGCCCGGGGGTCGGGGACCGCTGGTCTAAATGTCACAGCAGAAATGGAGAGTTAAGCGACATTTTTCCAGTCTTCTATTGTCCAATTCGAATGAGCCCTTGGGAATTGTAGCCTCGGTTTCCTGTAGTACATCTACTTCAATGTTCCACATGTTGTGCGTTCAGAGATGACCTTTGCGTTATTTTGATATGACTTGAGTTGCTATACCGTCTGAGTCTGGCCATTCTCATGTCATCTATGACATCAATAGAGCTTTACTTTACACAGAGAACTGCCACTCTCATGTGTTTTGATTTTATTCAGACCATTCTCTGTAAACCCGAGAGATGGTTGTGGAGAAATATCCCAGTACAGTAAATCACATGCAGCCAAGAGCAGCAAATATGGCATCAACAAAATGCCTCGTTTAAAATCACTTAAATCTCATTTCTTCCTCATTCTGATCCTCAGTTTTTTTTTATTGTTTTTTTTATTATTGAACTTTTAATTGCAAAGCAGGAAAACAGCAGTCACCAGCATATACATATACAGGACAAAGATGCATCTACATGTATAGCAGGACCTGGGAGGTAGAAAGAAAAACCCAACAGCAATAGTAATAGACAATGAAAAAGGTTAACAATTGTCCCTTTGTTGCCAGGCTAAATCCCGTAAGCCCGATTTCAACCTCTGAGCAGAAGGAGTGTCCAGATGGGCCAAAAAAGGGTCCCATGTGCGATAGAAAAGGAAAGGTTTGTCCTTAAGTGCTGTAGAGAAGGCTTCCATTGGCACAATACATATCACAGACTGTAGCCACTGGTTGACAGATGGAGCCTTATCAGAAAACCATAATGCACTTTCAAGCGTAGTGTAGCAGTATGTGAAGGAGATCTTTGCTAATCATATAGTCCTAACAAGCAAGTCCTTGGACCCAGATTCTGATCCTCAGTTTGAACTTCAGCAGATCATATTGACTATGTCTACATGCCTTAAAGCACTGAGTCACTGCCATTGATTGGTTGATTAGATATTTGTGTTAACAAGCAGTTTCGAAAGTGTACCTATTGAATTGGCTGGTGTGTATATTTCTTTTTACTATTCTTCAAGTGACAGCAATAAAGTGACAGGAAAACACAATGTGGCTTTCTAGAAACCACTAGGGAAACATTGTCATCAGAAGTTTGCATCGGGATTCTAGAAAATAACGCCAATAAAAATGTTTTTAAATGACAGGTATGTGTGATGGTATACATGGTGAAATAGAAACCAGTTTCTGTGGCAGTAAAAATGCACATGCATCCCAAAAACAAAGGAAAGAGAGTTTTGTCCATTTTTTTGGTCATTTTAGTTCTTCTGGTCTGTTTCAACAAATTTTCTCTCAGATCTGTCTTTCAACTTTGTTTGGCTCAATTGAAGTGCATTCAAACCAAATCCCTGATTCTTGCTTATATATTTTTCTGCACTGTGTACAGACTGATGGTGATATAGGTGATAAACAACATGACATTTAGAAAAAAAACGGCAAAGCCACAAACATTGATTATTTTATTAAGTAGTTTCAGAGTACAGCCTTCTCACAGAAAGCTCATGCAGCTTAATCTTATCAACACAACTCAGTCTTTACTTCTTTTTTTTTTTTGTGAAAATTTAGATTACCATGTCATCACTGACTTAAAATCTGTGACTTGCATCCGCAGGTGGACGCTACCTAACGATACCCGAAGCAGGAAACAAGAGGACTGGACGAGGAGCGCGGCTGGTCCTCCCCCTTATCCCTCCCTGGAATGACGGCAATCTGTGCTTGTCATTCCGGCACAAGCTGGCAGGTCACCATGTGGGAATGCTCCAAGTGTTTGTGAAGAAGGGAAAGCAGTACAGTCCAGCAGTCTGGGGTCGAACAGGTGGAAATGGCTGGAGACACACCCAGATCACATTATGGGGCACAGGCCTGGAAAGTGTAAGTATAACAATAAATATAAAAAAATAATGAGTCTCTCATAAAGTAAAAATATTTAAACATCTAACATCATTTAATGTTCATACTTTATGTTCCTGTTCCTATGTAAGAATACCTCAGTGTGCCTCATTTTACTGCTGTTCATCAGGTGATCCTGAAGGGGGAGCGCGGGCGAGGCAGGAGCGGAGAGATGGCCGTGGACGACATAACCTTGAGGAAAGGCTCCTGCACAGAGGAGCACAATCTGAGGAGACTTTGACTGACAGAACAGGGCGAGGCAGAAAGAAAACAAGAGAGAAACTCATCTCAAAGAGAACGGACTCTGTTGTGACCCCCCCTCTCCCCGCTCTCTCTCTCTCTGCCTGGGCACTCACAGATCCCTCCCTAAACCCCTCAGCCGTCGTGTAAACAAAATCCCCCCAAATCATGCGTCTGCAGAACAGTGGGTTTCTCTCACTCGGCTGTCCGTTAATAAAAGGACCGAACCTGTTCTCGTGGGTGGATCCCAGCAGCACATCCCCAGTCCTCTCAGCTTCCATCTCACTCCATCACCTTATTACTCTAAAGTGTGCATGTACCTACTCACCATGGAAATGTCCTCCACCTAACAGCACTGGCAGCCTTCCAGCTGCACCGCTGACAGGCCCACGCTCACTTCATTTCTTCCCGGAGAGAGGATTGTTCCTTTATTTAGGGAGCCCGCTTTTGCTTCGCTTTGATCCTTTAACCACAAGCCATTGCTTTTTTAGTTGCTTAATGGTGAAAACATGTGGCCAGGGGTGCATTTTGTGACTGTTTTGATCAGAAAAAAAGAAGAAGAAACAAGCGGTAGATTTCTTTTGGTTGGAGATTTAAAAAATGTACATAAAATACAAATTTTATTTGTCAAAATTGAATTGGTTCTAATGCAGATTTCTTTCAATCTGATATAGGCCCACAGCATAACACCAAAAGTCAGTTTACCGCTAATTTTGCTGGTCAAATGTGAGTTGTTTTTCGTTTTAATTACCGGCTACTGTTCTATAGCACAGCTTTGTCTGAAAGGTCCTTTTTCTTGCCACAGCATTTCAAAGACCTGCTTGGTCGCAGAAAGTTCAGATATTTAGCATCTTTTCTATCGTGTTATTGCCTGTTGAGGTTGGTAAAACTCTGCGATCATGTTCTTCAGATACTTGAAACGTGTAAAACAGAATCATTGTACAATTTTCGAGTCAACCGAAAAGTTACTTTTTATTATACACTTTGTGCTTTGTTATATTAAGTGCAGTTTGTTATAAAGATGATGACACCAACACCTTTTTAGGTTTTCACAAATTGTATTATTGTAAATGTAGTTGTGTGTACATACTCTAAACAATCCCATTTGTTGTGTGATTTATATGTTATGTAAATTCATACGTAGATATTGATTGGATTTCAGCTGGTTGATATTTCAACTTTTAAGGAAAGAACGTGTACACAGATCAAAACCTTGTGTAGTGCAAGGCTGTTTAAAGTGTCCAAAAATGTGTCTTCATATGGTATAAAGCTCTGTTTGTAACTTGCTAAGCACATAGTTGCATATTGTATGATGTGATAATGAAGGGCATTGTAAAGGTTTTCTGTGTGCATGGTTGCATTCACCAAATTCAGAATTATCCAGACCAGTATGTAAATAAAAAAAACATTTGAATGGTGTGTTTACAAAAAAACAACAAAAAAACAAAATTGGCTTACTTCCAAAGACGGACATGCTAGGTGATTGGTGATTCTAAATTAGCTGTAGGTATGGATGTGTGAGACAAATAAAGGTTTTACAGTGCAATCAATAAAGTTCTGAATGTGTGTGTGGGCGAGCATTTGGGTTGTGAATGTGGCTTGTATTGTAAAATCCTTTGTGTGGTCTGAACACAAAAACACAATATTGTTTAAGCCAGTTAATTTACATTTCCAGTCCACCTAGCCCCACAATCCTTACAAAACATGGTAAAATGTTAATATTTGGAAGAAAAAAAAAAACACGATTTAGCCCTCTGGCTTCCACCCAGGAAGGATAAGTAGAGGCTCAGAAATTACAACATGTTGGAAATATCAAAAACTGCAGATCCAGAAATGCCTGCTGTTTCCAAAAGTGAGTCAAAGACATCAGTGTTAAAATGCAACTTTACAGCCTTTAAAAAAAGACTTTGGTGTCAGCAGCTAATTTACACCTTCATCGCATATCAAAGGGTGTTGAGGGTGTATTTTTTTAACACACAAAAAGTTCTGGAAAATCATTGGTGACATAGTCACTTTGATTAAGAGGTAAGTGCTGAACACCGAACACCAGCTGTAATTGCTTCATTCAGCTGTGTTTCAGCTCCTTTAATTGTTTTATTTATATAGCACCAAATCACAACAGCAGTTGCCTTAAGGCACTTTATTTTGCAAGGGAAAGACCCTACAATTACACAGAGAAACCCCAACAATCAAAGGATCCCCGTGAGCAAGCATTTGACAGTGGGAAGAGCGAACTGCCTTTTAGAAGAAGAAACCTCCAGCAGAACCAGGGAGAGTCAGCCATCTGCTGTTGGGTATGAAGGAAAGGAATTTGGACAAAAGACATGGTGTGTAAGAAAACTTTAGATTAATAATAACCAATAATTAATGCAGATGTGTGTATGGTGAATGAAAAAAAGCAGCCGAGAGCAGACAGGTGACCCTGGATTCAGAGTCCAAGTATATGCTTTGTCAAAATGTAACATTTTAAACTAAACTACTTTTAAGATTTAAAATAATCTTAAAAGTAGAGAGGATGTCTGTCTACCAAATCCAAACTGGGAGCTGGTTCCACAAAAGAGAGGCCTGAAAGCTGAAGGCTCTGCCTCCTATTCTACTTTTAAATACCTTAGGAACCACAAGTAAACAAGCAGATATGTACTATTACAGGAGTCCAGCAAGCACTTCTACATATTTGCTTGATATGCACACTGAAGGACATATCCTGGTGAAAACAATGCCAAGATTCCTCACAGTGTTACTGGAGACCAGGGTACTGTCATCCAGATTAAGTATCTGGCCAGACATTATGTTTCTAAGAGTTTAGTTTTATCTTAATTTAGAAGCACATAAGCAGAGGTCATGCATGTCCTTACTGATGGATGAAAAAGTATCTATGAATTTGAGTCACTGAGCTCGATATCTTGTGTTTTTTTTAGAGAATTTCTAACGCAGCTGATGTGACTAACTGTGCAAAACTGTGTTAACAGCCTGTCCAGTGAGTCTGTGCCCCACTTGTGTTTAGTGACACTTTTGTATTTCACTAGTATGTCACTTACCACTATTCAGTAATTAATAACTGCATTTTGTATAAGTATATACTTTTTGTGGGGCTCCATACTGTCTGTGGCTTGCTAATTAAGCTTAGCACTTCACTCTCTCTCATACAACTATTATCAGTTTGGGCATCAAAAGACCAACATACTGATATTTATAATTCAGGCTTTAAAAGGATTTAAAACTAGAGGGCAGCATCAAGGTGGCTCTCTTTCATATACAGGCCATGACCCCGGTGTTGTTGATATTGTAATATATGCAGCCACACAGTTCAGTTACAGCTCTATCAACAGCAGGTCATGCTATAAAAATGTCAATACTCCAGTGAAATAAAAGAGAACGAGAGAGTGTAACAACTCAAAGTGCACATTTCACAAATTTGAAACATCTAAGGAAGTTTTAAATACTTTTATTGTGATTGTTAAACGGTGGTAAGAGTGGCAGACGGGTTCAAGGTGGGGCGTAATTACATCAGGGATGTTCTCTCAGCCCTACTTGTTTGCAATGGTGATGGACAGGTTGACAGATGACAGATTTTCATTGGAAGTGAGCAGAAGAAACAGATGTGAATACATCGAAGGGACAGCTCAGGTTGAGGAGTTTGGAGACAAAGTTAGAGATGATTTGGACATGTGCAGGCTGGAGCTAGTCGTTTTAAAGTATTGGAGAAAGGATGTTGAATATGGAGCTGTCGAACAAAAGGGAAAGAGGACGGACCTCAGGGAAGGTTCATGGATGTAAGTGAAGGAGGAGATGGAGAGAGTTTGTGTGACAGAAGAGGATGCTAGCGATAGGATGAGATGCAAGTAGATGATGGCGACCTCTAAAGAGAGCAGCCAAAAGGAAAATAGGAAGAAATATAACAATATACAAACAAAGGACGTTTGAAATACGAGTGTTATGATTGGCTTTTCTCAGGAATACACTAAGCAAACACAGGTTTGTTTAAAAGCTCAATGTGGTACCTTTAAAATAACGATGTCCCAGAATTTCAAACTATTCTGGAAAAATGATAAAAAATATGAAGATCACACCACCTTCACACTAGCATCCAATTACTACTGCAGGTCACAAACTTCTGTCTGGAATCAGTTTGTTTACTTTCTTGCAAGCTTTACTTTATTTGGCTTTTCTATTTACCTTTGGAATTACTTTTGTAAGACATGAAAAAAGGAAACTTTTTAATATTTATCCATCAGAAAAAAAGTCTTTCAAGATTCATATACAACAAAATGTAAATTAAAAGATTAAAGGATAACCAATCTGATTCAATCTAATACTGTGGTGGTGTTGTTGTTGTTGTTTTTAAGAAATCGGATGTTTAAAAAAATGCATCAGACAAAATAAATTTTAGATGAAAGGGAGAACAGAGTTTCTTACTTTGATGAAGCAACTAGTTAGTTAGCAGATGGCTAAAAGGAAGCAGAAGGACATGTTCTCTGATGTATTACTTCAAATCCCCACAGACACTGAGGGATATGTTCTCTTTTTTATGATACAGCCACAAAGCTTCATTATAGCTGTGTGTGAAGGCTGGCAGGTTTCAGATAAAACTGAAGACCAAACCTCGTACATAGTTACAGGCATTAATGCAAATACCATTGTAAATAACTGTGTCACAGAACTGTGAGAAACCACACACTTACACTTCATGCTGCACCTAGTTAATTCTTACCATGAAGTAAAGTGGGTCGATCTGCTTTTTATAAGCTTTTAAGTGTTCTTTGTGGTAAGTAGCCTTAGAGAAGTTTAATCACAATAAGCAGGCAGTGGAATTTTTTTCCACCTCCGCCCGCTTGCGTTTTCATATTTCATTATTTCAATAGCAGCAGTAACTGAAGCCACCTTGAAATTTTCACAACTACAGAGTCGATAAAGCTTTGATTGTGTGCTCGCTCTGGTAGACAACAAAAAAATAGTCTGATGCCCTTTAGAGGAATGGCTATGGTGGATAATCTCCTTCAGTCTCCATAACTCACACACACCACCACACAGCAGAAAACAGCGAATGATTCAAACTTTTGTTTGCTCAGATAAGGCCTGCGATTTCGATATTAGATCAGTTCATCTTTCAGATCACTGACCTGTTATGAGATATCTAAAGATCTTCATTTCACTTCTTGGCTGCTTATTTGGGGGCCAAGGGGGCAAGCAAACAAGCCTTTTATTGAGATAAAACATCAAGACAGTAAGAGATCCACAGGGAAGTGGAAATAGCCAACCCAGACACATGTAGGTCCCTCTGTGTGTGTGTGTGTGTGTGTGTGTGTGTGTGTGTGTGTGTGTGTGTGTGTGTGTGTGTGTGTGCGCGCACGCTAGAAACTGTTTAAAGCCAGGCATAGTTTGTCTCTTTTCCTCTTTTCTCACATGACACGATGAAGCACACAATAAGAGAAGGACACCTCTGACTGAATGAAAGTGAAAAACCCTCTGAGGCTGTGTTGTGGTTCTTCTTTGGAAACCTGTCACTGGGATCTATCAGTGCTGAAGTAATATTTTGAATGTCATGAATGAAGAGATACATAATAAAATTTAATATGAGGGAATATTTGTGTTTCCTCTAAGAATTCAGTTGGTTAAACAACTCCATAATTAAAGGGACATCTCACTTCCAAATGTGGTAGTTGCCCAGCTTTGCTGATACAGGCTATAGAACTGTTTTGTGGCGTGTGGCGAGGCGTGGTCTGTGGTGCCGCTGCAGGGGAGATGGACTCACCTGCACAGCATCTACAATCACGTCTCGCCACCATAAAAACCTGTGCTGTCGTTGTTGTTGGTGTGTGGCTGGCAGTTGGGAAGCTACAGGCAAGTATTTGTAACAACAACAGCACTTAAGAATAAAGTATGCTGAAAAGTATAAAAATGTGGACCGGTCCGCTCTAAGGACCAAGGACAGGGAAGGAGCTGGGCCAAATGGTGGCAGAGCTGGTGGCAGAGCTGGTGGCAGCGCAGACCACACCCTGTCACATTATATCAAAAGTGTAATGAAAACAGCAGCAAGGATAGACAGACAGACAGACAGACAGATATTGTGGGAAGTAAAGAAGAACAAATAATTTCTCACTGTGGGGTCAACTTGGTAAACTGGGCCATCAGTTAAAATGGGCCATCTTAGGTTTGAGTATCTCTTTAAAAATTAACAGCCAATACTCAGCATTCAGCATTTGATTTTACTGATCCAAGATTGACACTGGTCAGCCTCACAGCAAGAAGATCTTTCTGTGTGGAATATCTATGTTCTCCCCATGTCTGCATGGGTTGTCTCCAGGTCCAAAGACACCCAAATAGTGGGGTTAGGTTAATTGGTATTTGGTGAGTGGTAAATTAGTAAATTGCTCATAGGTGCGAATGCTGTGCAATAGACTGGCAACCCGTCCAGGGTAACCCCCTCCCCATGCTATGCTAGCTGAGATAAGCTCTAGCCTGTCTTTGTGATCATGAATTGGATAAGTGGAAGAAAATGGGTGGATGGTGTAAGATTGGTCAGGGAGGTGGGCCAATATCTCATTCTGAGACTGCTCCAGAAAACTTCACGGTGACTTATCCAATCTCATTTGATAAATCAATATGTAGAACTAATGATTCACAACACTTGTCAAGATGGACTGCCTCAGATAAAATGCTGATAAATGCTTTTTCATGAAAAAGCTTTTTTTTCCATTAGGGGCGCAAATTGCCTTTATGTGTCCGATGAAATGGCTATAATTTCGGTTAAATTATGTCACCCTCTGAACTGAGCTTAAGAAGATATTCTGATGCTTCCTCTCATTAAAAAAAGATGTATAATATTTATAAATTTTATCATTGCATCCAATTCAATTTAATTTAATTTAAATATTGCCAAAAAACAAAAACAGTCAGCTGAAGACAGGTTATATTGAAAGGTAAAGACCTTGCAGTAATACAGAGAAACCCCAACAATCAGACGACCCTCTACAAGCTGTTAGGTTTTCCACGCTCCCTTCTAAGTGCATTTGTATATGTTTATGCCTGTTTATGTCCCCCCCTCTCCCCGACACACACACACACACACACACACACACACACACACACACACACACACACACACACACACACTTTAATAAAAAAAGGTTTTATTTCACCTCATAGTGATCATGGCGGATTTCATTCTTCTTACTTTATCACTTACAAGCTACAGATTTGTGAAAAATCCAAATCAGGCTTTAGACCAGTATGCCACAGCTTATACAGGCACAGTGTTGTTATTGTTTTGTTCTTTCTGTGCTTGTTATTGCACTGACATCAGTGATTTCTCCAGAGGCTTCATTTAAAAAAGATGTAAGATGTTTCTACCTAGTGCTTTTTCTAACTGCATTCACACTCCAATGGACGCATCGGAGAGCAACTTGGGGTTAGCACCTTGCACAAGGATACTTGACATGCAGGCTGGAGGAGCCAGGGATTGATGTTTCTACCCATGTCCCACCACCTCTTCAGAGAGCAGTTTGCTCTATTTCCTCGATGTAGCTGACAAACATTCCTATCAACTTTGGTTTTATGAGAATCAACAACAACAACAAAATAACCTGTTATTATATGAGAGACTGAGCGTTACATTCTAGTCTGCTGTTTGAGGTTTTGTTTTGAATTTTAACCACTTGTCTAATTCAGGTTTGGGGGTGGGGGGTTGGAGCTTATCTCAACTGTCATAAGGTGAAAGGTGGGGTACACCATGGATAGGCTGGCAGTCCATCATAAGGCTAACAGAGAGAGACAGACAACCATTCCCACCTACAGTGTGGCCAAATTAAGTAGTAAATGGACTGGTTCTTATATAAAGCCCGTTATACAGCATGCCTCATTCGCCCATTCATATAAGCACTGTTTTTCTATGACGAAGTGGTCTTTTATCTAACATTTGAACACATTCAGAAGTCAATGAATGCATCAGAGAACAACGTGGGGTTCAGTATCTTGCTCAAGAATATTTTGGCATGCAGACTGTACAAGCAAGGCATCAAACCACCAACCTTCCAATGAATGGATGACCTACTCAACCTGCTCTTGAGCAGGAGGTTGGACAGTGGTTAGAATCAACCACTTAGCTGAACATAAATGTCAGCAGTGCTAACCACTGGACCAGCATCCCACACTATTTAAGGTTTTCAGTCATTATTTCCACTTTGTTTTGAAATACTCACCAATTGTCCCGTGCTTCTCGTGTTTAATGTTTTTGTGACCCATCCTATTTAGTTTCACTCACCATTCTCCTCTCTGTACTGCTCTGTTACACTTCGTGTTCGTAACTTTGTTTCTCACAGTTCTCATGCATTTCCGATGCCATGTGCCCAGGCTCACTCTGCCAGAGTCTTGTGATTTTAATAACTTCGCCTAAACATTGACTGCTTTGCTTCTACCAACGCATGACTTAAATAACATTCTTTGATTTTTATTTATTTTTTTACTCTTGAGTCATGAATTTCTGTTAGAAACTGCAGCTAGAAACTCACTTCAGAATTACACTTTAATAAACCTGTAGAATTTTTGGCATTGAGGGTTTTGAAAAATTCAAAAGGCAGTATTGCACACAGGCTGACAGAGGCTCATTTGGCTGACTTATATTTGAATCATGATTTGAAAAATTTCCATGGGCCCACTCAACTCCATTTAAAGGAGTATTCAACATGAATTGCAGACCTAACTGACATTAAATGTTACCTAACATATAGCATTTCTTTTCGAGACTTGGAAACTATAAACCTTCTTTGCTGGACAGTCATGCATGTAAGCTGAGTCTCAATTAAACTGAAATGCATAATTAGGTTTTCTAACACCAGTAGACTATTTTCACTAAGATTATCTATTGAAGAATGTTAAAATCCATACAAAACTCAATAAGCTCCATCAAAGCGACAGATGTAGTTGAATCTCATTAAATAACAAACATCTAGGCTTGTCCAAAATATTGCACATAGATTATTTTTTGCTGCCTGACTGAATATTAATTCAGAAGTTCAGATGATGGTGTGAAAAAGAAAAGTTTAAGTGAAAAAAAATCGAATTAAGCCATGAATGCTTTATAAACATATTATTTCCCTTCAGTAAATCTGAACTGGTCTGCACGAAACAAATAATGCATGTGTCGTATCATGTTAGCGGTCACGTCTAAATCTGACTAAATTTGTAGGTCAGCGTGACCTCCCTGACTAGCCATTTATGAGGTTCGATTTTATTCAGTTTGTTATTTTGAGTGACTAAATAAATAAATAATGAATGTCACACAACCTTATCCTTTGACAAAAGTTCTTTGTTTTCCTACTCGCTAAAAGGCATGGCAATTTCCATTTCTGAAGTATGAATTGATGTCATTACATGTACATGCTTACAAAAGGGCCTTGTATCATTATCTGCCACTGGCTCTTCGTCCCTACTTTACTTGCTATGATAATGATTATTATCTGAAATGAGTCTTTTCTGTTCATTTATATCTTGTTTTATTGTTATTTGGTGCTCCAGAATAGAAAACAAGTTTGCTAAATAAACAACACAAAACACCATAAAAGCAAAGTTCAAGTACACAAACCCGCTTGCTTGTCTGTAATATGAACAAGGTTATCACTGTGCTACACTGGAAAGTTCTGGATGTCTCCCTGCAGGGACTTCACTTTACCCTTACAGGGAAACCACAAATTTTCAGGGAACAGTGGGGCAGGCTTTTTTTGTCAACCTCAATCAGCGCCAGCTTTCCAGAGGAGATAAGGCAGGGCAAAATGTTGCATCCTACAAACAGGCAGAGGAAGGGAGAGAATCTCTGTATGAACAGAACCACAGACTGTTGAAACTTCAGCACAGTTGCAAATTGCAAATACTCTTCTGTTAGAATGAAGATGATTTCCTTCCCCCCAAAGTGGTACTTCAGGTTCAGAGTTTGGGTTAATGCTGCACATATCACAACACGCAAGTGAACAGAGCAATTTTAGAATCTTATTTAGCAAAAACAATAGAGCTGGTGTGACAGAAGAGGATGATAGGGATAGTGTGAGATGGAGGCAGATCAACCGCTCTGGAGAGATCCTAAAAGGAGCAGCTGAAAGAAAGTCTCCCTCCAATTCATGTTAATGTCTGCTTCATTTACTGTGATGATAATTTTGGTTAAAATTGTTTAAGACTGAGACAAAGATAAACTCACTGATGAGAATGTATTCATGTTAAGTTACTGTACAGATGATGTTTCAGGATGCATGATTTAATATCAGTGGTTCATATCAGTTATCATTAGGTTGCATACTATGAACAGAACTCAGATGTCATCTAATCATGTTACTAACAAAAGATGAACCAAAACCCAAATGACTGAATAAATAACTCAAATATAAAATATTTGACCTGAGTTGTGGAAACAGCTGGTCAATCGTGTGGATGTCACACTTTGCTTCTTCACCTGCGTGCTTAAGTTGCAGTACCAGCAGGGGGCGATCATTTATTTAAAGCCAACAAGTCACTACTTACCAAGGTGTGGGCTATTCTACAAAGGGCTATTCTAAAGAATGAAGTACTTTCAAGGGTCCTTCTATGCCAGGTAAGATTAAGCTAGATGGTTGATATGTATTTACATATAAATGTATTAGTAATGTTTCCTTAAAGGTTTGCCCATGACTGTTTTCATGTTGGCTTTAAATAAATTATTGCCGTCTTCTGTTACTGCAAGGTATTGCAACTTAAGCATGTCTGTAAGTTCTCAGTCATCCAGGTCATGGTAGTCTAAGGAGCTTATGGTTGATGTTTCTTGAAGTAGTTTTCACCTTATATCCGAGAAGCTTCATCAAGTCAAAAGCCAAACGATGGAGAGACACAGGTACGAATTAAAGTTTGTTTTAGAACTGAAGAACCAGAGGTGAAATGCCTTTAAGAAATTTAAAGAAGTCAATTTGCTTTCTTTCCAAGCTCCTTAGGTAAGTTAAGCATGCGTATCCATATCACGTCTGGAGAGGCAAAGCGTGACATCCACATGATAGCCCAGCGGGTCTATTACATCCTTTTCCGTGATACTGGGTTGAGGTACAACTGCAAATACTCCTGTGCTGCGTCCCAGGTGAAGCAGAATGAATTTAATGTCTTTAAGGTATTGTTTTTAGCATAGCCTAGTTTGGGCTCTGCATAGACGCCTCAAAAATGTAACCCATTTCCAGTACATGCGTGCTGGTGATGCTCAGGGCAGAACAGTTCAACCTCGGACCGTGAATATACCAAATCCATCTGTGATGTTTCCGCTTTTATGAGCCACACAGTCATGTCTGATCTTTTTCTTTTTTTTCCATGTCAGGGTGGAGCTGTATAATAAGCAGGGGTTCTCTGTGAACTGCTGACTTGCACCATGTCAGTTCTGCTGAATAAAAATAAAGCTTTAGATAATCAATTATAGAAAGAACTTAATTTTGCAGTGAGTTAAGCAAAAGGAAATGAGAATTTTAGGATTAAAAATGTAGTTTAAAAGACTATTGAAAATCATGATCCTAAGAAAAGGGTTTTGAAGCAAAATGAACTGAATCATATGAAAAACACAAGAATTCAAGACTTTAGCCTAGCAATGATATTCTCCTTCAAACGCAGGGATTATGTAACTGTGTTCGTTTGTTTGCATGTTTTTAAGGAATCTAGCATCCAGTTTTCAAGGTCTTGTGTTCAAATTTTGTGTAATGGTAGATACGTATAACAGCTTGAGCTGCTTTAATTTTGGTGAAAATCAGGTCAAGATCACACCAAATGTGAAATCAGTGACCCTGATTGTTAGCACGCTGATGTCATCATATCATAATAAAAACAGGCTGAGGTCAGCATGTCATAATGAAACATCATAAAAAGTTTTAGTACAGCCGTTGCTCTTCAGGGTTAGTTACACCGTCTGAGTGCTCTTGTTTGGTATTTGAAATGTTGCGCGGGACATTTTATTGGCACATTTTGAGCAGCTTAGTCCCAGCTGTTTGAGTATTGTTGCTGAATATGTCCATCCCATTATAACCACAGTGTATCCATGGCTGCTTCCATTAGGATAATGCACCTCAAAGCTCAAAATAAATTGCAAACTGGTTTGAAAGTAACAGCAAGTCCAGTGTACATAGATGGCTTCCAGAGTCACCAGATCTCAATAGAGCATCTTTGGGATGTAGTGAAATGGGAGCTTTGGATCATGCATGCATGACAGGCAGGAACTGTGTGATGCTATCATGTTAGCATGAATCAAAATCTCTGAAGAATGTTTCCAGCACCTTGTTGAATCTATGCCAGAAATAACTAAGGCAGTAATGAAGGCAAACGTCTGCCCAACCCAGTAATAGTACACCACCACCACCAGTAGTAAGAACACAATGATACCTGTGGATGATATCCCAAATCTTTAGTCCATCATCCCTGTAGTAGAAGTTTGGCACAGCCTCCAGGCCACGTTCAGCAATGTCATCTGGCATACAGAGGGAGCTGTAGGTCATTGAGGACACTGACCTCTGCAGGATGGTAAACATGCCCTCTCCACCCAATACTACAAACTAGAGAACGGGCAGCTCACGGTTAGAGACAAATGTTGTACATAACACTGAAAATGAAACAATTCTTTAGTGTGCTGGTCATCGCATAAAATGTTAATGTTTTTACTGCTTACCTGAGTGAAACTGCCAGTCTCAGATATGAGACGACTTCGAGCTAAGAGGTTGACATGCGGTGAGTAGCGTGTGTGAGGTTTGAGAAGCTGAGGGGAAGAGGAAACGACATTAGCAAGACGATCATTTAATATATTGTTTGTACACTTTTTTATATAGTGAAGAAATTCATAGGTGGTATTAATATGCCATCCGTTATGGACAAATGCTTTCCACACCATTGAAATGAATGGTATAGCAAACGTCAGTTACCTTGTACAGAGGATGCACCATGGGCACGTTTCAATCTACGTGTCAGACTCTGCAACCTGGAAATCACTATGGGATGATTTTTTCCACAAGGCTAAAGCTCGGGCAGAAGGAAGGGTGTATTATTAAATTAAAGCTTACTGTCTGAATTACCTGAATAGCAATTGGCATTAGCTTATCATCAGGATCTTTGTGGAGCAGGACGAGAGGAGCCACCACCAAGTACTGCTTCTTCCCGTTGATGGTGTTTGCTTTTACTCCATCCAGACGCTTGTAGTCACACAGGAATATGTTCCCTTTCTGTTTGAAAGTTCAGGATATTGTAGAAATCTGAATATAATATCTGCTCATGTAAAAGTGAATTTATTGAAAAGATCTAACTGTGTGCTGGTGTAGTTCTTCTTCCCACCAGCAAGAGTCGCTACAGTTCTTTCATGCCAAGATTTGTTTGTTATTAGCTGTAGAGTTAGTAATGCAGCACACTTTGAGAAAAGACTGACTCAGCATGTTGTTCAGATAAACATCTGCATCCGTCCTCTTCGTTGTTTTACAGAAAGCATCGCTTGTGAGTATTTAAGTTGAACAAGAGTTAATGCAACTATATTGGCTATTATTTATGCACTTTTATGGTTAAAGGTGTACTGTATTCAGATTTACTGTCTTTCCAATGTTAGCTAGTTTAGCCAACTGATTTGCATTATCGTGTGAATATATAGGCTGAATATTGCTTATTTCTTCTGTTTGTAGTTTCACTCTGTTGATAATTGAAGGCAGCGTCAATAAAAGGGACGATACACCTGTCAGTTGTCGAGGAGTTTATCTATCTGCATAACTGTATCCAGTGTAGCAGTGAGGGCAGAATAGTGAAAAAGCGTCCTTCTACAAGACAACCTTTGGATGTTACGTCAACTCAGCTACATCAACCATGTCTGAAGCAAGACAAGATAAAGCATCATCTGTCCGTTCAGAGAAATCATATGGGTCAAAAGGTACAAGTAGGTCATCTGCCAGTATGGCCGCCCTAAACGCTCGAGCCAAAGCTGAAGCAGCACGCAAAAGAGCTGAATACGCTAAAAAGGAAATCGAAATGCAAGTTAAGAAAGCAGAGCTTAAAGTAGAGGAAACACGTCTAGAGGCCACATTACAAGCCCTCCAACAAGAACGTGACGCGGAAGCGGCACACGCCGAAGCAATAGTTTTTGAAACAGCAGTCAATGATCTTGAAGAAGAACAGATCTTGAAGAAGAAGATGGCGCCGGTGAGGTCGGCTGCCGTCACGACTGCTCCGACCACTTTTTCTTTGTCTTTGTTTTTTAAGTTAGTTTTCAGCGTTTCTAAATCGGCAAAATCATCACCATTGGGTACATTAGGTATGACAGTGACACTCTTGTTTCTATTGGTATACAATGTACTCACAATTCGAAGTTTTTAACTCCGGATCCGAGCTGGCCGAGTGAGATCTCGAGGGAGAACAAAGGGAAGCGGTGGCGGCCTAGAGGGAAGCGAGCCGGCGTCAGGAACAGGCTGAGAGCTCGTGCACACCGCACACCTCTGCCTAGCATCCTGCTCGCCAACGTCCAGTCACTGGAGAACAAGCTTGACGACCTCAGGGCCAGGATAAAGTTCCAGAGAGACATTCGGGACTGCAATCTCCTCTGCTTCACCGAGACATGGCTGAACCCAGCGGTGCCGGACCACGCCATCCAGCCGGCCGAGTTCTTCTCGGTTCACCGCATGGACAGGACAAATTTGGCAAATCTGATCACGCCGCCATCTTCCTCATGCCAAAATACAAACAAAGGCTGAAACAGGAAGTTCCGGTTCAGAGGAAGGTCGCGCGCTGGACGGATCAATCGGTGGCCGCGTTACAGGACGCACTCGATGACGCAGACTGGGGCATGTTCAGAAACAGCTCCGACGATGACGTCAACGTGTTTACGGAAGCGGTTGTGGGATTCATCGGGAAACTAGCGGATGATACCGTGGAGACAAAGACTATCACAACGTTTCCCAACCAGAAGCCGTGGGTGGATAAAACCATCCGCGACACTCTGAGATCCCGCACCGCTGCCTACAACACGGGACTCATGACGGGGGACATGGACCCGTACAAAGCCGCGTCATATAACGTGCGGAGGGCGGTGAAAGAGGCGAAGCAGCGCTACGGGAGGAAACTAGAGTCACAACTCCAACAGAGTGACTCTAGGAGCCTGTGGCGGGGACTAAGGACAATAACGGACTATAAAGCACCAACAACCGGTATGACGAACGCGGCCGTGACTTTGGCAGACGAGCTGAACACTTTCTATGCTCGCTTCGAGGCTGCAGCTAAGGTCTCCAACAATGCTAGTGTTAGCGGCGCTAACGGCTGCAGACAGGAAGATACTGCCAGCACCGGAAACGTGCTCGTCATCTCCGAGCATGAAGTAAGGAGAGCCTTCAAGAGAGTGAACACCAGGAAAGCAGCAGGACCAGACGGCATCCCAGGTCGTATCCTAAGAGACTGCGCATACCAGCTAGCTCCTGTGTTCACTGAGATATTCAACATCTCTCTATCTCAGTCGGTGATCCCCACATGCTTCAAAGAGTCCATCATTGTTCCTGTCCCGAAGAAACCCCACCCTGCTTCTCTCAATGACTATCGCCCTGTAGCCCTCACCTCAGTAGTGATGAAGTGCTTTGAACGCCTGGTCAGAGACTTCATCATTTCTTCACTACCAGACACACTGGACCCACTACAGTTCGCTTACCATCCAAATCGTTCCAAAGACGATGCCATCTCTCATCTCCTCCACACATCACTCACTCACTTGGACACTAGAAGGGGGAATTATGTTAAAATGCTCTTCATAGACTACAGCTCTGCATTTAACACCATAATTCCCTCCACACTCACCACCAAGCTGGAGCATCTGGGACTCAGCTCATCTATGTGTCAGTGGATCTCCAACTTCCTAACTGGCAGACCACAGGCAGTAAGGATGGGCGGACATGTCTCAGCCTCCACCACTCTCAGCACTGGAGCCCCCCAGGGGTGTGTTCTGAGCCCCCTGCTGTACTCTTTGTACACATATGACTGTGTGGCCACTACCAGCTCCACCACCATCATCAAGTTTGCTGACGACACCGTCGTGGTGGGCCTGATCTCTGATAACAACGAGACGGCCTACCTGAAGGAGATTAGGAATCTGGAGAACTGGTGCCAGAGGAACAACCTCCTTCTAAACATCAGTAAGACAAAGGAGCTGATAGTGGACTTCAGCACTAAGCAGGAGAGGAACTACCAGACCCCCGTCATCAACGAGTGCCCAGTGGAGAGAGTGGACAGCTTCAAATACCTCGGAGTTCACATCACGCAGGACCTGTCATGGTCCTGTCACATCAACACCGTGGTGAAAAAGGCCCGACAGCGTCTCTACCACCTCAGACGCTTGAGAGACTTCCAACTGCCCTCCAAGGTGCTCAGGAACTTTTACTCGTGCACCATAGAGAGCATCCTGGCGGGAAACATCTTAACCTGGTTCGGGAACAGCACCATGCAGGACAGACGAGCTCTACAGAGGGTTGTGCGGTCAGCTGAGCGCACCATCCGCTCCGAGCTCCCTGACCTGCACTCAATCTACAGCAGGCGGTGCTGGACCAAGGCCAGGAAGATCGTGAAGGACCTCAGCCATCCCAACAACAGACTGTTCTCTCTGTTGAGGTCAGGAAAGCGATTCCGCTCCCTGAAGACCAACACAGAGAGACTGAGGAGGAGCTTCTTCCCGCAGGCGATACGGTCTCTCAATCACACCACCACACAGTACTGACCCACACATATGGTTCTTACACACACACTGGACTTTATGGACTTTGTTTTTGCACAACACTGGTCACTATATTCTTCATTTCCAGTTAATACTTGTACAGCTGCTGTTATTGTGTATATATTTATTTATATTTAGATTTCTTCATACATTCTTATATAGTTCTATATTGTGTATTGTGTATTTTGTTGTACAGTTATTTTATTTTCAACTTTAATTTATATATTTTATCTTATTCTTCCCAGTTAAATTTACCCTTCATTCTAATTTGTGTTGTACAGTTATTTCATTTTTAACCTTAATTTATATTTTATTCCTTCCTAGTTAAATTTACCCTTTTTAATTTTTCATATTTTTTATATATCTTATTCATAGCCTTTCCTTTTTTGTTTTCTTTAGGTCACGAGCAGTTGTCCAAGCATTTCACTACATATCGTACTGTGTATGACTGTGTACGTGACAAATAAAATTTGAATTTGAATTTGAATTTGAACACGTGAGTGTACCTCAAAGGGTTGACACTTTGGAACGCACCTTTAACTATGTGAAAGACCAGCTCATCATCAAAGACAGCACAAGCCCAATTGGCCATACCGAGTATAATTCAATGCCTGCACCAAATGTCACATTCCTCACGCCAAAACAAGAGCCAACCAGGTCGGACACCTTAAAGGAATATGTCCTTCAACCTCTGAGTACTGACAAAGGAGAAAAACTCCCCTATGCTATGCAAGAAAAATGGATGAACTATGGTTCTAAATACAAAGAGGACCATTGCGTGTCATTTCCACCATTCTCTGCATTTGTGGCCTTCATCAGTAGAGAAGCAAAAATGCGCAACGACCCCAGCTTTAGGCAGTCTGTGCCACCTCCTCCTGCCCTTTCAAAGACGAATAAACTTTACGAAAAACACGCTAAAAGAGAACCTATCTCAGTCATCAGAACCGAAGTTGTCAGTACGGAGCCGAAATCAACTCCTACAAACATTGAGGACCCAAATAAGGAATGTCCTATCCACAAAAGACCTCATGCTCTCAAAAAATGCAGAGCATTCAGGGAAATGCCACTGGAGGAGCGAAAGGCCTATCTCAAGAAAAACATGATATGCTTCAGATGCTGTGCTTCTACAAACCACCAGGCAAAGACATGTAAGTCAGAAATACATTGTACAGAATGTGATTCAAAATTACACATTACAGCTCTTCATCCGACTGGCATCAACGACTACTGCAACAGCTACTATTGCAGAGCCGGTAACAGTTGACGGCGGGGAGCGCAATGCAGCACGGCCCACAGCTATCTCGACATGCACACAAGTATGTGGAAGTGAATTTGAAAGTCACTCATGTGCCAAGATCTGCCTTGTGTTCATTTACCCAAAGAACTCACCTGAAAAGAAACTTAAGGCCTATGCCATCCTAGACGACCAAAGCAACAGGTCACTCGCAAAATCATCGGTTTTTGACACATTTGGCATCACAAGAAACTCATTTCCATATAAATTGAGAACCTGTGCTGGATTGGAGGAAGTGACAGGGAGGAGAGCTTTTAACTTCATTGTGGAATCGGCAGATTGCACGTCACGTCTTGAGCTCCAGACACTTATCGAGTGTGATATGCTACCCGACAATCGCAGTGAGATTCCCACAGCTGAAGCTGCTCGAAACCACACCCACCTTCAGGAAATCGCAACCGAAATCCCGGCTCTCGACCAGAGTGCTCAGATCCTGCTGCTCATTGGAAGGGACGTTATTCAAGCACACAAAGTTCTCGACCAGCGCAATGGACCTCCAAATGCGCCATTTGCACAGAAACTAGCTCTTGGATGGGTGATCATTGGCAACGTTTGCCTGGGTGGAGCTCACAAACCCGTGCGTGCTAACATTTTCAAAACGAACATCTTAGACAATGGTCGTCCAAGTCACTTCCTTCCATGCAAAAATGCCATTCAGGTAAAGGAAAGTTTCAACTCGCAAGGCTACAACAAGGTCAACACCCCAATGCGAAGAAAGCACTCTTCGATTGGAGAAACAGTTTTCAAACAAACAAGTTTGGACGAGAGCCTCGGCTACTCACAGGAGGAAAGGGCCTTTTTACAGATAATGGATAAGGAAGTCTACCAGGACAGTGCTAACAGTTGGGTCGCGCCACTACCTTTTCGTTCACCCAGGCCACGGCTGCCGAACAATAAGCGGCAGGCTATGCAACGCCTTACATCGGTACGCCACATGCTGAACAAACGCCCTCAGGTAAAAGGTCAGTTTACAGACTTTATGCAAACTTTGTTTGACAATGGCCATGCTGAGATAGCGCCACCACTCACTAAAGAAGAAGAGTGCTGGTACCTCCCCTTCTTCGGCGTGTACCACCCGCGCAAACCGGAACAAATACGCATTGTCTTCGACTCAAGCGCACAACACAATGGAGTATCCCTCAACGATGTTCTTCTTACTGGGCCCAACCTCAACAATAGCTTGTTGGGTGTGTTGATGCGACTCCGTGAAGAAAAGGTGGCAGTCACAGCCGATATCAAACAAATGTTCCATTGCTTCGTGGTCAGGGAGGACCACCGGAACTTTTTGAGATTCCTCTGGCACCAAAACAATGACATGGATCAACCGATCGTGGAATACAGAATGACTGTACATGTCTTTGGCAACAGCCCGTCGCCCGCGGTTGCAACTTACGGACTCAGAAGGGCATCAGAGGACCGAGACAAGCAAGACATCACTACACAACATCTGGTGGAACGACATTTTTACGTAGATGATTGTCTTGCCTCCTTCCAATCAAGTACTGATGCCATTGTTGTTATGCAAAACGCTCAAGACACTATGGCTTCATCTAATCTGAGGCTACACAAGATTGCATCCAATGATGTGGACGTAATGAAAGCATTCCACAAAAACGATCTAGCCAAAGGTCTAAAAGACCTCGACTTAGGAGCTGACATTCCACCTATGCAAAGAAGCCTTGGAATAAGCTGGGACATTGCAACAGACAAATTCACGTTTCAAGCGTCCACTGCTGAGAAGCCCTATACCCGCAGAGGGGTACTTTCAGTTGTCAACAGTCTGTTTGACCCTCTCGGGTTTGCAGCTCCGGTCAGCATCAAAGGCAGAGCTCTCCTTAGAGAACTTTCCACAGACATATGTCAATGGGATGATCCACTCCCAGAAAAGTTGCTCCAAGAGTGGAGTGCATGGAAAGAGTCCCTGAAACTTCTCGAAGAAGTCAGAATACCGAGAATGTACACCTCTATATCCTTCAATGGTGCAGAAAAAAGGGAGCTCTGTATATTCTGTGACGCGTCTACAAAAGCTATCGCTGCAGTAGCCTATGTCAAGCTAACAGACTCAGAAGGCAACAATGAACTGGGATTCATGTTTGGCAAAGCAAAACTCGCACCGCAGCAAGAAATAACAATCCCCAGGCTCGAGCTATGTGCAGCTGTTCTTGCTGTCGAGATTGCTGACATTATCACAGAGGAAATTGATGTTCCCTTCCATTCTACAAGATTTTTCACAGACAGCAGAGTGGTACTTGGATACATACAGAATGAATCCAGACGATTCTACGTCTATGTATGCAATCGCGTACAGGGGATTTGAAAATCGTCCAACCCAGAGCAGTGGAACTACGTTCCAACAGAGCTTAACCCAGCCGACATAGCTTCAAGATCAATCCCAGCTAGTGCACTCTCATCAAGCACATGGCTCAAAGGACCAGATTACCTACTGAGAGCAACTCCTGAAGTGACTAAACATACCTTTGAACTAGTCAATCCTGAATCAGATCCTGAGATCCGTCCAACAGTGACATCACTTTCAACCAATGTCGTGGCTTCTTTCCTCGAAACGAGACGATTTGCGTCTTTCTCTACTTGGGGGTCACTGTTGAGAGCAATAGCAAGGCTCATTCATATTGCAAGGTGTTACAGGAATAGCACTCCCCCAAAAGGGTGTCATGGCTGGCATATCTGCAAAAGTCTTAGTCCAGAAGATTACAGTAAGGCAAAGAGCGTTGTTCTGAGTGGTCTTCAACACGAGGTTTACCCTGACATCTTCACATGTCTTCAAGCCCAAAAAGACATTCCAAAACAGAGCCTTCTCAGAAAACTCTCTCCTTTCAAAGACAATGCAGACTGTCTCAGGGTTGGTGGTCGCCTTTCACAAGCCAGCATGGAAAGCGACGAAGCACACCCCATTATCATCCCAGGCAACCACCATTTAACTACTTTACTAATCCGACACTACCACCAACAGGTGCAGCACCAGGGGCGCCATTTCACAGAGGGAGCCATGAGATCCGCTGGCTTCTGGATTGTTGGTGGGAAACGGAGCATCAGTTCAGTCATCCACCACTGTGTAATTTGCCGCAAGCTCAGGTGGAACACAGAAACGCAAAAAATGTCAGACTTACCCATCGAT
Organism: Mchenga conophoros; assembly: GCF_057382185.1. Taxonomy (NCBI): domain Eukaryota; kingdom Metazoa; phylum Chordata; class Actinopteri; order Cichliformes; family Cichlidae; genus Mchenga; species Mchenga conophoros. The sequence continues at coordinate 493,594 of NC_140531.1, read as the reverse complement.
CGTGTGACAGTCTGCCCCCCGTTCACTTACGTCGGAGTTGACGTCTTTGGACCGTGGACAATAAGCTCTCGGAGAACAAGAGGAGGCCTTGCTAGCAGTAAATGCTGGGCCGTCATCTTCACCTGCTTGGGCATCAGGGCCATTCATGTTGAGGTCATCGAGACGATGGAGTCGTCTAGTCTTATCAATGCTCTGAGACGATTCATCTCTATCCGAGGACCAGTAAAGCAGCTGAGGTCCGACTGTGGGACCAACTTTCTGGGAGCGTGCAAGGAGCTCGGAATAACTTCAAAACACTGCGGCAACCAGGAAATTCAAGACTTTTTATCCAAGAATGAATGCACATGGATCTTCAACCCTCCTCATAGTTCTCATATGGGAGGAAGTTGGGAGCGCATGATCGGCATCGTGAAGCGCATACTGGACTCTATGCTAACTGTCAACTCAGTTCGCCTGTTGACCCATGAGGTTCTCGTTACCCTTCTAGCAGAGGTAACCGCTATTGTAAACTCTCGACCGCTACTACCAGTCTCATCAGATCCAGATTGCCCCCTTCTTCTTACGCCTGCTACCCTCCTTACGCAGAAAACTGGATTACCACCTACACCACCCGGACACTTTGACAATAAAGATATGTTCGGACGCCAATGGAGACAAGTGCAACATCTTTCAAATGTCTTCTGGCACCGTTGGAAAACACAGTACCTGCCGACACTCCAAGAGCGAAGAAAATGGCAATCTGTGAGTCAAAACCTTCAAAAGGGAGATCTAGTTCTTCTAAAGGACAGTCGAGCTAAAAGAAACCACTGGCCCATGGGGGTGGTTGTTGAGACCTTTCCTAGCCAAGACGGACATGTCAGAAAGATTGAGGTAAAGGTCACTTCTGGAGGAATATCTAAAACCTTCTTAAGACCAGTGACAGAGACTGTACTCCTGCTGCGAAATACTAATAGAGACATTGATCCTTAAAGATGGTGATGACATCCAATAGATGTCAGACGGGGAGTGTGCTGGTGTAGTTCTTCTTCCCACCAGCAAGAGTCACTACAGTTCTTTCATGCCAAGATTTGTTTGTTATTAGCTGTAGAGTTAGTAATGCAGCACACTTTGAGAAAAGACTGACTCAGCATGTTGTTCAGATAAACATCTGCATCCATCCTCTTCGTTGTTTTACAGAAAGCATCGCTTGTGAGTATTTAAGTTGAACAAGAGTTAATGCAACTATATTGGCTATTATTTATGCACTTTTATGGTTAAAGGTGTACTGTATTCAGATTTACTTTCTTTCCAATGTTAGCTAGTTTAGCCAACTGATTTGCATTATCGTGTGAATATATAGGCTGAATATTGCTTATTTCTTCTGTTTGTAGTTTCACTCTGTTGATAATTGAAGGCAGCGTCAATAAAAGGGACGATACACCTGTCAGTTGTCGAGGAGTTTATCTATCTGCATAACTGTATCCAGTGTAGCAGTGAGGGCAGAATAAACTGATACAAGAAAAAATTCTTTCTCCTTTTGCATAAGAGACAGTCACCTTCATTTCATCTGCAAGGGTGCACTGGCCATGGGGAAAGACCATGTCATCAGTGACAGGGAAGTTACTGGGCAGGGCTGTACAAAGCTGAATCAACATGGGGTTGACACCATTTAGAAACTGGTAGCCAAAGAAAGCATCCTCTTTCCAGTGTTCATGAACATATTCTGTGAAAAAGAAACAAATTCAATTTCTGACTTCATGTCTTAAATGTTATATCAAATATAAAAAAAGGTAAGACCTTTCTGTAAATGTGTTGATACACATTCTTTACATGTTTAAACACTTATCATTAATGTAAAATAGGGCTTCACATTCTTCCAAGATCAGATTAAAAAACAACAACAAATGAACACATACTGCCATTAGTCATTATGCTAGCAGCTTATTCTAGGAATAATTTTAGAGTAACAGCTAAGTACATATTATTGTTCATACAGTACAAGGACTCCATTATGCTATGATGTTAATTACCTGATATGTCAGTCTTTTTGCAGCACAACACTCGATTGATGCTGTCAATATTATCCCACTTCTTCTTACAGTTATCCAGTCCCTTCAGCTTCAGCTCAGTCAGTCTGAAACAGAAGAGCACATTTATTTAACTTGATTGTGATACTTAATATACTTTTGATAAGTAAAGAGAGACACATGTTTGTTTCTTGTGTATTTGTTCTATAATATTAGAACTTCACCCTGTGGAAGCAGTGAAGAAAAACTGAATTTTTGGTGAAGGAGAACTGAACCTCCTATGGCAGTGACGATGGGTCTTTTGCCTTCATGGAGTGAGGTATTTTCTCTGCATATGCATCTCAGCTGTTGAAACAAAGCAACAGCAGAATAATGAGGATGTTAATTGCAGTAAGACATGATTTTCTCTGCAACATATGCAATAGTTTAATTTTTTTTAAATTAATCCCAGCAACTTCGAGAAATGTTGAGGAGGTAATTTAGCCATTTAAATCAGCTGTGATGGGTCAAGGACACATCTAAAACCTAAAAAGGCTGTAACATTTTAGGAGTTATATAATAATTAATCAGTTGAAAAAAAGAATAGAAACACAAAGTTTACACATATATATACATATACAGTGGGGCAAAAAAGTATTTAGTCAGCCACCGATTGTGCAAGTTCCCCCACTTAAAATGATGACAGAGGTCAGTAATTTGCACCAGAGGTACACTTCAACTGTGAGAGACAGAATGTGAAAAAAAAAAATCCATGAATCCACATGGTAGGATTTGTAAAGAATTTATTCGTAAATCAGGGTGGAAAATAAGTATTTGGTCAATAACAAAAATACAACTCAATACTTTGTAACATAACCTTTGTTGGCAATAACAGAGGTCAAACGTTTACTATAGGTCTTTACCAGGTTTGCACACACAGTAGCTGGTATTTTGGCCCAGTCCTCCATGCAGATCTTCTCGAGAGCAGTGATGTTTTGGGGCTGTCGCCGAGCAACACGGACTTTCAACTCCCGCCACAGATTTTCTATGGGGTTGAGGTCTGGAGACTGGCTAGGCCACTCCAGGACTTTCAAATGCTTCTTACGGAGCCACTCCTTTGTTGCCCGGGCGGTGTGTTTTGGATCATTGTCATGTTGGAAGACCCAGCCTCGTTTCATCTTCAAAGTTCTCACTGATGGAAGGAGGTTTTGGCTCAAAATCTCACGATACATGGCCCCATTCATTCTGTCCTTAACACGGATCAGTCGTCCTGTCCCCTTGGCAGAAAAACAGCCCCATAGCATGATGTTTCCACCCCCATGCTTCACAGTAGGTATGGTGTTCTTGGGATGCAACTCAGTATTCTTCTTCCTCCAAACACGACGAGTTGAGTTTATACCAAAAAGTTCTACTTTGGTTTCATCTGACCACATGACATTCTCCCAATCCTCTGCTGTATCATCCATGTGCTCTCTGGCAAACTTCAGATGTGCCTGGACATGCACTGGCTTCAGCAGCGGAACACGTCTGGCACTGCGGGATTTGATTCCCTGCCGTTGTAGTGTGTTACTGATGGTGACCTTTGTTACTTTGGTCCCAGCTCTCTGCAGGTCATTCACCAGGTCCCCCCGTGTGGTTCTGGGATCTTTGCTCACCGTTCTCATGATCATTTTGACCCCACGGGATGAAATCTTGCGTGGAGCCCCAGATCGAGGGAGATTATCAGTGGTCTTGTATGTCTTCCATTTTCTGATGATTGCTCCCACAGGTGATTTTTTCACACCAAGCTGCTTGCCTATTGTAGATTCACTCTTCCCAGTCTGGTGCAGGTCTACAATACTTTTCCTGGTGTCCTTCGAAAGCTCTTTGGTCTTGGCCATGGCGGAGTTTGGAGTCTGACTGTTTGAGGCTGTGGACAGGTGTCTTTTATACAGATGATGAGTTCCGCTGCTGAAGCCAGTGCATGTCCAGGCACATCTGAAGTTTGCCAGAGAGCACATGGATGATACAGCAGAGGATTGGGAGAATGTCATGTGGTCAGATGAAACCAAAGTAGAACTTTTTGGTATAAACTCAACTCGTCGTGTTTGGAGGAAGAAGAATACTGAGTTGCATCCCAAGAACACCATACCTACTGTGAAGCATGGGGGTGGAAACATCATGCTATGGGGCTGTTTTTCTGCCAAGGGGACAGGACGACTGATCCGTGTTAAGGACAGAATGAATGGGGCCATGTATCGTGAGATTTTGAGCCAAAACCTCCTTCCATCAGTGAGAACTTTGAAGATGAAACGAGGCTGGGTCTTCCAACATGACAATGATCCAAAACACACCGCCCGGGCAACAAAGGAGTGGCTCCGTAAGAAGCATTTGAAAGTCCTGGAGTGGCCTAGCCAGTCTCCAGACCTCAACCCCATAGAAAATCTGTGGCGGGAGTTGAAAGTCCGTGTTGCTCGGCGACAGCCCCAAAACATCACTGCTCTCGAGAAGATCTGCATGGAGGACTGGGCCAAAATACCAGCTACTGTGTGTGCAAACCTGGTAAAGACCTATAGTAAACGTTTGACCTCTGTTATTGCCAACAAAGGTTATGTTACAAAGTATTGAGTTGTATTTTTGTTATTGACCAAATACTTATTTTCCACCCTGATTTACGAATAAATTCTTTACAAATCCTACCATGTGGATTCATGGTTTTTCTTATTTTTTTTTCACATTCTGTCTCTCACAGTTGAAGTGTACCTCTGGTGCAAATTACTGACCTCTGTCATCATTTTAAGTGGGGGAACTTGCACAATCGGTGGCTGACTAAATACTTTTTTGCCCCACTGTACAACAAAACTAGAATTTAAAAATGATTCTACAAAGAAATGTAGAAAGCGCACGTTAGCTAAAATAAAGCTTTAGACAGAATTTATGATGTTAATATTATACCAGACACCAAATAGCTGTTCCATAAATAAATAAATAAATGAACAAAAAAAAAACTTTTATTGTGTTAAGGCATAAAAGCATAAAACAGTGCTTATTTTTGGTGATTAAAACAAAGGTCAAGGACTAATTCAATAACAGAATAACAATGCTTGTTGATTTGGGAGTAATGCAATATATTTTTAATGAATAAAACAAATCTGTGTGGGAGAAACACAACAAAACATTAAAATAATGAAAATATAAGCAATGTAATTTGGTAAAGTTTTAGTAAGACTCTGGCTCAGAGCAGACACTCTCATAGAGTGATGAAAATGTTACCCAGACATATTTCAACAGATAAGTAAAAATCGCAAATCAGCATACAATGATCAGAAGCAGTAAGTTCGTTGCGCCATTTCATCAGTAAAACTCAGAACTTGCATTTCTTTCCCTGCTTTCGCTTGAAAAGCTAAATTTGTCTTCTTATCTTCTAATATTCAAATGGCCACACTGTTTTCTACCACTGCTGGATCCATGTAGGTGTATGGCACGTTTAAGTGCTTGTTTCTGGCTTTGATGACTCCACTCAAAATTTCAAGCTCCGTCTGAAAATCCTTTAATATCTTGCGAGGAATCTCCTCAGTGAAGTGGTCCTCTGGGTACTGGCCAAGAGGGACCTAATGAGAACAGTGATACATTTAGTTTTTCTTCAACAACATTCAAATTTTTGTCAAAATAACTCAAAATTATTCACAAAAATTTACTGTAAACATAATTTCTGACATTCTTAATGAAATCTTTGCTCCTTACAAAGTCACTGGACTGCTTGCTGAGGAGCCACACGGTGGCCATGGCCTGAACTGTTACGTTGACATCAGGGAAGGTCGCCAACATCGTGGCCTCGCTTGTCGTCCCCTTTTTGGTCGGTGGGGGGAGTTGCAGGGAGATGGGAGTGTTGGGCATCCAGCCAGCATAGTCAAACTGTATTTAATGAATAAGTAAAGGATTTACTAAGATTAAAAAGCATAGTTTTTAATTCTGTCTTTGTTTTTTAATATTGTTGTTACCTTCCTGCTGTTGTATGGTATTATTCATACAATTATTTACATTTTCCCTTTGCATGACAATGAGTTCATTTGATTTTGGGAGAAATGTTTCATAAGCTACAACTTGTCAGTAACATGACTGACTATAAAAAGAGCGTCTTAGGGAGGCATGTGATGTTTTTTATGTTCTATTGTGAATAAAATTAGGGTTTTTGAGATTTGCAGACCATTACATTGATCGTGTTTTTATTGACATTGTAAACTGTGCCATTTTTTTCATTATTGGGATAATATAAGAACTCACCTGTCCACTGTTCACAGCTGCATGCTGGGCTGAGCAGGTGTAGATCACCATGGTGACAAACTTGATCAACTCAGTCACACTGGTAAATGTCTGAGGAATTCCTGAAATAACAGCATCATTCCTTTAGGTTTAGGTTGCAATATATAGTATGGAGAAATCACCACTATCATCATAATAATTGAAGATAGTAATTGAAACTCACCTGTTTCTGCTTGAGAAAGGAACCCATGTTCAAAAATGTCCAAAATCCACTTCTGAAGTTCAGAGTCCTCCTGGACCTCACGGTCACTCTTGTAGTAGTAGCCGAGCATTCCCTGCACAGACCTTTGAGAAATGGGAATACACTGTGTAAAACATGTTTTTATTATTTGTACACAAACTGCTCCAGGATTATTTAAATAATAAAAAATTGTATTTGCCCTAATTCTTTTGTTTCAAAAACTACATAAAAATAAATGGCACAAAGTACCTTGTCCTGATTAAAAATAGGGAGGTTACAGGTTCACGATCAACACACCAAGTGTTTATAATTTAACTTAGTGAAGGTAGGCTTCTGTAAGTAGCAGACACATCTCTCAGTTTAGAGGCATTTTAGTTTCAACAGAAATCTAAATGTTGTTTAATAAGATCAAGGCAGGCTGTACATGTGGTGACAGCTACTGATATACAAAGGGACATAACTTGTTTAAACATACACTATTAAAGAACAGGCTCAGGATACTCTTGCAAAACAGATCTCATAAGTTTTACTTGTTGGTCAATGAAGGTTAAAAAACAGACTAACCGAAAAAACTGATGCAAGGAAAATGTTGGCAAAGACTAGAAGAAGAGGTGTTATGCAAGCCACACTCAAATGTGACATTCACAAAAGAAAGCTTTTGCAATAAAACAAAGAAATCTAGTTAAAAAAGGTACATAGAAAAGGTGTAACGTATCTGTCTTTTTCTGTCCACATTGGAGATTTGAAATAATATTAATGACAATGATAACAAATCGGTTAGCCAGCACAAAGACATCTCTTAATTCAATTCCTTCACCAATGAAGACCATAAATACAAAAAACAAAAAGCAAACAGACAATGAGACCAATGCTTTACACCATGTGCTTTACACGCTGTGCAAAGAAATTGTCATTGTTGTCTTTTGCAAAGGAAAGTTTGTTATTACTGTGTGCTCAAATATATGACTTTACAGGAGGCTTTTATTTATTGATTTTCATATTTTAACCAGCCAATACTGTGGAGAAAGACCAGATCAGTTTTTTATGCTGATTTAAGATAGGATGACCCATTATTTACAAACTCTGAATTGTTGCAGCTTGATGGCATCATTAGGAGAAAATCAAAATCAAAAGAAAAGAAAGTGTGGTACCTGTGGATGATATCCCAAACCTTTAGTCCATCATCCCTGTAGTAGAAGTTTGGCACAGCCTCCACGCCACGTTCAGCAATGTCATCAGGTATGCAGAGGGAGCTGTAGGTTAATGAGGACACTGACCTCTGTAGGATGGTGAACATGCCCTCTCCACCTGATGATGCAAACTAGAGAATGGGTAGCTCACAGTTAGAGACAAATGTTGTACATGACACTGAAAAAGAAAAACAATTCTTAAGGTAAAGGTCTAGTGAGTGTGTATGGTGTTATTTTTGTGCCTCTACTCTGAGCGCATTACAAAAAGAGAAAAAAAAAGTGTTGTTGTTGCATTTTGAGAAGAAAAATATTTTTGATTGAAGAAAAGTTTAATTTGAGTGAACAAAATTCATTGCTGTGTGCAAGAAATGCATTTCAGTGTTTGCTATTATCCATTTACACACACAATAACAGCCACTCGGTTGTTGGCATTTGCTCTTGCTCAGATCTCTGCTCTGTCTGCTGACGGACATCTGTAGGCCTGCTCTCAGTGCGTATGTGCCACAAAACAAACCAATCACAGACTTGGATGCAAAAATTCTGATTGGCTGTTTTGGTCTCCAATCAGCTCGCTAGCCACAGCATTCCAGAAACACTGTCCAAAGTGTAGCTAAATCCAATAGAGTGGTTTGGTTTAAACTAGATTAAAACCAACAATGGACTTAAAACATTTTATATTTTCAAATAAAATAACATACTTATCACACATACTGCATGCAGCAGTTAATTTTGTTTGGTCAAATTAAACTTTTCTCCGCTCAAAGTAATTTTCTCCCTAAAATTCAACATTTGCACTTGCGGAAACAGTTTTTACGCCATAAGTGTGCTGGTCGTACTGCATACCTGAGTGAAATTGCCAGTGTCAGAAATTAGAAGACGCCGAGCTAAGACGTTGATCTGCATAGTGTAGCGCGTGTGAGGATTGAGGAGCTGCGGGAAAGAGGGAACTCGGTTAGTGACATGATTGGGGCAACACTTCATTTTATTGTCCACAACCAGCCATTATGGACAAATGCTTTCCACACCACTGAAATAATGGCATAAAACAAACTGAAGTTTCAGCAAACGTCAGTTACCTTGTACAGAGGATGCACCATGGGCACATTGCGCAGCAGTGACACTGCAAAAACCTCAGCCAGCAAGTGCGTGCGCAGAAGGTGAACATTGAGCTGATGCTCATTGAAATCTGCACTTCTTACAAAAATCTTGGCGATCAACCAGTCGTACTCAGAATCAGTAGGAAGAAAGATCGGATTGTCATCTGATGGAGTCTGCTTCAGCTACAGAAGGACAGGGCAGAGTAGTCATTTGATACAGATGATCAAGTATGCTCCTAAAATCAATTACTGATCAAGACTGATGAAATTTCAGTTCCTGTTCTATGTTTGACAAGTTTATCTTTAAAGTTTGATACTCTGCTGATCCCTTATGGGGAATTTCCACTGAATCCTTTCTGAACAGCTTTACATGATGCTTTTAATTAGCTTTTAATTAGTTTTTACTGATGCTATCTCTCTCTGCTCAGTAAATATGTTGCATCTGTGTGAGTGTATTGTACAGAATGAACTGGGAAGGCTGTTTGTGATTTTGGCGCCATAAATGAAACTGACTTGATTTATGTACGTGTCAGACTCTGCATTCAGCAATCTGGATACTGCTATGGGATGAACTTTCACAAGGCTAAGGCTCAGCAAAAACACTTCACAGCTGGTGTTCAGATATGGTACTAGCTATGGTTGCAAATAGAATATCCTTATATTTTGATTTTACAATGACGTTGTACATGAACAATTGCTTTACACATTAACAGGTGTGCTATCTCTACTGATGAGCTGATAAATACACGAACTTAAACCTTACTGTCTGAATTACCTGAATGGCAATCGGCATTAGCTTATCATGAGGATCTTTGTGGAGCAGGACGAGAGGAGCCATCAAGTACTGCTTCTTCCCATTGATGGTGTTTGCTTTTACTCCATCCAGACGCTTGTAGTCACACAGGAATATGTTCCCTTTCTGTTTGAAAGTTCAGGATATTGCAACAGTGTGGATATAATATTTAGTCAGTGACTGTACAAGTACAATTATTTGACAAAAAATCAATTTATTATAAAGAATTCAGATGATCACCTTCATTTCATCTGCCAGGCTGCACTGGCCATGGGGAAAGACCATGTCATCAGTGACAGGGAAGTTACTGGGCAGGGCTGTACAAAGCTGAATCAACATGGGGTTGACACCATTTAGAAACTGGTAGCCAAAGAAAGCATCCTCTTTCCAGTGTTCATGAACATATTCTGTGAAAAAGAGACATTTAACTTATTATTTTTGAAACTGTGAGCTACTAAATTCTGCTAAATTTCTGAATTAATGTCAGAAGTTCAGGGTCTGAGAGTCTTCATTACGTGAACTGTAAAAGAAAAGTCCGATTTCTCTGGTAAGAATATAGATGGTTTACAGAACAGGCTGCCCAATATTCAGCTCATTATTGCATAGAGTGCATACTGTATAAGGACTCCAATATGCTATGATGTTAGTACAGTACCTGATATTTCAGTCTTTTTGCAGCAAAACACTCGATTGATGCTGTCAATATTATCCCACTTCTTCTTACAGTTATCCAGTCCCTTCAGCTTCAGCTCAGTCAGTCTGAAACAGAAGAGCACATTTATTTAACTTCATTATGATACTTAATATACTTTTGATAAGTAAAGAGAAAAATATGGTAAATGGTAAATGGCCTGTATTTGTATAGCACTTTACTAGTCCCTAAGGACCCCAAAGCGCTTTACACTATACACAATCATCCACACATTCACACACACATTCACACACTGGTGATGGCAAGCTACTGTATAGCCACAGCCGCCCTGGGGCACAGTGACAGAGGAGTAAAGAGTAAAGAGAAAAATATGTATAACAGAACTTCACCCTGTGGAAGCAGTGTAGAGAAACTCTTTAGTTTTGGTGAAGGAGAACTGAACCTCATACGGGAGTGAAAATAGGTTTTCTGCCTTCATGGAGTGAGGTATTTTCTCTGCATATGCATCCCAGCTGATGAAACGAAGAAACAGCGATGATGAGGAAGTTAGTTACAGTATGACATGATATACTTTTTATCTGCAACATATGCAATAGTTTAATTTCTTTTAATTAATCCCAGCAGACAAAGAATATGCTGCAATGCTTAATTTAATGCTTAAATATATTTAAGCTTTAGGTTTAGTATTAGGATATTCAGCTATAACTGGACAGCATTTGTATTCTAGTTTCAGGAGCTGTAAGGCTAAAATGTGTATAAGCTCTGAATTCTCACCGATAGTCTTCCTCTCGCTGCTGAATCTCCTGCTGCCGACTGTACCTGCCAAGATGATGGTTGTCTTCAAAGACTCTCAGAGCTATAAAAAAAAAAGAAAAGAAAGAAAGAAAGAAAAAGGGTTTCTTGTGAATGTGGTATATTGGAAAACTGCTTTAGTCTCATTACAAGATTTTTGTTGTCCTCACTGGTTTGTAACTACAGAACAAGATTTAAGATGAGCACAGTTTCCCAAACCTTTTCCATCCCTGAAGCGGTGCACCTTGCTATCAGCAATCCAGCGGTAGATGGGAAAGCTGTAGATGTCTCCTTCAGGGGATTTCACTTCCACCTTGGCACAAAACCAAGCGTCCTCCGGGAACAGTGGGAGAGATTGTTTGTCTAACTCTATCAGCACAAGATTTCCAAGCGAAGTGGGGCAGGACACCTTAAACTTTGATACCTAAAGAAATGACATAGCAGTTTGTGCTGAGCTGTAACACTCGAGCATACAATTCCTCTTATAATTTACTTTGGTCCATGAAGTGAACTGTTTGCTTTGACCATCTTCATGGTGATAGATTCCCCTTATTTCCACAAAAATGATTTCATTTGTGTATCATCTCATACAGGAAACCTGAGATACATTTAATCATGAAGATGCATATTTCAGACTTACGGCTCCTATAACGAAGGATGTAGCCCCTTTCAAGCCCATGAGCCACGTGCGATCACTCTCCCCATCTGTGCCCACCAGCTTAATGAAGACATTGTTAAGAGTAGTGGAATTAAGGTGATCACCAGTGAATACGGTCACTTTATACTGCACCATTTTCCCTCTTGAATGTGGTCAGATCCTTGGAATAACTACTCTGTCAGAAGTTGCCCCCACAATCGTCTCTTTTTATTGACACATTTTAGTGGGAGTGTCCAGGCAATTGCATCAGGTAGGTGTTGTGTTGAAATGTTGGACATGTGTGATCAACTGCTGTAACCTGAGAAACCACAGGAATTTGAGCTGATGATGAAATAACGAGGCTTTATTTTATTCAAGAGAAATCGCAGCCACTGTGAAATGTAGAAGTATGCAACTATTTGCTAAATACACACACCAAAAAAGTTTTGTAGAATTTTAACACACCTTAAAGTCAATATTTGGTATGACTCTTCTCTTAGATAGGCTTCCTTGAAATTTCTTTCAGTAGCCTTCAGGGATAATCAAAATATGACAGAGCCCCCATTGTGTTTTACAGATGGCTGTAAAACTCACTGCTGTACCTCTCCTAAGATAAGATAAGATAAGATAAGATAGAACTTTATTAATCCCTCGGGTGGGTTCCTCTGGGAAATTCGACTTCCAAAAAGCACAGCAACGACCGAAGTTACAGTTACAGAATTGTTATATATATATATATATATATATATATATATATATATATATATATACACACACACACACACACACACACACATATATAAATACAGAGACAAATATAAATAAAATATACAAAGGGGATAAATAGAATAAATAGGAATAAAAAATAAAAATACAAGTGAATTGCACATTTCAAGTATTGAGTCTATTGCACTGTTGACTATTTACAAAAAGTATTGCACAAGGTATTGTACAGTGAGGTGAAGAGGCACTACAGCTTAGTTGTTCCCCCCTCCTTTGTCCTCCTGTTTCCCCTCCAGAGAGGAGTTAAACAGTTTGATGGCGTGTGGGACAAAGGAGTTTTTAAGTCTGTTAGTTCTTGTCTTGGGGAGAAGCAACCTGTCACTGAACAGACTCTTCTGGTTGTTAATGGCCGTGTGCAGAGGATGCCCAGCATTGTTCATAATGTCCATCAGTTTCTTTAATGTCCTTTTCTCTGCCACTGTCACCAGAGTGTCCAGCTTCATGCCGACCACAGAGCTAGCCCTCCTGATCAGTTTCTCCAGCCTGGATGAGTCCCTCTTTGCTGTGCTGCTCCCCCAGCACACCACAGCATAGAAAAGTACTCCTGACCTCTTTCCTAAATACATTGATGATTTGAACCATAATTTTTTTAAATTCAATTTTCAATTTGGATTCATCTCTACATGTGACCTTTTTTCACTGATGTTCTTTCCCATTCTTGTGTAATTTGGCCTACGTCAGCCTTTTCTCCCTGTTTTGCTTCCTTAAGAATGACTTGACAGTCACACTTTCACTGAGACTGTTATGGTTCAACGTGGGCACTCAAGCGCAGGACTCCAGAATCAGCTGTACACAAGAATTTATTTACAGAATCCACCAGGTGTTTATACAGGAAGTGCAGGGCAGCGCTATATACAACAAAGTGAGGGATGAGGCTCCAGGGAAATCCAAAGGGGTAGTCACTCGTTCTCCAATTCTCCACACTCACAACCGCAGTTCCACTCTCCACACTTGACACAATGATTCACACAGGGAATGTATTCAGGAGGTCTGTAGATGAGGAAACGAGAATTAATTACAACGTTCATGCTGTTGACGTCGACTGCGAAAATTGTCAGGCGGTGGAAGGAATACTTCGAGGACCTCCTTAATCCCACTGACACATCTTCTGAGGAGGAAGCAGAGTCTGGGGATGAGGGGAATGACCCGCCAGTTTCCGGGGGCGAGGTCACTGAGGCAGTTAAACAACTCCTTGGTGGCAGAGCCCCTGGTGTTGATGAGGTCCGCCCCGAGTTCCTGAAAACTCTGGACGGTGTAGGGCTGTCCTGGTTGACACGCCTCTACAATGTTGCGTGGAGATCAGGGGCAGTACCTGTGGACTGGCAGACCGGGGTGGTGGTCCCCATCTTTAAGAAGGGAGACTGGAGGGTGTGTTCCAACTACAGGGGGATCACACTCCTCAGCCTCCCTGGGAAAGTCTATGCCAGGGTGCTGGAAAGGGGAGTTCGTCCGCTAATCGAACCTCGGATACAGGAGGAACAATGCGGTTTTCATCCTGGTCGCAGAACACTGGACCAGCTCTTTATCCTCTCAAATATACTTGAGGGTGCATGGGAGTTTGCCCAACCAGTGTTTTGTGGACTCGGAGAAGGCATTCGACCATGTCCCTCGGGGTGTCCTGTGGGAGGTGTTGCGGTATGGGGTGTCTGGCCCATTGCTACGGGCCATTCGATCCCTATACAACCGTTGCAAGAGCTTGGTTCGCATTGCCGGCAATAAGTCGGACTCGTTCCCGGTGGGTGATGGGCTCCGCCAGGGCTGCCCTTTGTCTCCGGTTCTGTTCATAATTTTTATGGACAGGATTTCTAGGCGCAGCCAAGTGGCGGAGGGCTTTCGCTTTGGTGGCCTCATAATCTCATCTCTACTTTTTGCGGATGATGTGGTTCTGTTGGCTTCATCGGGTGAGGGCCTCCAGCTCGCACTGGAGCGGTTCGCAGCTGAGTGTGAAGCAGCGGGAATGAGGATCAGCACCTCCAAATCTGAGGCCATGGTTCTCAGCCGGAAAAGGGTAGAGTGCGCTCTCCGGGTCGGGGATGAGTTCCTGCCCCAAGTGGAGGAGTTCAAGTGTCTCGGGGTCTTGTTCGCGAGTGATGGGAGAAGGGAGCCGGAGATCGACAGACGGATTGGGGCTGCAGCTGCAGTGATGCGGACGCTGCACCGGTCCGTCGTGGTGAAGAGGGAGCTGAGTGTAAAAGCGAAGCTCTCAATTTACTGGTCGATCTACGTCCCTACCCTCACCTATGGCCACGAGCTGTGGGTAGTGACCGAAAGAACGAGATCACGGATACAAGCAGCAGAAATGAGCTTCCTCTGAAGGGTGGCTGGCCTCTCCCTTAGAGATAGGGTGAGAAGTTCGGCCATCCGGGAGGGGCTCAGAGTAGAGCCGCTGCTCCTCCACATCGAAAGGAGCCAGCTGAGGTGGTTCGGGCATCTGACAAGGATGCCTCCTGGGCGCCTCCTGGGTGAGGTGTTCCAGGCATGCCCCACCGGGAGGAGGCGACCCAGGACACGCTGGAGAGATTATATCTCTCGGCTGGCCTGGGAACGCCTTGGTGTTCCCCTGGATAAGCTGGAGGAGGTGGCTGGGGAGAGGGAGGTCTGGGCCTCTCTGCTTAGGCTGCTGCCCCCGCAACCCGGCCCCGGATAAAGCGGATGAAGATGGATGGACGTTCATAATAGACTCTTGACTTAACTGAGCTCTAGCTTTGACGCATGGTAGACAACGATCCAACGAAGACCAGCTGGCTCAAATGCTAATCGCCTTAATGGGCATCACGCCCTTCCGTGGGCCGAAGGCGTGAAGCCACAATGAGTTCCGCCCCGGCGACAGAGAGGAGTAGAGAGAGAGCAAGAGAGAGAAAAAGGTAGAAATAGCCGATCAGCATCCTGCTGATCCCCCAGGCCGTGACAGAGACCATTTATGATGAAGTTTTGATAAGCTGGATCAGCTGAAGGGCCAGATGCATGTTTCAGGTCCGGTGTCAGGTCTTTGTTGAATTTATTTATATATGTTATACATATATGGTAAAAAGATGACTTTCAGATGTTGATCTGCTGTAGATAGTTTCTTAGGCCTGCTACGTTCTTTTGTAGCAGGCCTTGTTCAATTACCTCAATTTTTTGGAGGATACACTGCATACTATATGCCAGGTTTTTGGCTAAGAGCTAAGGCCTTTTCTATAAATTCAGTGAAAGATATTGGAATAAATTATATTTTAAAGGAAGCTACCAGTCATAAAATATAAAGACAAAGTTAAAAGTTAAAATACCCTCTTTGCTAAGTGGTGTGTATTTAAATGACCACGGCTGACCCGACGACATGAAGATGCTTTCACGTATCTTTATTCTTTTATTTACCGCTGTCATGTCATTTGCTGTCATGTTACATACACAGCTTGCAGCTGAACACTTCTACAACAACAACACACAGCAGGCAGAGCAGATTTTAAGCTGGCGAGGCGTGACTGTGATGCAGCGCAGGTGCGTCCGCCTTCCCTGCTGCGGCACCACCGACCACGCCCGCCACAGTGTAGATACAACACTGGTTCATCCTTTGAGTGATTTTTATGCTTGAATGATTCTCAGGTCACTGTTCACAGGCACCCACATGGTCAGTGAGGTGCCTAGATCCTCCACTTTTAAATGTCTCACAGCGCAATGCTTAGCATATTTTGGTTCCTGCAACTGGTCCGTCGGTTATTGTCTCCCCCGAAACACTTCTCTTGTGCTTTTGGAAATCAGTTTTTTCCTATTTCTATTTTATTTTTTTTCCATTTCCGTTGTGTTTTGTGTGCTTTTGCAGCGGTTTTCATATTGCTGGTGTTTTCTTTAGTTGCAGTCCGTTTGGCCTCTCAGGGCCACCGTAACCACCAGTGTAATGTGCCTCTACATAGAATTGTATCCTTGTTGGACTGTTTATAGGAAAATAAAAATCTGTTATTTTTGTTAATGAGCCAGAATAATAACTAAACAATGGCTCTGTGAGCATGGTCATGAAATCAAAGTGGGTAGTGGTAAATACAGTTAAGTTGTTTTGCCTCCGTTAATAATTATATTATGTAAAAAAAAAAAAGTTTAAATGGTGTGGTGATATTTGTTCACTGATTTCAGGAGTTTGGTGGGCTTCAAGTTGTTGGTCCATCTATGGGGGATACAAAAGTGGAAAACGTATTCATGTGCAGCAAACTGGAATGAAGGGCGGAGTTTCCTTCCACGAGAAAAAATATGTTTGCACAATCATCAGTCAACACTCACTTTGCTGTAATGTGTGCAGCACAATAGTTTTTGTGTTAAATATCAGTAGAGTTAAAGAGAAAAGGATTTTAAATGTGTCTGCAAGTGCATAATCCTCAGGTAAAACCAAAACGTTCCTACTAATACTTATCACTCTAGTTTTCTGTAGTAACTATTGGCACATACTCAGTTAAAAGGCACTTCAGTGCAGTAACAACACTAAATTGGTTCAACAACCACCCTGAGACAACCTAAACATTAGACCAAAGGATTAAAAATACACTGATTCGGGTACCACTTCCTGCTACAGTGTAAGGTTACAGTGAAAAGGTGTTTGTTTGATTGTGGCTTTCACTGAATTTGTGTTTTAGATGGTGAAACTAAGTGTGAGAATAGGATTACAAAACCTGCCTCTGCTAGTCATGCAGAACAGGTATGAAGTGAATCATATTCACGGAATTGCTATTCTCTCAATTCCAGTAAAAGGTTAGAAATTAGGTTGAAATCAATAGCAAGAGCAGACTCGCTTTAAAGTATGAAGTATAAAGTCATTTCATGACCTGCATGATTCAACGGTCTTGGAGATTTCTGATGTGTAGAACTGGTTAGTGTTACGTCTCTGACATTAAATCCACAAATCTAAACAGCTCATTTTAAAATCTCCTAATTAAAATTTTTCATTGATTTTGTCTCATGTTTAATTGCCAGCAAACTTATATGAAAACAATAAAAAAAATCATTACGTTTTAATATTTGCCTTAAGATTAAAGCACACAATGATTATAATGCAAAGCACGAGAGTCACGAAGCCACCGTTTTTTTTTTCGAACTATAACAATGTGGTGATTATGTTGACCATTAAAAGGTTTAATGTATATTTATATAGATACACTACACTCTGAATCCTTCCAACATCATAACAGAATTCTGATGCTCCCTTTAAAACAAAGAAGAAAAAAAGGCAGGATTTTCTCCTTAGTTAACAAGAAATGTTATATTTCACTTTCCAACATTTGGAAGGGGGGCATCTTTTCTAATTTGGGATTTTGCCTGAAGTGCTATCCCTGCTGAGTTTATAAATGCCAGTTTGGCTAATTTATTTCAAGAGGAGCACAGAAAAGAGTTTATAATGATCAGTGTAGTTCTCTGTTGTGCTTTGCTGAAGTGAGCAAAGTTACTTTTGTACACTAAAATATCAGATGGTTATTTATATAAAATATAATCTTCTAATATTCTAAATGTGCCAATGAAGTGTTTATTACACTGTACAACAGAATAACAACTTGTCAAAATAGCTTCCATTAGTTGCAGAAAAAAAACTTAACTAGTTTACCTAAACTTTAGTTTACCTAAAATAAAGTTTCCCTAAACTTTAGGTAAACTAAACTATGGATCAGAACGTCAGGAATGTAGTAGGTTAACTGTAGCTCAGGAGCCAGAGCAGCCAGTATTCTTGGGTAAGATACTGAACAATAAGTTGCTTTTTAATGCATTCATCAGAGTGTGAAGGTGTGTGAATGCTAGCTAGAAACCGCTTATGCTGGCGGTAGCTCAGGAGGTAGAGCAGGCTCCCCCAGTCTGCATGTTGGGCAAGATACTAACCCTAAGTTGCTCTCTGATGCATCCAGGAGTATGAATGAGTAGTAGTTAGTTAGTTAGTGAGAACTTAAAAGCACAGAAGAAAGTGTTTGTGTGATTGGGTGAATGCTGTGTAAAGCGCTTTGAGTGCTTTGAGTAGAAAAGCGCTATATAAGAATCAATCCATTTACCACTTACCATTTACTTAGGCAAAGAAAGAAAGTGCTTGTATGAATCTGAGTGACTAGATGAATGAGGTATGCTCTAAAGTGCTATGAGTGCTCAAATTGAGTAACAAAGTGCCATGTAAGAAACAGTCCATTAGTCATTTACCAATGTGTGAATTGCAGAAAGTAACAAGTTTTGTCACTCGTTAGCTGGATTGCAAAAACAAATGAGAATTAAAATCCACTTAGAAGTTGAGGAGGCCTGCAAGCAGTCAAGGACAAATTAAGTTCATTCAGCACTAAATGTGTGATTAGGTGAGTTCAGGAGTATTATGACTACATGGTCAGCAGCAACCTCGAAAAGCAATAAAATTGGTATCATAAAAATATCTCTCTTTTTTGCAAGAGCAACACCACTACCGGGCTGTGCCCAACATAGACAGCAAAATCTATAATAGTGACAGCCATTGAAATGTTATGCTTCTGAGTTATTCAGATTCTAAATACTGTGCATACTGAGGTGCTGAACAAACAGTACAATACACGGTAATAGTCACGTTCAAGTACACAAACCCGCTGTCCAGTTTGGAATCTGAACAAGTTTATCACTGTGCGACATGGGGAAGTTCCAGATGTCTCCTTGCAGGAACCGCAAATTTCAGGGAAATTTCTGCTTTCCAGAAGAGATATGGCAGCGTAAAATGTTGCATCCTACAAACAGACAGAGGAAGTGAGAGTCTCCACAGACTGTTGAAACTTCAGCACAGTTACAAATTGCAAATACTCTTCTGTTAGAATGAAGACAATTTCCTTCCCCCCCAAAGTGGTGCTTCAGGTTTAGATTTTGCTGCACAGACCACAGGTGAACAGAGCAATTTTAGTCTCTTATTTAGCAAAACAGATCTTGCATATATTACACAGAACTCAGAGGGCATCTATTCATTTATGCATTGATTAATGAATACCTTTATTCATTATTAAATGAATAAAGGTATTAATTTAATAATAAATATCATTCAAAAACCTTATTCTGAGAAAAGATATGACAGATTTTTAAGAACAAAACAAGAAATTAAGAATTTAGTCCCAAGATTCTTATTTTTTTTAAAAAACATTTTATTATTATAACTGCTTCTCGTAGGTAAACTACTGTATACACTGACCAGCCACTTTGTTGTGTGCAACTGTTCAGCTTCTCTTTAACATAAAAAAACAAAAAAACAACAACATTTGGCAACAACTCAAAAACAACCTGCAACCTGAAGTTCAAACCAAGCATCAGAAAGGGGAAGAAAGCTGATTTAGGCTACGTCCACACGTACCTGGGTATTTTTGAAAACGCAGATTTTTCTATGCGTTTGCACTTTTCGTCCACACGTAAACAGCGTTTTCGGTCACTGAAAACTGAGATTTTTAAAAACTCCGGCCAGGGTGGAGATTTTTGAAAACTCAGTTTTTGCGTTGACGTGTGGACGAGAAAAACAGAGAAAACGCAGCGTCAAAGGTGTGCGCCTTTTTTGACGTCACACTGTGTGCCACGTTATTGTTTCGGTGAAATGAATTTCTACAATACTATTACTGTTAATTGTACTCTCTGCAGTGTTTAAATGCTTACATATACACACACAGTTACTGTCCCTCCACACATACGACTCGGTTCTGCTTCTATGCCCCATCCTTGTTTACTATTTCCCACCGAGGCTTCTAGACTTCTGATTGGCCAACATTTCTACATGGTTAGGAATATATCGCCACCTGTTGCTTTGGCATGTTCCTAGCAGCGTTTTCCTTCATTTCTGCGTTTACGTGTGGACGGGATTATTTTTTAAAACGAAAACGGAAAATCTCAGTTTTCAAAATACCCGTGTACGTGTGGACGTAGCCTTAAACTTTAGACTTGGCATGGTTGTTGGTGCCAGGCAGAGTATTAGAAATCAGAGGGAAAATGCCAGACTACTACAAATAATTCGAGTTAGGACTCATTACAAGCAACACTTGTAATGAGTCATGTCTAATCTTGAAGCAGATAGGCCACACCAGGTGTCATTCCTGTCAAGACAGGAAAATGGGGCCATATTTGACATGAGCTCACTCAACTGGACAATAGGAGATTGGAAAAACACTGCCTGGTTTTGGTTTCTCTGCTCCAGTATTTAGATGGTGCAAACAACATAAAAGCATAGATCCATACAGCTTTGTATCAGTGACTATAATGGTATGGGAGGATATTTTCTTGTCAGACGTTGGTCTGCTCCTTGGTACCAATTGAGCCTTGTTTAAACACAGCGACCTACCTGAGTATTGTTGCAGACCATGTCAGTCCCTTAATTATCACAGTGTACCCATCTTCTGATGGCTGCTTCCATCAGAAGTCAGCCAGCAGTGCTGGTTTGACACCAGATCCCGGCCAGACCTGTCTGCTATGTGGGCAGTAGGATAATGTTTCATATCACAAAACTCACTTCATCTCAAACAGGTTTCTTGAGATGACAATGAGCTGTACTTAAATGGTCAAAGTCATAAGATCTCAACCCAGTAGATAAGCTTTGATTCACATCATGGATGTGTAGCTGACAAATCTGCAGCAACTGAAGAATATTTCCAACACTTTGTTCTAGCTTTGTGCTAGCAAGGTGTACCTAATAATGTGCCCAGTGAGTGTAAAGGAAATTGATATTATCACATTCTGAATTGAGATGACTGTTGTTGAGATTTGGTGCTATATAAATTGAACTGAATTGAATATAATCACATTTTTGCCACTGAGATGGTATCTACACAAAATACAGTGGCCTATGTAAACATCACTCTATTTTGCAGTGTTAAATAAATATGCTACACATGTCAACAGTATAAGCAGGCTAATGTGGATAATGCAGACCCATCTTGTTAATGTCTGTGAGCCATGTGTGTTTAATCTGTGCCATGCATTAAATGAGGCTTTAGAGAACTGATAATTTAGAATATGATGCTAAAATACAATCAGGTTTCAGCAAAGAAACAAAGAAACCAAGTGCACATTGGTGGCCGAGATGAAGTAGCAGTCTCAGGCGAAGTTTAGGGTGTTCATGTTGTCTAACTCATCAAAAAGCTGTTTGGGTTTAGCTCAAGAAAATTGAAACATTAAAATAATGAAAATATAAACAATGAAATGCAGTAAATGTTTTCTAAGAAGAAAATACATCATGATCAGGAGATCAACTGTCTCAAAACAGACACCCCCAAAAATCAAACATTTTTCATTTCAAATCAGATGATTCAAGATTGTAATGCAAAAAAAGAATCACATTTTAACACAGATGAAAAAAATTACAGTTTAGTATATAGTGATTATAAGTAGTAAGTTCTTTGTTCTATTTCATCAGTAAAAGTCAGAACTTAGAGGTCTTTCCCTGCTGTTGTTTGAAGAGGGAACTGAATTTTGTCTCACAGCTGAGTCTTCTAATATTCAAATGGCCACACTGTTTTCTAACTCTGCCGGATCCATGTAGGTGTATGGCACTTCTAAACGCTTGTTTCTGGCTTTAATAACTAAACTTAAATCTTCAAGCTCCATCTGAAAATCCTTTAGTATTTTGCGAGGAATTTCCTCAATGAAATGCTCCTCCGGGTACTGGCCAAGAGGGACCTGATGAGAACAATGATACATTTAAGTTTTCTTCAACAAAATTCAATTAAAACAATTATTTGTTTTTATTCAAAATAGGCTCTTGGAATGATTGTATACAGTTGTAATGTGTTTACAAAAATTAAATTCAGACATAATTCCTGTCATTCTTAATGAAATCTTTGCTGCTTACAAAGTCACTGGACTGCTTGCTGAGTAACCACACGGTGGCCATGCCCTTAACTGTTACATTGACGTCAGGGAAGGTCGCCAACATTGTGGCCTCGCTTGTCGTCCCCTTTGTGGTCGGTGGCGGGAGTTGCAGGGAGATGGGAGTGTTGGGCATCCAGCCACCATAGTCATACTGCATTTGATCAAGAAGTAAAAGATAACTGATTAAAAAGTAAAATGATGGTGTAATAATGGCGTTTAATGTATAATTCCTTCTTTCTTTCTTTTTTTATATTGGTGATATAGTACCTGTAGTTTTATGGTACTATTTATATAATTATTCACATTTTCTCTTTGCATGACCAGTTTAGTTTAACTTCACTGATTTTGGAAGAAATGCCTCAACAACTGCAGCTTGTCAGTACCATGACTGGGTATAAACAGAGTATGTTAGAGAGCCAGAGTTTCTCAGATGTAAATATACATAAATACAGTTTGGTTTTAGAGCAACACATGCTCTCATCCAGATGACATCTTTTTCAGAGAAGGACTTACATATTTCAGCAAGACAGTGCTGAACCCCATATTGCATCTATCACATCATAGTTTCATTATGGAAGAGTCTGGATGCTGAACTTGCCTTGCTGCAGACTAGACCATTCACCAGTTGAAAACATTTGATACATCATGAAATGAAGAACAGGATAAAGACCCAGGACTGTTGAGCAGCTAGAATCCTAAATGAGATGGATCATCATTGCTCTCCCAAAGGTCTCCTAGGTTCTCAGATGTTCATGCACTGTTGTTTAAAAAAAAAAAAGTGAAACTGTTTATACAAGGACTCACCTGTCCAGAGTTCACGGCTGCATGCTGGGCTGAGCAAGTGAAGATCACCATGGTGACAAACTTGACCAACTCAGTCACACAAGTAAATGTCTGAGGAATTCCTGTTGAGCAGAAAACCCCCCCAGCATCAATTGCATTGAGGTGAACAAACAAAGATTGGATTTATGTTTGGATTATAATTATATATACTGTTTATGATACACCCTCTGGTGCCCCTGGACACATCATCAGTGATGTAACATCTCAGTACTAAGGATCAATCAACTTTATCATAATAAGAACTGAACATTTCTTTGAAGCCAACCTGTTTCTGCTTGAGAAAAGAAACCATGTTCAAAAATGTCCAAAATCCACTTCTGAAGTTCAGAGTCCTGCTGGACTTCACTGTCACTCTTGTAGTAGTAGCCGAGCATTCCCTGCACAAACCTTTGAGAAATTGGATGAAATATGCTTTCATTATTTATTTCATTCATTTTACTTAGGGATGGTAGATATCTGTAAGTATTAGACACACCTTTCATTTTAAGAGAAGTACTAACACCTTCTGAGAAACTTTAATTTAAAAAATTGAACAATGTTTAACATTAGTCTGTACTTAAAGCTGAACTTAATATACTAATGTCTCATCTGAGTGCCTACAGGAACCACAGAACTTCCTGTGGTACTTGCTTAGCTTGATCACTCAACCATCCTACGCGGCGCCTCCTATTTTGACCTCGGGACTTCCAGGCCATACTCCGCACCGGCCACTTGATTATGGCGCTCCATGCCCCTGCCTGCTAGCATCTTGCAGTCTACTCTTATGTGCTGGATTATCTCAGGGGCATTTTTACACAGCATGCAACTGGGGTCTTGCCTGATGTGATAGACCCCAGCCTCTATGGAGCTTGTTCCTGTGCTGCCAAGATTAGTGTCTCTGTGTTGTCTTTCACTCCAGCTTTGTCCAGTCACTGGTAGGATTTCTGGATGTCAGCCACTTCCTCTATCTGCCTGTGGTACATTCCACCAGCAGATAGAGGAATGCCCCACAGGAAGTGGTGTGGGGCATTGAGTCATAGGCCTTTTGTAACCAATCCAGGCAGTGCACAGGTTGGTCAGCCTAGTCTTGCAGTTTTAAGCGACTGCTTTGTCTACCAGTAGCTGGTGTTTTGCTCTTCTGGTATTTCCATTTTCAGTGTCTCTCATCGACTAGAAGCTGGTTCATTTGTGCTGTCAGACACTCGTGGACTGCAGTCAGCTTCTTCAGCCAGTAGGCGTGAATCAAGTCAGGGCCTGGTGCTGTCCAACTCTTCATACTGGAGACCCTTTCTTGAATGACTCTGTTCACGGAGATTGCTGTGGTCTGCTCTTAGATCCACTAGCCACTGAGCATTGATGCCATGGGTTGGGTTCTTCTCCCATATGCTCTTCCACTATTGCTCTGTTTCCAGCCTTGGTGCTGCTATTCTCATATTGTTCCCCTGCCATTAAGAGTACACCATGGCTGGTTCTGTGGAGAACAGCTGGTTTATTCTCCTGCTTTCTATCTCTTTGGTGTACCTCTTCAAGTTTGCCAAGGCTATGAGTCTTTGCTTGGCCGTAGCACCTTTTTCATTGCACCTTTCTGCAGCTCCGATAGTTGGCTAACCTCCCTCCGTGCTACCCTTATCTTGGCCTCTATTCTCCTTCTCCATGTAGGGCACTGCTCCTTGTGGCTGTTGAACTTGTAGCGAAGTATCTCACTGATCACTGTTGCCGTGGTGTAGATCAGCTGGTTAGTCTCAGTCTTGTCCATAGTGCAGCATTCACATCATCTAGTATACGGGTGTCAAACTCCAGGCCTCGAGGGCAGGTGTCCTACAGGTTTTAGATATCACGCATGTGAATCGAATGATTAGTTCATAACCAGACCTCTGGAGAACTTCAAGACATTTTGAGGAGGTAATTTATCCATTTAAATCAGCTGTGATGGATCAAGGACACATATAAAACCTGCAGGACACCGGCCCTTGAGGCCTGGGGTTCGACACCCCTGATCTAGTAGATCTTCTGAGGGTACTTCACATAGTCTTAGTAACCAGCCATGAAGGATCCAGGTTTCCAGCTTTGCCATGATCTTATCTCTCAGGTCAGTTCCTCTCGTGCTCAATGATCCTTCTTCCATCGCACTTGGGGCCCCCACCCAATCTCAGGTGGAGGTGATGATATCTCCCCCTGTCATCCTAGCTTCCCCTTGCCGTAGCATTTGTGTTGTACCTCGTCAATCTCTAGCTGTCTGAGCAGTTCCATCTTCTGAATGTTGGAAAACATTCCCCAAGTTGTTTCGCCATCAATCTGGATGCTGGGTATCGAAGATTCCATAGGTCCCTCATCCTAGTCACGTAACCCTTCCACTGGGGTTACTTGCTTAGTAGCATTCCAACAGCGCCTGTTTTCATCTCTTTCTTGTGTGTTAATTTTGTGTTCATTTTTTCAATGATCTTTTATTGGGAAACCAAATTGAAAAAATAATGTTCCCGGTCCTGGGCCAACTCCCAGAATCCGGGAGGAGGCCCAGGGGCAGACCCAAGACACGCAGGAGAGATTATATCTCTTGGCTGGCCTGGGAACACCTTGGTGTTCCCCCAGACAAGCTGGAGGAGGTAGCTGGGGAGAGGGAGGTCTGGGCTTCTCTGCTTAGGATGCTGCCCCCGCGACCCGGCCCGCGATAAGCGGAAGACGATGGATGGATGGAAAACAGAATTGTAAAATGACATAAATAAAATAAAAATAATAAACTAACAAATAATAAAATATTATTGTTATAACAGAACTGCAGCAGCTTGGTGGCGTCATTAAGAGGGCAAAACTACCATACCTGTGGATGATATCCCAAACCTTTAGGCCATCATCCCTGTAGTAGAAGTTTGGCACAGCTTCTAGGCCACGTTCAGCAATGTCATCTGGCATACAGAGGGAGCTGTAGGTCATTGAGGACACTGACCTCTTCAGGATTGTAAACATGCCCTCTCCACCTGATGATGCAAACTAGAGAATGGGTAGCTCACAGTTAGAGACAAATGTTGTACATGACACTGAAAAAGAAACAGTTATTTAGGTAAAGGTCTAGTGAGTGTGCTGTTCTTTGCATACCTGAGTGAAAGCGCCAGTGTCAGAAATGAGAAGGCGTCGAGCTAAGAAGTTGATCTGCAGAGTGTAGCGTGTGTGAAGTTTGAGGAGCTGAGGGAAAGAGGGAACTCTGTTAGTGCTAGATTGGGGCAAAACTTTGGCATTTATTATGCTGAGATACGCTGTTGCACAATCAAATGTCCTTTGTGGACACATTGATAAACTCAAATGCTTTCAACGTTATTTAAAATTATTTACAAACCAAAACACTGAGTTTCAGCAAACGTCAGTTACCTTGTACAGAGGATGCACCATGGGCACGTTGCGCAGCAGTGACACTGCAAAAACCTCAGCCAGCAAGTGCGTGCGCAGAAGGTGAGCATTGAGCTGATGGTGATTGAAATCTGCACTTCTTACAAAAATCTTGGCGATCAACCAGTCGTACTCAGAATCAGTAGGAAGAAAGATCGGATTGTCATCTGATGGAGTCTGCTTCAGCTATACAAGGACAGGGTCAAGTGATAAGTCAAATTATTAGTTATTTTTAATATCCGTCTTTCTTCTACAGCATGTCTTTTGTCCTTCTCCCTCTCCCCTCACTCCCAACTTGTCGTGGGAGGTGGCTTCTGACAGAGGTTTCTTCCTGTTAAAAAGGGAGTTTTCCTTTCCAGTTGCCAAAGTGCTTGCTCACAAAGAATTGCCTGATTATTGGGATTTTCCTCTCATATTTACCATAGAAAATATATATATTTTGCTATGTAAATAAAGCTCATCTGAACTGAATTACCTGAATAGCAATCGGCATTAGTTTATTATCAGGATCTTTGTGGAGCAGGACGAGAGGAGCCATCAAGTACTGCTTCTTCCCATTGATGGTGTTTGCTTTCACTCCATCCAGAAGCTTGTAGTCACACAGGAATATGTTCCCTTTCTGTTTGAAAGTTCAGGTTATTTCAGCAGTGTGTATATTCAGTGAATGTGTAAGTGCATTTATTGCAATGACCAAGTAGCTGATTTAAGAAACATTTCTTTCTCCTTTTTTTGTGTCTTTCTACAGTCACCTTCATTTCATCTGCAAGGTCGCAACGACTGCGGGGAAAGACCATGTCATCAGTGACAGGGAAGTTACTGGGCAGGGTTGTACAACACTGGATCAAAATGGGGTTGACACCATTTAGAAACTGGTAGCCAAAGAAAGCATCTTCTTTCCAGTGTTCCTGAACATATTCTGCAAAAAAAAAAAAAAGAAAAAGAAAAAGAATATGTTCCTTTTTTAAACTAGCCTACAAATTTTGCTACATTTCTAACTTTGTGTCAGAAGTTCAGTGTCTGAGAGTCTTGATTATGTGAAATGTATAAAAAGTCATAAGCTCTCTCTAGTGAGCTTTATTAGATATTGAAACCATATTCTACTTGTTAGATCACCTGTCATAAGATAAAATGAGACTTTATATTCTCAGTTTTAAACATCAATCAATAGCTATAAACATATATAATATATATGTTTTTGCAGAACAGACTGTATAATGTTCTTATTATTCAGGAAAATCGACTATGTAAGGCAAGGCAAGGCAAGGCAAGTTTATTTGTATAGCACAATTCAACAACAAGGTGATTCAAAGTGCTTTACAGAGACATTAGAAACAAGAACACGTGGACGGACAGCTTTACCGCGACCTCGGCACCACACCGTGGTTATATTAACTGCACTCCAGATAAGAACCCGCTACACTCTTTTCTTATTCATTCACACTCTCTCCTTTAACATGAGTTTAAGCTAGTAATATCAATATGATGTCATAGCAGATATAACACCGTCACCCTCCGTCATTGCTTTAATTGGAATGTTTCCGTTTCGTTTCTTTTTTTTTGTTGTCGCTCACAGTTCATGTGGTTTCTTTCTTTCTCTTGTCTTTCACTGCTGTGGTCACCTACTTCCCCACTCACCTACAAACAACACCCTCTATCTCTCCATATTTTCACAACACGATCACGCAAACACATCAGCTCAACGGCAGCACATTCACAACAGCCTCACAGCACGCACAGACTTGCAGGACACATAAGCAAGCCACGCTTGTTCATATTAGTGAATATTCACACACATAGTCAGACTTATGGAGTCTCTCACCACACTTCTTTTTCTCTTTCTATTTACAAACAAGGGATGTTTCCATATTCTCTCCACCTGTCTAAACGAAACACCCAGCATACATCATTAGACATACACGCACAATTAAGGGCATGCTGAGGTTTGTCACATGGAATGTAAATGGAGCTGGCACCAGAGGAAAGAGGTTAAAAATATTTAACCAGCTTAAAAAACTACAGGCAGATGTTGTTTTATTACAAGAAACTCACAAACCTGTCACAGGTTTAAATGAACTTAAAACACCTGAGTTTCCTAACGTGTTTGCAGCCGGTTATAATTCTAGACAACGGGGAGTAGCAATTTTAATACATAAAAATGTTAATTTTACAATACTCGATACAGTTATAGATCCAGAGGGTAGATTTCTAATTATTAAACTATCAATATTGAACAAAAAACTATGTATTGTTAGTATATATGGTCCAAATGTTGATGAACCTTCATTCTTCCACGGTTTTTTTAGTGCACTCTCTGAACACCTTGATTGCACACTCATTCTTGGCGGTGACCTCAACCTTGGACTAAATGAAGAAATGGATAGGCTCAACACAACAGGAACTCAGCGTAATTGGCAGTCCACAAATATAATCAAACAGTATATGAACGACTTTGGTCTTTGCGATGCATGGCGCTCTCTTCACCCCACCAGTAAGGAATATACTTTTTTCTCGCATGTTCATCACTCCTACTCTCGTCTGGATTATTTTTTGGTCAGCAGCTCACTGCTGTGTGACATTTCAGACACTGAGATTCATCCTATAGCTGTCAGCGATCATGCTCCTGTATCTTTAACACTAATGCACAAGAATAATACTACGCCAAGTAAAAACTGGAGATTTAATATATCACTACTTAAAGATGAAGACTTTATTAAATACTTTAAAAAGGAATGGACTTCATATTTAGACTTTAATGACACTCCCGGAATATCTGCTTCTGTTCTATGGGAAGCAGGGAAAGCTGTGATGAGAGGTAAAATAATTTCTTTCTCATCACACAAAAAGAAAGAAGAAAACAAAAATATTCAGGAATTAGAAAAAAACATCAAATCACTAGAAGAAGCCTACGCGTCCCACCAAGATCAGGAAACATTGAACAAAATATGCAAAACAAAACTAGAATTAAATGAAACTATTAATAAAAAAACACAATTCCTTATACAAAGACTTCGCTTACAGAATTTTGAACACAGTAACAAATCAGGTCGATTTCTAGCTAACCAGCTAAAAATAAATAAATAAAAAATAACTATATGTGCTGCTAAAGATTTATCGGGGAACACAATATATGATCCTGGAAGAATAAACAACATTTTTAGGGATTTCTATGAAACTTTATACTCACCACAAATAAACCCATCTAAAAATGAAATTGATCTGTTTCTTGACAACGTAACTCTTCCAAAATTACTAGACAGTCAAGCAATGGAACTGGATTCGCCACTGACGCCAAGTGAACTCCAGGAAGCCCTGATAAGTATGCCCAATAATAAGGCTCCAGGTCCAGACGGCTTCCCTGCAGAATTCTACAAAGAATTCTGGACAATTTTGGCACCAGTATTCCACAGCATGTTGCAGGAAATCGAGGAAAAGGGCAGACTACCACCAAATATGAATTCTGCCAACATTAGTCTCCTGCTAAAACCAGGCAAAGACCCTTTATTTCCCTCAAGCTATCGTCCAATTTCTCTTTTAAATGTAGACCTTAAAATAATCTGCAAAGCTCTCTCAAAGAGATTAGAGAAAATGACCCCCCTCTTAATTCATCCTGACCAAACTGGTTTCATAAAAGGTCGGCACTCCTCAACAAACACTCGTAGATTACTTAATTTAATAGACTACTCATACGATAAAAACATCGAAACCATAATATTATCTCTAGATGCAGAAAAAGCATTTGACAGAGTTAATTGGAAATTTTTATTCGCAACTTTACACAAATTTGGTTTTGGAAACTCTTTCATAAACTGGATAAGAATATTATACAATTCCCCAACGGCTCGTATCAGAACAAATGACCAGACATCCTCCAGCTTCTGTCTCCTGAGGGGCACCAGACAGGGATGCCCACTCTCCCCTTCACTTTTTGCAATTTTTATCGAACCTCTAGCAGCAGCATTTAGACAGGCTACAACAATTAAGGGCATAAAATGTAAGAACATAGAACATAAAATCAGTCTCTATGCGGATGATGTGTTGCTTTTTCTGCAAAACACACAAACCAACCTCTCTGAGGTAATTACTTTAATAAACTGGTTTTCAAGAGTTTCAGATTATTCAATTAACTGGCCAAAATCTACAGTTCTCCCCATTAACTGCTCCTTCCATAATTCTTCCTCTGCCCCACTGCAATCCGGAAATATTAAATATTTAGGTATTAATGTCTCTCCTAAGCTTTCAGACTTAACTAAACTAAACCACATCCCACTTCTAAAGAAAGTAGAAGGCGATCTGACTAGATGGAAATCTTTACCCATATCACTCATGGGAAGGGTCGCCACTATAAAAATGATGATCTTGCCAAAAATAAATTACTTATTTTTGATGATCCCTAACAAACCATCACAAGATTGGTTCAGATCTCTGGATTCATATATTTCCAAATTCCTTTGGAAAGATAAACCCCCGCGTATTAGCTTAAAAACGCTACAAAGAACCAAGGATAGAGGAGGATTAGATCTGCCTAATTTTCACCAATACTTCTTAGCCAACAGGCTTCAGTTCATCTCAGAATGGTTAAAACATACCTTCTTAGTTGAGCCCTGGCTAGATGTTGAACAGGCACTATGCAAGGATCTAGAGATTTCAGACCTACCATTTATTAGCTCAAACATCAAAAGACATGAATGCTTTAAAAGTATCAACATCAGCTTTTCTCTAACAGCATGGTGGGAGTTTCTAAAAATAACGGAGTCTTCATTAATCCCATGCAAACGTACACCTATCTGGAATAACCCTGACATATTACAAAACAATAATATGATTAATTTCCCAGAATGGAGTTGTAAAGGAATTAAATACTTAGAACATATATTAGAGGGAACAGAATTTATTCCATTTGACAGACTAGTTGAACAATATGGGATCAACAAGACAAGGTTTTTAGAATATCAACAAATTAAATCCATAGTAAAAAAGAAATTTAACCTCAGTCAAGTTGAATTACAAACACCACTAAGTGCGGCACATTTTCTTACTCTTAAATCCCCCAAATTATTATCTAAAATATACAGAACACTTTCTAAATTAGATGAATCAATATCCCTTCCTACTGCAAAGTGGGAAGCAGATTTATCAGTCAACCTAGACCAAAACTTCTGGTCTCAGATTTGCTTAAAAACTTTTAAATTAATTAAAAATCCCAGTCTGCAATTAATACAATACAAAATACTTCACAGAGTGCACTATACAGGTCATCGGATGTTCAAGATGGGCTTTACATCTTCCAACAACTGCTCACACTGTCAAGGCAATACACCAGACAATTACATCCACGCTCTTTGGTTCTGTCCACCAGTGCAAAAGTTTTGGCGCGAGATATGTGAAGACTTATCAAAGTGTCTGAAATGTAACATTCCAACTTCCCCCTTAGTGTGTCTACTGGGCAGCTTAGATAATGTCACTTCAGAAAAGAATATAGCCCATATGATTTCCACTGCCCTATGCATAGCCAAGAAAACAGTCCTCATGAACTGGAAAAATAAAAATAATCTTAATTCTAACCAATATAGAAATTATCTATTAGATTACATTAGTCTTGACACAGCCTCTGCCACCACATTAGATCAATTGCTCTGGGCCCCTTTTATCAGCTCCATCACCTAGTGGGGGTGGGGGGTCATAGTTTGGTCACGCCTTCACTGTTGTGATTGGTGAGGGGGTAGGGACAGGCTTAGGGCGTCGGGGGGTTCCCCGGAGGCATCTTCTTTGGGGGGCTCAACCCGGGGTAGCGGTCACGTCCGGTTGGGGGCTCCGTTGGCTCTCAGGTGACTGTTTCCTCGCGGCTGCGTGCAGCGGGGCTAGGGGAGGGTCTGTGCTGACGGGCGTGGGTTACTGACCTGGCAACCTGGCTGCCCCTGGGTGGGTCCGGGATGGGCGTGAGGTTCTGGGGGCGCTCCGTCTCTGGGCTGGGGCCCGGGCTGGGCCTCGGGGGCTTGGGTCCTGGTTGGTGTGTTGCCGGGGTTGTGGGCGGGTGGGTACGTGGGGGCCCGGCCCTGGAGCAGGGTGCCGCCGGTGCGTCGAGCCGCCTGGGGGGCTCTTCAACTGGTGGGGGGGATGGTCACATCTTGCAGGAGCTTTCTTCTCTTCAGGAACTCTCTGCGGGAGGGGGAGATACAGGAGAGGTGGAGGAAGATCTCAGCCTGGGCGTTTACCGTCTTATGTAGTCTGGAAGATGTGTGGATGGTGGGGTGGGTGCAGTTTTCTCTGTGGTGGGGTTGGGTGGACTGTCCAGGGCTCTGTGGAGCCGGAGGGCGCTACTGCACTGGGCCCAGGTCTGATGGGCCTGGGCCCCCCTTCCCTGGCGGGTCGCGGAGGATGGGAGTGCCTACTGGGGTCAGCGGGGGAGCTGGCCCCAGGGAGGGGTTACCTGCCCCTCCCTTCCTTCCCTCCCCATCTCCAGCTGCC
The DNA here is from genome assembly GCF_057382185.1 of Mchenga conophoros. NCBI lineage: Eukaryota > Metazoa > Chordata > Actinopteri > Cichliformes > Cichlidae > Mchenga > Mchenga conophoros. Next base: position 460,716 of record NC_140531.1, on the reverse strand, counting down.
TCCCTCTTCCCGCTCCTCCACAACCACCCACACATGCAGGGCCTTGGAGTGGGGGTATGTCACCAGGGTGCAGAGGAGGCTCCCCCCCCCCCTGTCCCCTTCTGGCTGCCTCTGCCTCAATTTTATCCCACAACTTAGACATTCACATTATTCACACTCTCATTACACATACATATAGGATCTTGGGGGTGGGCACAATCACGGAGTCCAAATTACCATCAGGGTGTATACCTCACCCCTGACGTCGTTGCCCACCTCTCAATTTTAAATACACTTAGTCATTGAGGGCTAGCAGGAGGGACTATGCGCTTACCTGCTGCTCCTTGGCAGGTAGCTCCATGCCCTCCTGGGTTTTAATTGCACCTTAGAACACATATGCATCAACACTACAATGAGCGGGTGGAGGGAGGTTTGGAGTCTTCTCCCACCCCCATTCTCTGCGGCCTGCTGGAGCGGGAGGGCTAGTAGGAGGAGTTGGCCGTCCGACTGCGGTCTGGGGTGTGGGGCCTCCCTGCTGCTGCGGAGTCGGGGTGGTCTGCCTCTCCCCACCGCAGGGAAAAGGGTAACACCACCTGGGTCTGGGTGCAATTCCCCCCTCCAGGGGCAAGGGTACCTAGACCCGGTTTGTAGAGTACGCTTGGGGAGTGTGATTGTGTGTACAGCGTCTCTTTATGTCTGTCTCCACGTTGGTTGAGTGTGGAGTGAGTGCATATGAGAGCATGAGGGTGGGAATGGATGTTTGTATCTGTGTGTGCCTGTATGTCTGTGTCTATATGTCAGGTTGGGTATCAGACGCCACCTCTCTGGGGACACCTCAGGCCCTCCAAGGTTTGGAGGCCTATCTCCACCCACCACCTCTTCCCCTGCCGGTGGCGGACTCCCTCAGGTGTCGGTGTGTTGGTGGTTCTTTGTGTCTGGGGGTGGGCGTCCGGGTGCACACCGGCTCACTCCTTGGCGGCCGCCTGTCGGGGCCTGGGGCCTGGGGCTCGCTCGGGCCCCTTTGGAGGTGGGGTGCCCCCGGCCTCTCGGCCTGGGGCTCGGTCACTCAGGCACAGCTGACTGCCGGCGGAGCTCACGGGCGCGTCACTGCAACTCCCCCTGACTTCTGCTCCGCGGCTGCTGGGCGAGCCCTCATCTGGGACTCTACTCAGCTCTTACTGGAACAGTGGCGCGGCTGCCCCTCTGTTGGTCTTCCATGGTCTCTTGTGTTCTGGGGGCCTCTGGATGTCTGGAGTTTTGATCTCCTCCATACCCGCTTCACACCCTGGAGGACGGGGCTGTGGCCCCCCCACACTCCCTAGCAGATCATTACATGGAGAAACCTTTGGAATGCAAGCATGCTGATCCACACAGGTATGCACACATGGGTATTCACAGACGCGGACTAAAGCTTTCTTGGCTGCTGCCTCAAAGCACACTGTGCGCTGTCTATCTTGCGTGCTGCACAATATCGTTTATTATTTAGTAAATATTGATATCTATGACTAGCTAGTTTATTGTGATGGTGCTTTGTTTTCTCTATTATTATGTTGCTCTTTGTTGTTTGCTGTCTCCTCTGTTTGTTTTTTTTGTTTGTTTTTTTTTTTTTTCTCCATACAGGTGACCCAGGAGTTCTTTTTTTTTTTTTCTCTCTCTTCCCCCCCCTTCTCACCGTCTCTTCTCCCCTTTGGTTTTCTTTCTTTCTCTCCCCCTCTTTCTCTCATTCATTCCCCCTGTCCTATTTATTAAAAAAAAAAGAAAAAAAAAAAAAAATGACAAAGGATGAACTGAAGCTCTGCCATCACGTAATGTCGCATACTGCTGTTTCTGATGTCATTTAAAAAAAAAGAAAAAAAAAAAAAAGAAAAAAAAAAAAGAAACAAGAACAAATAAAAAGCATGATTTAAAATTGATTAAAACAAGCAAATAAACTGTGTATACTGATATAGTAATACTTCAAAGGTAACAGTTAAGTACATATTATTATGCACAAAGTATAAGTACTCGATACTCCAACTATGATGTTAGTTACCTGATATTTCAGTCTTTTTGCAGCAAAACACTCGATTGATGCTGTCAATATTATCCCACTTCTCCTTACGGTTATCCAGTCCCTTCAGCTTCAGCTCAGTCAGTCTGAAACAGAAGAGCACATTCATCTTATTTCTTTATTATATTTAACATAGTTATAGTTTTGATAGGTAAAGAGAAAAAAAAGAACTTCACCCTGTGGAAGCAGTGTAGACAAACTCTGTAGTTTTGGTGAAGGAGAACTGAACCTCTGATGGCAGAAAAATTGGGTTTTGTGCCTTCAAGGAGTGAGGTATTCCCTCTGCATATGCATCCCAGCTGAGAAAAAGAAATTGCAGTTTCAATTCACAAAACATAATATATGAATAATATAGTTTACAATGCATTTTTTAATTAATCCCAGCAGACAAACAATATATTGTAATGCTTAATTTTAAGGTTAAATATCATTAGTATTAGGATATTCAGCTATAACTGGACAGCATTTGTATTCTAGTTTCAGGAGCTGTAAGGCCAAAATATGTATAAGCTCTGAATTCTCACCGATAGTCTTCCTCTCGCTGCTGAATCTCTTGCTGCCGACTGTACCTGCCAAGATGATGGTTGTCTTCAAAGACTCTCAGAGCTAATTAAGAAAAAATGGTTTCAAGTTGTTCTTGTAAATATGGTATATACTGTATTAGGAAACTGCTTCAGCCTCATTACAAACTTTGTTTTACATCTGCAATGGTTTGAACAAGATTTAAGATGAGCACAGTTTCCCAAACCTTTTCCATCTTTGAAGCGGTGCACCTTGCTATCAGCAATCCAGCGGTAGACGGGAAAGCTGTAGATGTCTCCTTCAGGGGATTTCACTTCCACCTTGGCACAAAACCAATCAACTTCTGGGAACAGTGGGAGAGACTGTTTGTCTAACTCTATCAGCACAAGATTTCCAAGGGAAGTGGAGCAGGACACCTTAAACTTTGATACCTAAAGAAATGACATAGCAGTTTGTGCTGAGCTGTAACACTCGAGCATACAATTCCTCTTATAATTTACTGTGGTCCATGAAGTGAACTGTTTGCTTTGACCATCTTCATGGTGATAGATTTCAACTTTACATAAATCACAGTTAATAATTCCCTTATTTCCCTAAAAGTTTGCATGTATAATGTCATATAGGGAACCTGAAAAAATCATGGAGGTGGCCATCCCAGACTTACAGCTCCTCTGACGAAGGATGTAGCCCCTTTCAAGCCCATGAGCCACTTGCGATCACTCTCCCCATCTGTGCCCACCAGCTTAATGAAGACATTGTTGAGAGTAGTGGAATTAAGGCGATCACCAGTGAATACGGTCACTTTATACTGCACCATTTTTCAAATCCTGGTAGGGGGAGAATTATAATCACTCTTAGCACTGATTTGGAAATGTAAGCAGTTAAAATTGTGACATCACAATTAAAAGAATTTGAAGACATTATCTAAATGCCTTTTTTGACCCACAATTTCTGACTGAAATCCTGTGAAAATATCTCTTACCTTTGTAAATGAGACGAGGAAGTTTCTTAGAATAACTGTTCTGTCAGAACTTGCCCCTTTTTATTTACTCAGTTTAGTGGGAGTGTCCGCCTTCCCTGCTGCGGCACCACCGACCACGCCCGCCACAGTGTAGATACAACACTGGTTCATCCTTTGAGTGATTTTTATGCTTGAATGATTCTCAGGTCACTGTTCACAGGCACCCACATGGTCAGTGAGGTGCCTAGATCCTCCACTTTTAAATGTCTCACAGCGCAATGCTTAGCATATTTTGGTTCCTGCAACTGGTCCGTCGGTTATTGTCTCCCCCGAAACACTTCTCTTGTGCTTTTGGAAATCAGTTTTTTCCTATTTCTATTTTATTTTTTTTCCATTTCCGTTGTGTTTTGTGTGCTTTTGCAGCGGTTTTCATATTGCTGGTGTTTTCTTTAGTTACAGTCCGTTTGGCCTCTCAGGGCCACCGTAACCACCAGTGTAATGTGCCTCTACATAGAATTGTATCCTTGTTGGACTGTTTATAGGAAAATAAAAATCTGTTATTTTTGTTAATGAGCCAGAATAATAACTAAACAATGGCTCTGTGAGCATGGTCATGAAATCAAAGTGGGTAGTGGTAAATACAGTTAAGTTGTTTTGCCTCCGTTAATAATTATATTATGTAAAAAAAAAAGTTTAAATGGTGTGGTGATATTTGTTCACTGATTTCAGGAGTTTGGTGGGCTTCAAGTTGTTGGTCCATCTATGGGGGATACAAAAGTGGAAAACGTATTCATGTGCAGCAAACTGGAATGAAGGGCGGAGTTTCCTTCCACGAGAAAAAATATGTTTGCACAATCATCAGTCAACACTCACTTTGCTGTAATGTGTGCAGCACAATAGTTTTTGTGTTAAATATCAGTAGAGTTAAAGAGAAAAGGATTTTAAATGTGTCTGCAAGTGCATAATCCTCAGGTAAAACCAAAACGTTCCTACTAATACTTATCACTCTAGTTTTCTGTAGTAACTATTGGCACATACTCAGTTAAAAGGCACTTCAGTGCAGTAACAACACTAAATTGGTTCAACAACCACCCTGAGACAACCTAAACATTAGACCAAAGGATTAAAAATACACTGATTCGGGTACCACTTCCTGCTACAGTGTAAGGTTACAGTGAAAAGGTGTTTGTTTGATTGTGGCTTTCACTGAATTTGTGTTTTAGATGGTGAAACTAAGTGTGAGAATAGGATTACAAAACCTGCCTCTGCTAGTCATGCAGAACAGGTATGAAGTGAATCATATTCACGGAATTGCTATTCTCTCAATTCCAGTAAAAGGTTAGAAATTAGGTTGAAATCAATAGCAAGAGCAGACTCGCTTTAAAGTATGAAGTATAAAGTCATTTCATGACCTGCATGATTCAACGGTACAAGCAACACTTGTAATGAGTCATGTCTAATCTTGAAGCAGATAGGCCACACCAGGTGTCATTCCTGTCAAGACAGGAAAATGGGGCCATATTTGACATGAGCTCACTCAACTGGACAATAGGAGATTGGAAAAACACTGCCTGGTTTTGGTTTCTCTGCTCCAGTATTTAGATGGTGCAAACAACATAAAAGCATAGATCCATACAGCTTTGTATCAGTGACTATAATGGTATGGGAGGATATTTTCTTGTCAGACGTTGGTCTGCTCCTTGGTACCAATTGAGCCTTGTTTAAACACAGCGACCTACCTGAGTATTGTTGCAGACCATGTCAGTCCCTTAATTATCACAGTGTACCCATCTTCTGATGGCTGCTTCCATCAGAAGTCAGCCAGCAGTGCTGGTTTGACACCAGATCCCGGCCAGACCTGTCTGCTATGTGGGCAGTAGGATAATGTTTCATATCACAAAACTCACTTCATCTCAAACAGGTTTCTTGAGATGACAATGAGCTGTACTTAAATGGTCAAAGTCATAAGATCTCAACCCAGTAGATAAGCTTTGATTCACATCATGGATGTGTAGCTGACAAATCTGCAGCAACTGAAGAATATTTCCAACACTTTGTTCTAGCTTTGTGCTAGCAAGGTGTACCTAATAATGTGCCCAGTGAGTGTAAAGGAAATTGATATTATCACATTCTGAATTGAGATGACTGTTGTTGAGATTTGGTGCTATATAAATTGAACTGAATTGAATATAATCACATTTTTGCCACTGAGATGGTATCTACACAAAATACAGTGGCCTATGTAAACATCACTCTATTTTGCAGTGTTAAATAAATATGCTACACATGTCAACAGTATAAGCAGGCTAATGTGGATAATGCAGACCCATCTTGTTAATGTCTGTGAGCCATGTGTGTTTAATCTGTGCCATGCATTAAATGAGGCTTTAGAGAACTGATAATTTAGAATATGATGCTAAAATACAATCAGGTTTCAGCAAAGAAACAAAGAAACCAAGTGCACATTGGTGGCCGAGATGAAGTAGCAGTCTCAGGCGAAGTTTAGGGTGTTCATGTTGTCTAACTCATCAAAAAGCTGTTTGGGTTTAGCTCAAGAAAATTGAAACATTAAAATAATGAAAATATAAACAATGAAATGCAGTAAATGTTTTCTAAGAAGAAAATACATCATGATCAGGAGATCAACTGTCTCAAAACAGACACCCCCAAAAATCAAACATTTTTCATTTCAAATCAGATGATTCAAGATTGTAATGCAAAAAAAGAATCACATTTTAACACAGATGAAAAAAATTACAGTTTAGTATATAGTGATTATAAGTAGTAAGTTCTTTGTTCTATTTCATCAGTAAAAGTCAGAACTTAGAGGTCTTTCCCTGCTGTTGTTTGAAGAGGGAACTGAATTTTGTCTCACAGCTGAGTCTTCTAATATTCAAATGGCCACACTGTTTTCTAACTCTGCCGGATCCATGTAGGTGTATGGCACTTCTAAACGCTTGTTTCTGGCTTTAATAACTAAACTTAAATCTTCAAGCTCCATCTGAAAATCCTTTAGTATTTTGCGAGGAATTTCCTCAATGAAATGCTCCTCCGGGTACTGGCCAAGAGGGACCTGATGAGAACAATGATACATTTAAGTTTTCTTCAACAAAATTCAATTAAAACAATTATTTGTTTTTATTCAAAATAGGCTCTTGGAATGATTGTATACAGTTGTAATGTGTTTACAAAAATTAAATTCAGACATAATTCCTGTCATTCTTAATGAAATCTTTGCTGCTTACAAAGTCACTGGACTGCTTGCTGAGTAACCACACGGTGGCCATGCCCTGAACTGTTACATTGACGTCAGGGAAGGTCGCCAACATTGTGGCCTCGCTTGTCGTCCCCTTTGTGGTCGGTGGCGGGAGTTGCAGGGAGATGGGAGTGTTGGGCATCCAGCCACCATAGTCATACTGCATTTGATCAAGAAGTAAAAGATAACTGATTAAAAAGTAAAATGATGGTGTAATAATGGCGTTTAATGTATAATTCCTTCTTTCTTTCTTTTTTTATATTGGTGATATAGTACCTGTAGTTTTATGGTACTATTTATATAATTATTCACATTTTCTCTTTGCATGACCAGTTTAGTTTAACTTCACTGATTTTGGAAGAAATGCCTCAACAACTGCAGCTTGTCAGTACCATGACTGGGTATAAACAGAGTATGTTAGAGAGCCAGAGTTTCTCAGATGTAAATATACATAAATACAGTTTGGTTTTAGAGCAACACATGCTCTCATCCAGATGACATCTTTTTCAGAGAAGGACTTACATATTTCAGCAAGACAGTGCTGAACCCCATATTGCATCTATCACATCATAGTTTCATTATGGAAGAGTCTGGATGCTGAACTTGCCTTGCTGCAGACTAGACCATTCACCAGTTGAAAACATTTGATACATCATGAAATGAAGAACAGGATAAAGACCCAGGACTGTTGAGCAGCTAGAATCCTAAATGAGATGGATCATCATTGCTCTCCCAAAGGTCTCCTAGGTTCTCAGATGTTCATGCACTGTTGTTTAAAAAAAAAAAAGTGAAACTGTTTATACAAGGACTCACCTGTCCAGAGTTCACGGCTGCATGCTGGGCTGAGCAAGTGAAGATCACCATGGTGACAAACTTGACCAACTCAGTCACACAAGTAAATGTCTGAGGAATTCCTGTTGAGCAGAAAACCCCCCCAGCATCAATTGCATTGAGGTGAACAAACAAAGATTGGATTTATGTTTGGATTATAATTATATATACTGTTTATGATACACCCTCTGGTGCCCCTGGACACATCATCAGTGATGTAACATCTCAGTACTAAGGATCAATCAACTTTATCATAATAAGAACTGAACATTTCTTTGAAGCCAACCTGTTTCTGCTTGAGAAAAGAAACCATGTTCAAAAATGTCCAAAATCCACTTCTGAAGTTCAGAGTCCTGCTGGACTTCACTGTCACTCTTGTAGTAGTAGCCGAGCATTCCCTGCACAAACCTTTGAGAAATTGGATGAAATATGCTTTCATTATTTATTTCATTCATTTTACTTAGGGATGGTAGATATCTGTAAGTATTAGACACACCTTTCATTTTAAGAGAAGTACTAACACCTTCTGAGAAACTTTAATTTAAAAAATTGAACAATGTTTAACATTAGTCTGTACTTAAAGCTGAACTTAATATACTAATGTCTCATCTGAGTGCCTACAGGAACCACAGAACTTCCTGTGGTACTTGCTTAGCTTGATCACTCAACCATCCTACGCGGCGCCTCCTATTTTGACCTCGGGACTTCCAGGCCATACTCCGCACCGGCCACTTGATTATGGCGCTCCATGCCCCTGCCTGCTAGCATCTTGCAGTCTACTCTTATGTGCTGGATTATCTCAGGGGCATTTTTACACAGCATGCAACTGGGGTCTTGCCTGATGTGATAGACCCCAGCCTCTATGGAGCTTGTTCCTGTGCTGCCAAGATTAGTGTCTCTGTGTTGTCTTTCACTCCAGCTTTGTCCAGTCACTGGTAGGATTTCTGGATGTCAGCCACTTCCTCTATCTGCCTGTGGTACATTCCACCAGCAGATAGAGGAATGCCCCACAGGAAGTGGTGTGGGGCATTGAGTCATAGGCCTTTTGTAACCAATCCAGGCAGTGCACAGGTTGGTCAGCCTAGTCTTGCAGTTTTAAGCGACTGCTCTGTCTACCAGTAGCTGGTGTTTTGCTCTTCTGGTATTTCCATTTTCAGTGTCTCTCATCGACTAGAAGCTGGTTCATTTGTGCTGTCAGACACTCGTGGACTGCAGTCAGCTTCTTCAGCCAGTAGGCGTGAATCAAGTCAGGGCCTGGTGCTGTCCAACTCTTCATACTGGAGACCCTTTCTTGAATGACTCTGTTCACGGAGATTGCTGTGGTCTGCTCTTAGATCCACTAGCCACTGAGCATTGATGCCATGGGTTGGGTTCTTCTCCCATATGCTCTTCCACTATTGCTCTGTTTCCAGCCTTGGTGCTGCTATTCTCATATTGTTCCCCTGCCATTAAGAGTACACCATGGCTGGTTCTGTGGAGAACAGCTGGTTTATTCTCCTGCTTTCTATCTCTTTGGTGTACCTCTTCAAGTTTGCCAAGGCTATGAGTCTTTGCTTGGCCGTAGCACCTTTTTCATTGCACCTTTCTGCAGCTCCGATAGTTGGCTAACCTCCCTCCGTGCTACCCTTATCTTGGCCTCTATTCTCCTTCTCCATGTAGGGCACTGCTCCTTGTGGCTGTTGAACTTGTAGCGAAGTATCTCACTGATCACTGTTGCCGTGGTGTAGATCAGCTGGTTAGTCTCAGTCTTGTCCATAGTGCAGCATTCACATCATCTAGTATACGGGTGTCAAACTCCAGGCCTCGAGGGCAGGTGTCCTACAGGTTTTAGATATCACGCATGTGAATCGAATGATTAGTTCATAACCAGACCTCTGGAGAACTTCAAGACATTTTGAGGAGGTAATTTATCCATTTAAATCAGCTGTGATGGATCAAGGACACATATAAAACCTGCAGGACACCGGCCCTTGAGGCCTGGGGTTCGACACCCCTGATCTAGTAGATCTTCTGAGGGTACTTCACATAGTCTTAGTAACCAGCCATGAAGGATCCAGGTTTCCAGCTTTGCCATGATCTTATCTCTCAGGTCAGTTCCTCTCGTGCTCAATGATCCTTCTTCCATCGCACTTGGGGCCCCCACCCAATCTCAGGTGGAGGTGATGATATCTCCCCCTTGACCTGTCATCCTAGCTTCCCCTTGCCGTAGCATTTGTGTTGTACCTCGTCAATCTCTAGCTGTCTGAGCAGTTCCATCTTCTGAATGTTGGAAAACATTCCCCAAGTTGTTTCGCCATCAATCTGGATGCTGGGTATCGAAGATTCCATAGGTCCCTCATCCTAGTCACGTAACCCTTCCACTGGGGTTACTTGCTTAGTAGCATTCCAACAGCGCCTGTTTTCATCTCTTTCTTGTGTGTTAATTTTGTGTTCATTTTTTCAATGATCTTTTATTGGGAAACCAAATTGAAAAAATAATGTTCCCGGTCCTGGGCCAACTCCCAGAATCCGGGAGGAGGCCCAGGGGCAGACCCAAGACACGCAGGAGAGATTATATCTCTTGGCTGGCCTGGGAACACCTTGGTGTTCCCCCAGACAAGCTGGAGGAGGTAGCTGGGGAGAGGGAGGTCTGGGCTTCTCTGCTTAGGATGCTGCCCCCGCGACCCGGCCCGCGATAAGCGGAAGACGATGGATGGATGGAAAACAGAATTGTAAAATGACATAAATAAAATAAAAATAATAAACTAACAAATAATAAAATATTATTGTTATAACAGAACTGCAGCAGCTTGGTGGCGTCATTAAGAGGGCAAAACTACCATACCTGTGGATGATATCCCAAACCTTTAGGCCATCATCCCTGTAGTAGAAGTTTGGCACAGCTTCTAGGCCACGTTCAGCAATGTCATCTGGCATACAGAGGGAGCTGTAGGTCATTGAGGACACTGACCTCTTCAGGATTGTAAACATGCCCTCTCCACCTGATGATGCAAACTAGAGAATGGGTAGCTCACAGTTAGAGACAAATGTTGTACATGACACTGAAAAAGAAACAGTTATTTAGGTAAAGGTCTAGTGAGTGTGCTGTTCTTTGCATACCTGAGTGAAAGCGCCAATCTCAGAAATGAGAAGGCGTCGAGCTAAGAAGTTGATCTGCAGAGTGTAGCGTGTGTGAAGTTTGAGGAGCTGAGGGAAAGAGGGAACTCTGTTAGTGCTAGATTGGGGCAAAACTTTGGCATTTATTATGCTGAGATACGCTGTTGCACAATCAAATGTCCTTTGTGGACACATTGATAAACTCAAATGCTTTCAACGTTATTTAAAATTATTTACAAACCAAAACACTGAGTTTCAGCAAACGTCAGTTACCTTGTACAGAGGATGCACCATGGGCACGTTGCGCAGCAGTGACACTGCAAAAACCTCAGCCAGCAAGTGCGTGCGCAGAAGGTGAGCATTGAGCTGATGGTGATTGAAATCTGCACTTCTTACAAAAATCTTGGCGATCAACCAGTCGTACTCAGAATCAGTAGGAAGAAAGATCGGATTGTCATCTGATGGAGTCTGCTTCAGCTATACAAGGACAGGGTCAAGTGATAAGTCAAATTATTAGTTATTTTTAATATCCGTCTTTCTTCTACAGCATGTCTTTTGTCCTTCTCCCTCTCCCCTCACTCCCAACTTGTCGTGGGAGGTGGCTTCTGACAGAGGTTTCTTCCTGTTAAAAAGGGAGTTTTCCTTTCCAGTTGCCAAAGTGCTTGCTCACAAAGAATTGCCTGATTATTGGGATTTTCCTCTCATATTTACCATAGAAAATATATATATTTTGCTATGTAAATAAAGCTCATCTGAACTGAATTACCTGAATAGCAATCGGCATTAGTTTATTATCAGGATCTTTGTGGAGCAGGACGAGAGGAGCCATCAAGTACTGCTTCTTCCCATTGATGGTGTTTGCTTTCACTCCATCCAGAAGCTTGTAGTCACACAGGAATATGTTCCCTTTCTGTTTGAAAGTTCAGGTTATTTCAGCAGTGTGTATATTCAGTGAATGTGTAAGTGCATTTATTGCAATGACCAAGTAGCTGATTTAAGAAACATTTCTTTCTCCTTTTTTTGTGTCTTTCTACAGTCACCTTCATTTCATCTGCAAGGTCGCAACGACTGCGGGGAAAGACCATGTCATCAGTGACAGGGAAGTTACTGGGCAGGGTTGTACAACACTGGATCAAAATGGGGTTGACACCATTTAGAAACTGGTAGCCAAAGAAAGCATCTTCTTTCCAGTGTTCCTGAACATATTCTGCAAAAAAAAAAAAGAAAAAGAAAAAGAATATGTTCCTTTTTTAAACTAGCCTACAAATTTTGCTACATTTCTAACTTTGTGTCAGAAGTTCAGTGTCTGAGAGTCTTGATTATGTGAAATGTATAAAAAGTCATAAGCTCTCTCTAGTGAGCTTTATTAGATATTGAAACCATATTCTACTTGTTAGATCACCTGTCATAAGATAAAATGAGACTTTATATTCTCAGTTTTAAACATCAATCAATAGCTATAAACATATATAATATATATGTTTTTGCAGAACAGACTGTATAATGTTCTTATTATTCAGGAAAATCGACTATGTATACTGATATAGTAATACTTCAAAGGTAACAGTTAAGTACATATTATTATGCACAAAGTATAAGTACTCGATACTCCAACTATGATGTTAGTTACCTGATATTTCAGTCTTTTTGCAGCAAAACACTCGATTGATGCTGTCAATATTATCCCACTTCTCCTTACGGTTATCCAGTCCCTTCAGCTTCAGCTCAGTCAGTCTGAAACAGAAGAGCACATTCATCTTATTTCTTTATTATATTTAACATAGTTATAGTTTTGATAGGTAAAGAGAAAAAAAAGAACTTCACCCTGTGGAAGCAGTGTAGACAAACTCTGTAGTTTTGGTGAAGGAGAACTGAACCTCTGATGGCAGAAAAATTGGGTTTTGTGCCTTCAAGGAGTGAGGTATTCCCTCTGCATATGCATCCCAGCTGAGAAAAAGAAATTGCAGTTTCAATTCACAAAACATAATATATGAATAATATAGTTTACAATGCATTTTTTAATTAATCCCAGCAGACAAAGAATATGCTGCAATGCTTAATTTTAAGGTTAAATATCATTAGTATTAGGATATTCAGCTATAACTGGACAGCATTTGTATTCTAGTTTCAGGAGCTGTAAGGCCAAAATATGTATAAGCTCTGAATTCTCACCGATAGTCTTCCTCTCGCTGCTGAATCTCTTGCTGCCGACTGTACCTGCCAAGATGATGGTTGTCTTCAAAGACTCTCAGAGCTAATTAAGAAAAAATGGTTTCAAGTTGTTCTTGTAAATATGGTATATACTGTATTAGGAAACTGCTTCAGCCTCATTACAAACTTTGTTTTACATCTGCAATGGTTTGAACAAGATTTAAGATGAGCACAGTTTCCCAAACCTTTTCCATCTTTGAAGCGGTGCACCTTGCTATCAGCAATCCAGCGGTAGACGGGAAAGCTGTAGATGTCTCCTTCAGGGGATTTCACTTCCACCTTGGCACAAAACCAATCATCTTCTGGGAACAGTGGGAGAGACTGTTTGTCTAACTCTATCAGCACAAGATTTCCAAGGGAAGTGGAGCAGGACACCTTAAACTTTGATACCTAAAGAAATGACATAGCAGTTTGTGCTGAGCTGTAACACTCGAGCATACAATTCCTCTTATAATTTACTGTGGTCCATGAAGTGAACTGTTTGCTTTGACCATCTTCATGGTGATAGATTTCAACTTTACATAAATCACAGTTAATAATTCCCTTATTTCCCTAAAAGTTTGCATGTATAATGTCATATAGGGAACCTGAAAAAATCATGGAGGTGGCCATCCCAGACTTACAGCTCCTCTGACGAAGGATGAAGCCCCTTTCAAGCCCATGAGCCACTTGCGATCACTCTCCCCATCTGTGCCCACCAGCTTAATGTAGACATTGTTGAGAGTAGTGGAATTAAGGCGATCACCAGTGAATACGGTCACTTTATACTGCACCATTTTTCAAATCCTGGTAGGGGGAGAATTATAATCACTCTTAGCACTGATTTGGAAATGTAAGCAGTTAAAATTGTGACATCACAATTAAAAGAATTTGAAGACATTATCTAAATGCCTTTTTTGACCCACAATTTCTGACTGAAATCCTGTGAAAATATCTCTTACCTTTGTAAATGAGACGAGGAAGTTTCTTAGAATAACTGTTCTGTCAGAACTTGCCCCTACAATTTCTTTTTATTTACTCAGTTTAGTGGGAGTGTCCAGTCAGTTGCATCAATCATGTATTGCGATGAAATGCCAGATAAGGTTATCCAAATAACCTATAAACTGCACCACTCTTTTTATTGAGCTGTCAAAGCCACTGCTGATTTGTCATTTTCCTAGAGGTTATTGGAACTAGGCCTTTCAGATGAAGGCTGGTTTACTAATTACCTTTCTGACTGCAAGCAGTGCGCACAGTTTAACGGTCTCTCTTTGAGTTTTTAAAGTGTCACTAATGGAGTGATCTGTCTTACATTATTTGATATTAATGTTAAGGCAAAAGCTAAATATATTTTATCATTTATATGTAGATGACACAATTATTTTTGTGCTCATACCACCAACATGGTTTTCCAACAATTACAATTAGCTTTTGATGAGCTCGGGCTCATTTTAAATGGAAAGAAGTCATAGTGGTTCAAGTACACAGAGTATGGCAGAGTATGGGCAGTATTTCCCTCTACTGTACCTTTTCAAGGTTTTTCTATTGAAACTCATAAAAAACTCTTTACTCCTCCTTGACGATGGTGATATAGTTTGCATGAATAACCCTGCTCCTTCTCTCTATCTCTTGGACTCTCTTTATCGTGGGGCATTTACGATCTAGAAGTGGCTGTAAACCTTTAAGACACCGCTGCACTTTACAATCTCTAGCTGATTTGTCTTCATTGGAATCACAAAGGATGTTCCCTCACTCTATATGACTATTCACTGGGATTGTATCTATAAATTAATGGCTGACTTATACCACTTTATCTTTAAATCTATTTCTGGTTTATACAGTTGTTGTCAGATTACATATTCAGTTATAGTCTGTGGTCTCAAATTTTTTTTACACTCACAATTCCGTCAGTTCATACAGAAGGATTTGCAGCTCTTTCACTTGATTTTGTTTGCAGAGTTTAAAAGATGTGTAAGCGATTTTGTGAATTCCTCAATGGGAACTTGTTCTTGATTTTAATATCATTTTTATAATTTTATAAACGGACAGTTTTCGCTATTTGATTCTGTTGTTCTGATTCTGATGTTTCTTTTTTATTGCTTCTACTTTATTGCTTGAATTTTATTATGCCTATCTGAAAAAGTGTCTGTGAAGGTTCTCAGCCATCCAGGTCATCGTAGTCAAAGGAGCTTGCAAAGAAAAGCGTCTGGACTTCTTTAAGTTGCTTGAAGACGTTTCACCTCTCATCCAAGAAGCTTCTTCAGTTCTAGGGTCAAATGGTGGAGAGTCCCAGAAATAAACCTAGTGGGAGTGACCCCCCACAGAGGGACAAAAGGACCCCCTGATGATCCTCTAATCGCCTGAGCAAAGGTGTGAAACTGGGTGTGGGTCCCAATCAGCCAGAGTTTCGGGTGAACTCTTTGTGAAACCTGGCCCCACCTCATCATGCGAATTCCTGAGGTCAGATGGCCCAGGATGTGAGTGGGCATTAAGGCATCTGGGGAGGGATCTCAAAACTGGATTATAGATGGCAGAGAGTTGGTGTCATAAACCCCCGCCTCTGTTCAAAGATGGTCGCTCACAGTGGACATAGATGGCTTCTTTCACTCCTCTTTCAAACCATCTGTCCTCTCTGTCCAAAATGTGAACATTGGCATCCTTGAAGGAGTGTCCTTTATCCTTAAGATGCAGATGGACTGCTGAGTTTTGTCCTGTGGAGGTGGCTCTTCTATGTTTTGCCATGCGCTTGTCTCTCCGATGTAGAGGTCTGGGCATTCCTGTACAGTGCAGCGAGGAATGTCCCTCTGTGGGGGGAAACTCCCACTAGGTTTAAATCTGGGACTCCCCACCATTTGACCTTAGAACTGAAGAAGCTTCTCGGATGAGAGGTGAAACGTCTTCAAGCAACTTAAAGAAGTCCAGACACTTTTCTTTGCAAGCTCCTTTGACTATCTGAAAAAGGTTTCTCTAGTAAACAAACAATGAGTGTTAATAGGATAACCTGTTTAAATACAGGTTAAAAAAATATTTAGGTCAGTGGTGATTTCTTGCACATGACGATGGCAAGGTGCACTTTTGTTCTTATTATACCAAGATTACTACACTCCTCAGTGACAATAATACCCATGAAGCCCTAAGGAGAGATCCCACAAACAACTACAAAAAGAAAGTCGTCAGTTGGGTTCGACAACTTGAAAAGGAAATGCCATTGTCCCCATTGAACTTCTGCAGGGAGCCACCATATTATTGACACTAGCTCTTTCGCAATGTCAAATACCTTGTTTTTGCACACATTTTTAAAAGTTATTTCCAACTTTACATAAAAATGCCTCAGCCAATGCCTCAGGTGTTGTTGGGGGTTTTTTGTACAACTATTTAAAACTATTTACAGAATAATCAGCTATCATGCATTCAATACAATTCAATTCTACTTATATAGAACCACATCACAACAGCAGTTGCATCGAGGCACTTTATATTGTAAGGAAAAGACCCCAAAAATAATACAGATAATACATTTGCCTTATCATTGTCTCTTCTCTGCAGAGGAATCCTGCGTGCTCTGAATGAGTTACAAACTGTTTTCCCCTGTAGCTCAGGATCTGTAGCTCACAATTCCCATTGTTGGCATTATTGAATTTTGCTTCAGTCTATATAAATGCAGTGTCAGTGCACCAGTGCTGCATATTGAGTCTACCCAAAAAAAACTATTGTTGATTGTTGTGATGAGTTCCGGTGAATTTGGTTTCACTTAATTCATTTAGCTTACTCATCAGTTGAAAGAAATAAGTACAGCATGGAAAAGTCTTCGAAACATTCAGAGTCATTATTCACAACTCTGTGTTGAGGTCTTTTAGTAAAGCTACAGTAAAAAGTAGACATGAAATATTTGAATGCCTTGAAGTAAAATGCCACTTAGATAAAACTTATAATAAATGCACTTAGGTTTTGTCACAGCGGGACTGAACAGACTCACATGCAGGCTCTAGGTCTTGAAAGCACAAGAGTCTTTATTACGATACACCAGGTGATTATTTACAAAAGCGAGGGGAAAGCCGGGCTCCGGGGGTCCACACACAAACGGGAAAGACGCCGAAAGTCACACACACACACTCCGTCCACTCACGCTCCTCTTCACACTCCAATCACTCAGGTAACACAGGGGTTGGTCCAGGGAATCTGTACACAGAGACACGAAGGGATTATAAGGCAAATCGCTGTGAAAACACTCTAGAAGTAACTCTAGAAGTAACGGTTACACTGACGAGGGTCGGCAACGGTCCAGCGTTGAGAAACACAGAGCTGCGATCTTATAAAGGAGCTGGAACACTCGTGATGAGCCACAGGTGCGTGATTGCGACCAGGTGCGTGGGCCAAGGGCAGGAGCCCACAGGTGAGCTCCGCCCAGGCAGAGGGAGGAGGGAAAGAGGGGGAGGGAGAGAGCAGGAACAAAAGAAGAATATAAAAACATATGTAGCCATGCTGAGCCGACCGGGTAGGCACAGGGACCCTGACAGGTTTGGCCTTTTTGTTCAGGTTTGATCTATAAATGAGTTTGAAGCTTTGGTACATTTGTCTGAGGCTGGGATGTCTACATGACTGATTCAACAGCTTTCACAATTTTATAAACTGAACTAAAACTAGTTTTTCAATAAAAACAATAAAAACTTAAAGAAGAAATCTGGAAACTAACTGAATCCAATACAATTTTATTTGTAAAGCACTTTAAAATTAAAATAGCCCTATATTAAAAAAAGAAAACAAGATAAAACAACATAGAATCAACTAAAATAAAAATAAAAAATAAAAACCAACATCTCACGTGGTGTCAAAGGCCAGGGTAAAGAGGTGGGTTTTCAGGAGTGACTTTAAAACAGGTATGGAAGTGGCCTGTCTAATCTCTAAAGGAAGCTCGTTCCACAGTTTGGGAGCTGCTACAGAAAAAGCACGATCTCCTCTAAGTTTACGCCCAGTCCTAGGTACATTCAGGAGCAGCTGATCAGCTGACCTGAGAGAGCGGGTGGGTGTATAAGGCTGTAACATGGGGCTAGGCCATGGAGAGCTTTAAAAGCAAATAAAATAATTTTAAAATGAATCCTAAAAGAAATGGGCAGCCAGTGAAGTGAAGCTAAAACAGGGGAAATGTGCTCAAACTTTAGAGTGCCTGTTAAAAGACAAGCTGCGGTATTTTGCACCCTCTGTAGATGGGTAATATATGATGTGCTGAACCCTATATAAAGTGCATTAAAGTAATCCAGCCGAGTGGTTAGATTTAACTGAAGCTAGACCAAAGTGATTTTTTTAAATAAAAATTAATAAACTGAACTAATAATAAACTTATGACCCAGTATTGTAGGCCTCTTTTTGTTAAAAGGGAGTTTTTCCTTCCTATCATCGCCAAGTGCTTACTCACAGGGGATATTTTCAATATTGTAGGTCTTTACAACTGCTGTGAATTGGTGCTATATAAATAAAGCTCAGGTGAACTGAATTAGGTAATGTCATGTTTCGGCTGTGTGGCAGGCAGGAGAGGACCCAAACACAAACTCACAGAGACAAAAGGTAAACTCAAAAAACACAGCTTTATTGCTGGCGTGAAGTGGGACACGAAAAACAATACAAAATAAACTAAACTGGGAAAACTAAAGCACAAAGAGCCACAGGGAAAAATCACACAGCTATGATGGAGACTACGACACTGACAAAGAGAAACACAGGGCTTAAATACACAGAGGGATAACGAGGGAATGAGACACAGAAGGAGGGCACAGCTGGGAGAAATCAGGACTGGACGAGACAGAGACGCAAAACTAGAAACACTCACATGAGGCATGGACCTTCAAAGTAAAACAGGAAGTATCACACAGAGACGCGAACTAGACACAGTGGAGACAGCAACTAAGAAACAGAGACAAACCATAAGGCAGAGGTCTAAGAACCAAAATACACAGAGGGAAATACTCAGCTTTGAACACAAGAGACTAGACTAGAGGGAGTAACAAAAGACCAACCTTGAGAACATAATGCACAATGCAGGGTGACAGAAAACAAGAAACTCAAACATGCAAAGACACACCATAAACAGAACAGAGGGGGCACAGAGAGACATGAAGGGCAGGGGAGACTTAACATGGGTTGAAACACAAGGGGGAACTAATAAGCAAATCAACATAGGAGGCCTAATGAGCTAAACATACTATAAACATCAAAATGAACTAAAACTCAAAACACTGGGTCCTAAGACCCAGGATCGTGACAGGTAAACAGCAATCAGCATTAGTTTATCATCAGGAGCTCTGTGTAGCTCTGAGCATGCTCACATGCTCTCAGAAATTAGGCAGCATATCAGTTTTTTAGACCCTTCATTTCAGTCGAGTCTCAGAAACTTAGGTGTTATATTTGACAGTTCAATGTCTCTTGAGAAACACTCTAAACAACTTGTCTGGAACTGTTTTTATCATCTAAGAAACATTTCTAAACTCAGGCTACTGGTGTCAAAGGCAGAACTTGAGATGATTATTCATGCTTTTATCTCTTCTCGTTTGGATTATTGTAACGGTCTTTTTACGTGTCTTAACAAATCAGCTCTGGATCGCCTTCAGTCTGTACAGAATGCAGCGGCAAGACTTTTAACTGGTACAAACAAGAGGTCACACATTACTCCAGTTTTGGCTTCTCTTCATTGGTTGCCTGTAAATTTTAGGGTTCATTTTAAAATTTTAGTTGTAACTTTTAGAGCTCTGCACGGTGAAGCTCCCCAGTATATCTCTGACCTGTTGAAACCTCATGCTTCATCCCGAGCACTTAGGTCTTCAGGTCAGAGGCTACTGGTGGTCCCACGTACTAGATTTAAAACACGTGGGGATCGGGCTTTTCAGGCACTGGCACCTAGGCTGTGGAACTCTCTGCCGTTGTCTTTACGCTGTCTAGACTCTACTGACTCCTTTAAAAAGCAGCTGAAGACATTTTTATACAAACAGGCTTTTAACTAATTTAATTAATTTTAACTTGTATGTCTGATCTTACTGTAAAGCACTTTGTGATTTTTATCTGTGAAATGTGCTATATAAATAAATTTTACTTACTTACTTACTTAGCTTCTTGTAATTGGTGGTTTGCTTTAGTCACACAGGAATGTGCTCCCTTTCTGTCTGGAAGTTCAGAATATTGTAACAGAGTAGATACAACATTGGCTCAGTGAATGTGTACGTTATTGCTAAGATCAAGTACTTGATACAAGAAAATGTTCTTTCTACTTTTTTACAAGTGTGAGACGATCGCTTTCATTTAATTTGCCAGGCTGCAGAATTTAAAACATTATATATACACAATATACTCTGCAATGTCTTGAATTATAATTAGTTAACCCTAATCCAGCCAACAATTATTGTAATGTTTCATTTAAACCTTAAGTATGCATAATATTAGCAGATTCAGCTGTAGCTGGAGGGCATTTGCATGTTAGTTTCAGGGGCCATAAAGCTCAAATGTGTGCGTGCTCTGAGCTCTCTTCCTGTTGCTGCTTAAGCTCCTGCTGTACCTGACTGAACCTGCCTAGATGAGGGATGTCTTCAAAGAGTCTCAGAGCAAAAAAGAAAATAAGGTTCTTGTAAATACGGTATACTTGGAACTTGCATTAACCTCCTTTTTACAATGCTCCAGGAGGGGTAAAAAGGAGGCCACATGATTGAATGAATGAATTGCATGTATGACCCTGCTCATTCTCTCTATCAGTTGGACTCTGCTTATCACAGAGCTTTAAAATTTATAACTCACAGCAAAACCTTCAAGACACTGCTGTACTTTATATTCTCTAGCTGACTTGTCTTTAACTACACAGGATGGTTCACTGGTATTTTATCTATAAAAATATGGTTTACTCACCTCTTATCAGATTACATGTTTAGTCATGCTGTGGTCTCCATGACTTCATGACATTCGTTGTAAACAGTTCGTACAGAGTTTAGAAAGAGGGCTTTCCCCTTACCCTGCAGAAGGATTTACAGCTCTTTTAACTGATTTTTGTAAATATTGTGCAATTTTCATTATTTTACTCTTTCTAGTTTATTGCTGTAATTATGCTAAAACATCTCTCCTGTAAATGAAACATTGAGTCTTAAGTGTTATGGCTGCGGCGGCAGTTGTGTGGGGCTAAAGGGAAAAGGACCCAAAAGCAGGCATTGACGTAGATGTGATGAGTGAGCTTTATTTATATGATGTGATAATTCAGACAGAAACAGAGGTGGCGAGGATAGAAACTAAGATAAATAAAGTCAAAGGAGCTTGCAAAGAAACGTCTTCAAGTAAATGGCCTGTATTTATATAGCGCTTTACTAGTCCCTAAGGACCCCAAAGCGCTTTACATATCCAGTCATCCACCCATTCACACACTGGCGATGGCAAGCTACATTGTAGCCACAGCCACCCTGGGGCGCACTGACAGAGGCGAGGCTGCCGGACACTGGCGCCACCGGGCCCTCTGACCACCACCAGTAGGCAACGGGTGAAGTGTCTTGCCCAAGGACACAACGATCGAGACTGTCCAAGGCGGGGCTCGAACCGGCAACCTTCCGATTACAAGGCGAACTCCCAACTCTTGAGCCACGATCGCCCGTATGTAACTTAAAGAAGTCCAGACGCTTTTCTTTGCAAGCTCCTTTGACTACGATGACCTGGATGACTGAGAACCTTCACAGACATAAGATAAATAAACTAGGAAAACTACACAAACTTGAAACCATGACTCGCAGAATGATATGCAGGATGACACATGGAGGTAAAACAGAGTGCAACATGGGAAGATGCACGGAGGTAATACAGAGTGACTCAGGGAGTCAAACACAAAACACTGGATCACTCCCAGTACCTTGACAGAAACCCAGGTGGGTGGTGGGGGGCCCAGGACTTGAAACAAAATCAGAGCTCACAAAAACAGTTCAAACACAGTTCAGGGGGTCGCCCTGGGGGTCGATGGCTCAATAGCTCATAACAGAGCAGGTCTGGAGGCCAGCCGTGCGGAAGGCAGCGACGGTGAAAATACTGTATAAATGCTTTTTTTTTTTTTTTTTTTAAATTCAGCAATTTAGCCTGGTGGTGTTGTAACATTTTGGGCCCAACTTAGTACCAACTGAGCCTTGTAGCCACAAGTTACTTGAATATTGTTTCTGGCTATGTCGTTTCCTTTACAACTGCAGTGCACCCATCTTTTGATGGGTGCCTTCAGCAGATACAACAAAGAGTTTTAATATGACAATGACTTCACAGTATGAAAATGGTCACAGTTATCAGATTCAGCTATGATGAATGGTGAAAGATTGAGAACCCAAATGTAGGACAGGGTAGATGAAGGTTGAACTTAAAGTTGAGCATTGTTTCCAGGAAAAGAGCCGACGGTCCAGACACTGGAAGCCAAAATAAAACAGGAAGGAGAAAATCACTGGTCGAGACTTGACCCATAAATCTAGGAAAAAATATAATATACAAGACTAAGGACTGAGAACAGAACTAGCGCACTAAGTTAGCACTAAGGGAACATGAATATAAAGCCAAGAAAAACCAAGAATTAGAGATTTACTAGATATTTACTAAAAAAAGTCCAAACAACTCAACACCGCTGAATAACATAACAAGACCCATAACTATTGTCACCAGTGAATGTGGGAGTGAATGTGAGTGCGAATGGTTGTCTGTCTCTGTGTGTTAGCCCTGGAAACCCGTGCAGAGTGTACCCTGCCTCTCGCCCTTTGGCAGCTGGGATAGGCTCCAGCAGCCCCCGCAACCCTAAGAAAAAGGATAAGCGGAAGCGAATGGGTGGATGGTGTTAAATGACGCTCTGTATAATGCAAAGTCATATTATAGTAATGAGAGCTGACAAGATACCATACAACCCCCCCCCCAAAAAAAAACTAGAAAATAATTTCTACAACGGAAACCAGAAGTGTAGGATGGCCAACATTAAACAACAGCCACTGTAGAGCGGGAAAAGATTAACATAGGATTTACAGGATGTGAGAAACGAGTAAGAAAAACGTGTCTGTAATGCTATGAATTCCATCTGTGGTCATACACACACACTGTCACAAAAACTCGAAGGAAATCCAAATACAGTGAGAGGTCTTCACAGACACAGAGTTTAGCTCCAAAAAATAAACTAAGGGCCAAAGGGCAGAGCACAATCTAATGATGGCTGAGTATTTACTTTAGCCTTAAGAAGCCAGCTTGATAACCAGATGAGGAACAGGTGAGTTAATTAGTAGAGCTTTGGCAGGTGAGCATTTTACAGGGAGACAGACAAACACAGATTGATCAACTCTGAGGTAAACAGAACATGCCCTCAAACATACACATGCATATAAGACAGAAGAGAGACATATTTCTAAAAATAAATAAATGTCTGTATGGTAGAAATGCAGGAGTTCTCTCAATTTTTTTTAAGCCAAAAAAGCTCAGAGGCTGAGACTTCTTTAAGACAGACTTTAACAAAAATCAATCACTAAAAAAAGTCATGATTTGTTCACAATAATATCAGTTTTCTTTGACATGTTTTTGAATGGATGGGACAGTTTATTGAAAATCAGAAGAGGTTTTAAGTTTCTAATCTATAGAACACATCACAGCAGATGGATAAAATTCACAAATCAGCATACAATAATTAGAAACGTTAAGTTCTATTTCAGCTATTTCATCAGTAAAAGTCAGAACTTTCTTTGGCTGCTTTTATTTGAAGAGGGAACTGAATTTTATCTCACAGCTGAGTCTTCTAATATTCAAATGGCCACGCTGTTTTCTACCTCTGCTGGATCCATGCAGGTGTATGGCACTTCTAAACGCTTGTTTCTGGCTTTAATGACTAAACTCAAATCTTCCAGCTCCATCTGAAAATCCTTTAATATCTTGCGGGGAATCTCCTCAGTGAAGTGGTCCTCTGGGTACTGGCCAAGGGGAACCTAATAAGAACAATGATACATTCAGTTTTTCTTCAACAGCATTCAAATTATTTATGAAATTAGCCCCTAAAAATTATTGCATACATATGTATTTTTTTTCACAAAACTTGAATTTAAACATAATTTCTGTCATTCTTAATGAAATCTTTGCTCCTTACAAAGTCACTGGACTGCTTGCTGAGCAGCCACATGGTGGCCATGCCCTGAGCTGTTACATTGACATCAGGGAAGGTGGCCAACATCGTGGCCTCGCTTGTCGTCCCTTTTGTGGTTGGTGGTGGGAGTTGCAGGGAGATGGGAGTGTTGGGCATCCAGCCACCATAGTCATACTGCATTTAATCAAGGAGTAAAGGATAACTGATTAATAAGAGCAATAATCATGGTGTTTCATCTATCAGAAGATCATGGCTTCATAATGCAGGCCTTTCAACAGTTGAAAACACATTTGATGCATCATGAAATGAAACACTAACACAGTAGACCCAGGACTGTTTAGCAGCTAGAATCATATATCAGACGAGAATGGGACACTCCTCTCTCAGATCTCCTCAGTTCCCAGATGTTTGTGGACTGTTGGTAAAAGAAGAGGGGATGCTACAGTGTGTCAGAGTAGTACACAAAGCCCCGTCCTACCTTTTTTAAATATATTTTTCTGCCATCAAATACAAAATGAGGCATTATTTTTCTTGTAAGGTTACATTTTCTCAGTTTAAACATTTCATATGTTTACTATGTTCTATTGTAAATACATCTACAAATCAATGAATGATTCTGTTTTTATTTACATTTTAAATAATTAGGTTGAATTAGGTTTTATATACCTGTCCACTGTTCACAGCTGCATGCTGGGCTGAGCAGGTGAAGATCACCATGGTGACAAATTTGGCCAACGCAGTCACACAGGTAAATCTCTGAGGAATTCCTGTTAAACACAGAAAAATAACTGCGTCACTTAAATATATTTAGGCGAACAAACAAAAGTTACTTATTTTTGCAATATAATCCTAAATGGATAAATCACCATTATCATCATCATCGTAAATATTCAAATATTGTATAAAGCCCACCTGTTTCTGCTTGAGAAAGGAACCCGTGTTCAAAAATGTCCAAAATCCACTTCTGAAGTTCAGAGTCCTCCTGGACCTCACGGTCACTCTTGTAGTAGTAGCCGAGCATTCCCTGCACAAACCTTTGAGAAATGGGAATACACTGAGTAAAATATATTTTCGATTCTTCGATACCCAAGATGGCAAAACAACTAATAGCTCAGTGTTCCAACATTCGAAAGAAGGGACTGCTCTCACAGCTAGAGATTGACGAGGTACAACATAAATGCTATGGCAAGGGGGAGCCAGGACGCCAGGTCAGGGGGGAGATATCATCACCCCCACCCGAGATTGGGTACAAAGCCCCAAGTGCGATAGGAGAAGGATTGTTGAGTGCGAGAGGAACTGACCTGAAAGATAGGATTACGGCCAAGCTTGAAACCTGGATCCCCCATAGCCGGTTACCAAGATTACGTGAAGTACCCTCAGAAGGTCTGCTAGATGATGTTAATGCAGCACTACGGACGATACCTACAACCACGATTACCGACACTAACAAGCTGATCTACAATACGGCAGCAGTGATCAGTGAGATGCTTGGCTACAAGTTGAACAGCCACAAGGGGCAGTACCCTCCATGGAGAAGGAGGCTAGAGGGCAAGATCAAAGTAGCACGGAGGGAGGTTAGCCAACTAACGGAATTGCAGAAAGGTGCGACAAAGAAGGTGCATAAAAAATACAGCAAGCTGTCCATACCTGAGGCCTTGGAAACTGCCAAGCAAAGACTCACAGCCTTGGCCAGCCACTTGAGGAGGTACACCAGAGAGATAGAAGGCAGGAGAATAAACCAGCAAAGGTGTACTCTCAGTGGCAAGGGAACAATAAGAGAACAGCACCACCAAGGCTGGAGATGGAGCAATACTGGAAGGGCATATGGGAGAAGGACGCAACCCATAACGGCAATGCTCAGTGGCTAGTGGATCTGAGGGCAGACCATAGCAACCTCCCTGAACAGGGTCCAGTAACCATCATGGTGGCAGACATCCAAGCAAGGGTCTCTAGTATGAAGAGTTGGACCAGGCCCCGATATGGTTCACGCCTACTGGCTGAAGAAGCTGACTGCACTAGGAAAGCTGCAACCACCAAGTACCTGCAGAGGGTCAGGCAAGTCCTGAGGAGTCAGCTGAATGGTAAGAACAAGATCCGGGCCATCAACACGTACGCCCTGCCCGTGATCAGGTACCCTGCTGGGGTAATAGGCTGGCCAAAGGAGGAGATAGACGCCACTGACATAAAGACAAGAAAGCTCCTTACCATGCATGGAGGGTTTCACCCCAAGTCCAGCACCCTGAGGCTGTACGCTAAGTGGAAGGAAGGGGGCCGGGGACTGGTGAGTGTCAGCACCACAGTCCAGGATGAGACAACGAACATCCACGAATACATTGGGAAGATGGCCCCAACTGACCGAGTGCTCAGTGAATACCTCAGGCAGCAGAAACCCAAGAAAGAGGAGGGAGACGAGGAACCATCATGGAAGGACAGGCCCCTGCACGGTATGTACCACCGGCAGATAGAGGAGGTGGCTGATATCCAGAGATCCTACCAGTGGCTGGACAAAGCTGGACTGAAAGACAGCACAGAGGCACTAATCATGGCAGCACAAGAACAAGCTCTGAGTACAAGGTCCATAAGGCTATCACACCAGGCAAGACCCCAGGTGCAGGCTGTGTAAAGATGCTCCAGAGACAATCCAGCACATAACAGCAGGGTGCAAGATGCTAGCAGGCAAGGCATACATGGAACGCCATAACCAAGTGGCCGGCATAGTGTACAGGAACATCTGTGCCGAGTATAACCTAGAAGTCCCGAGGTCAAAATGGGAGATGCCCCCAAGGGTGGTGGAGAATGACCGAGCTAAGATCCTGTGGGACTTCCAGATACAAACGGACAAAATGGTGGTGGCTAACCAACCGGACATAGTGGTGGTAGACAAACAGAAGAAGACGGCTGTAGTGATCGATGTAGCGGTTCCGAATGACAGCAACATCAGGAAGAAGGAACACGAGAAGCTGGAGAAATACCAAGGGCTCAGAGAAGAGCTCGAGAGGATGTGGAGGGTGAAGGTAACGGTGGTCCCCGTGGTAATCGGAGCACTAGGTGCGGTGACTCCCAAGCTAGGCGAGTGGCTCCAGCAGATCCCGGGAACAACATCGGAGATCTCTGTCCAGGGGCCCGTTCTTCGTACGTCGCTCACTACATCCAAGATCAAATGACACATCCAAGACCAAACCATCGCGCTAACCGTGAGCTCGCTAATCCGGTTCCCCGAACACACCTGCTGTTGACGATTAGTACAGCTGGACGCAGTAATGTGACATCACTGGGTGTCGTAAAAGGGGCTACGCATCGATAGTGGAAACATTGATCGGCAACCCTCTGATTGGTCGGCGAAAATGTCGACGGAGCGCGCTCGGCTCGGTATTTTTCGGCAGCAGAGCAAGAACTCTTGAGTGAGGGATTTCAGGAGTTTCAGAGTTTAATCAGAACGCAAGGGAACACTGCAAAGGCTGCAAAAGCAAGGAGAGAGGGCTGGCAGAAAGTTGCTGACAAATTAAACTCGTAAGTAATTTAATAATAACAATAATAATGGAGTGGGTTTATATAGCGCTTTTCAAGGCACCCAAAGCGCTTTACAATGCCACTATTCATTCACTCTCACATTCACACACTGGTGGAGGCAGCTACAGTTGTAGCCACAGCTGCCCTGGGGCAGACTGACAGAAGCCAGGCTGCCATTTCGCGCCATCGGCCCCTCTGGCCAACACCAGTAGGCGGTAGGGTAGATTTATCATATCACACTATATTATCCAATATTACATTATATTATATTATATTATAATATGTTATATTATATCCCCTTTCACATTAGAGCCACAACAGGACCCACTAGAACATGGGAACAGGTAAAAGTGAAATATAAGAATATTCTACAGAATGGTAATATTTATCACTTATATTGCTTTTCGTCTCTTGGAAAGAGACCCTGAAATAATCTGTTTGTTTATAACAGCAACCAAGAAAAGGGCAGAGCAAAAAAAAAGACAGATGGTGGTCCTGCACCCCCTCGTCAACAAGTTGGTTAAGTAAATAATATCCTCACGGGAAAATCGATATCTCTCTATGAGCACACTGTCGCGCTGAGCTAAAGGATCCTGTCTGTCCCGCAATATATGCGGAATTCTGAAAACTCTCCTTATCAATCTTGCACCTTCCGCAAAGGGTGGCTCGCGTATACGGACAGGACATGGCTGCGACAGGCTTCCCAAATCCACCTTCGCTTTTATAGCCGTGGTCTCTCATCTTGATTACACAAAGTAATTTGCAATTGCTACTCTGAAATATGAATTACATCTGTAATAATCACATACATGTGATAGAATGTTAATAGTACATTTCCCTTTTTTAGGAAATGACCTGTATGTATCTGTGTGAAATCAATAAAAGGATCAAGTGCTGCATTGTCTTTAGTTACATTGATGTTATTTATTTATGGTGAAACAGTGGTGGAATATCGCTGTTGCTTTCGTATAAATGAAGCGGACATACCTGCGTGGCCGCGATCTAATCCTGTTTACATAAAGTAAACCTGCTCCCGAGCAGGTTTACGCTTACGGCTCTGTTGCTATGACAGCAAGTCCCGGATGAGCTTCGGGGAACCGAACAATCCAAGATCAGGCGAAATCGTCAACAATCAAATCCAGCTAACCTACTTAGCGAGGTACGAAGAACGGGCCCCAGAAGAGCGCAGTCCTGGGAACAGCTAAGATACTGCGCAGGACCCTCAAGCTCCCAGGCCTCTGGTAGAGGACCCGAGCTAAAACTAAACCAAAAAATAGGCACGCAAAACATTTTGGTGAACTCACATAGAATAAACATGAAAGAAAAAAAAATCTATTTAGGCTTAGTATTTTTCTGTTATTGATCTGATTTGATGAATACAATAGTTTGAGAAGGCACTGGTGCATTTTGGTGCATTGATGCTGGGATGCTTACATTACTGCGATTCAGCTGCTTTCAATACTGAAATAAAAATCTAAAACAAAATAAACTGAAAGGAGCAATTTGGAAACAAAAAGAAGTTACACCCAACTGAAAATAAATTTTTAGATTAAAGTAACTAAAATAAAAATAATATGTAAAATTTTGACCCAGTATCATAGGTAAAGTAACAGATGCATTTGCATTATTTACAAACTTTGAATTGCAGCAGCTTGATGGAAAAAAAAGAAAAATATATTAATGATACCTGTGGATGATATCCCAAACCTTTAGGCCATCATCCCTGTAGAAGAAGTTTGGCACATCCTCTAGGCCACGTTCAGCAATGTCATCTGGCATACAGAGGGAGCTGTAGGTTAATGAGCACACTGACCTCTGCAGGATCGTAAACATGCCCTCTCCACCTGACCCTGCAAACTACACAATAAGCAGCTCCTGGTTAAAGACAAATGTTAAACATGAAATAAAAAAACAAAACATTCTTTAAGTAAAGGTCTAGTGCTGTTCTTTGCATACCTGAGTGAAAGCGCCAGTGTCAGAAATGAGAAGGCGTCGAGCTAAGAAGTTGATCTGCAGAGTGTAGCGTGTGTGTGGTTTGAGGAGCTGAGGGAAAGAGGGAACTCTGTTAGTGACATGATTGGGGCAACACTTTAGTATTTATTATGCTGAGGTACTCTGTTGCACAATCAGTGGTCCTCTGTGGACACATTGATAAGAGACTCAAATTTTATTCATCACACACATAATCATACAAATTATGACATGTAGTGAAATACCTATTGCTGTGCAATGCCCAACCATTAAAATACAATAAAGAAATTTACAAAATTTACAGATTTTAAATTTTAAAATTTACAGTTAAAAAAAAAAGAATATTTAAATAACAATTTAAGAAAGAAATTATAGGAAGAGTTCAAGTAAACAGTGCGTGCAGTGACATGATTTATGAGAGAAAACGGAGTTTCAGCAAACGTCAGTTACCTTGTACAGAGGATGCACCATGGGCACGTTGCGCAGCAGTGACACTGCAAAAACCTCGGCCAGCAAATGTGTGCGCAGCAGGTGAGCATTGAGCTGATGCTCATTGAAATCTGCACTTCTCACAAAAGTCTTGGCGATCAACCAGTCGTACTCAGAATCAGTAGGAAGAAAGATCGGATTGTCATCTGATGGAGTCTGCTTCAGCTACAGATGGACAGGGCAGAGTAGGCCATATTAGCGTATTTTGAGTTGTATTATCTCTGTCTGCTACGTAAATACGACACCTACTGCTTGGCTGTTGTGACTTTTGGGGTTTATAAATTAAACCTATTTGATATATTCATATGTCAGACTCTGGTCTCAGCAATGTGGGTTAAACTTTTCCACAAGGTTATGGCTCAGGAAGGGGAAAAAAATTAGGTTGCACAGTAACCTACACAGTAGTGTAATCATCAGTTAATAATCAATTATGTAATTATTTGAATTACAAAAGTTAAGGTTGAAAGAACATAAACATCAAATGAACGTGTGTTTTTAATTCTCCCTGCACTCATGCTACAATTTCCCTCCCTGTGTGGGAGGAGTAAAATGGTGGAGCGGTACAGCAACACAGCTTTTGAGGAGTGGCGATATGGATCAGGGGCGTAATTTCCAGGGGGGGTTATGATCCCGCCCAGTAATCAGACCCAACAAATACAACCCCTCCAGTAATATTATGAATTATCTTGCATAAATAGGCTGTTGATTTTCTTTATTCATTTCAGGTATTACCAGCAAAATAGTTGCATGTCTATCCAGGACAGAAACAACCGTGTTAATTATTATGAATTACCTGAATAGCAATCGGCATTAGCTTATCATCAGGAGCTTTGTGGAGCAGGACGAGAGGAGCCATCAAGTACTGCTTCTTCCCATTGATGGTGTTTGTTTTCACCCCTTCCAGATGCTTGTAGTCACACAGGAATATGTTCCCTTTCTGTTTAAAAGTTCAGGTTATTGCATCAGTGTGGATATAATATTTAGTCAGTGACTGTACAAGTACAATTATTTGACAAAACATCAAGTCAATCTAAGTTGGGTGGTTTTATTGTCATTTCAGCCATGTGCAGTGGTACAGTATACAGTAACACGAGATAACGTTCTTTCAAGACCATGGTGCTACATAAAACATATAACAGACAATCAACACAGGACTACTTTTTAAACTGTGTGACTTGCTCGCTTATCATCTTGACACATCAGCAGCAGTTCTGCGACAAACTGCTCTTTTGCAACCCCGAGCAAAACATGATTAAACTTCCACCTATAAATGATTCTCTTTAACTAAGTGTGTGTGTGTGTGTGTGTGTGTCTGTGTGCTAACCACAATTGTACCCTATTTCACCTCGCCGACTAGCTCCTGACCTCTCACCAGACAGAGAGACAGAAGCCACTCTCATATATGTAATAACCGAACTGAAACTATGTATATGTCATCTACTAAATAAACGTTTTAATCAAGAACCTCTACTAAAGGCTTAATACAAGAATATGACCTTATAAACGATAATAAAAATGACCTGATATAAGTGTTTTGTAAGCATGTATTGCAATTCCTTTAATATGATAACAGTATGCATAAACATCTTAAGGCCATCTTAAAGCTATCTCTTACATTGTTAAAAGCAATGATCACACCGCAGATTATATTGTGCTGGTAAAATACTTTTGTTCATCCCCACACTACATAAAGTACAAGTTTGCAAAAATTGCCAAACCCCCCCCCCCCCCCCCCCCCCCAAAAAAAAAAACAAAACAAAGAAAGAGCAGGCGCAAGACAGTGCAGACATAATAGTGCAGTAAAAAGTGCAACAATGACAGTGGGTCGTGGAAAAACGTGCATTTATTATAAAGAGTTCAGATGATCACCTTAATTTCATCTCTCAGGCTGCACTGGCCACAGGGAAAGACCATGTCATCAGTGACAGGGAAGTTACTGGGCAGGTTTGCACAACACTGGATCAAAATGGGGTTGACACCATTTAGAAACTGGTAGCCAAAGAAAGCATCTTCTTTCCAGTGTTCCTGAACATATTCTGTTTAAAAGAAACATTTACCTTCACGATTTACAGTTCATCATTCAGTAAAATCTACCTGGTATAGTGGTATAGGGAAAATTTTAGGGTAAGAGTTAATTACACATTACTATGCTATGATGTTAGTACAGTACCTGATATTTCAGTCTTTTTGCAGCAAAACACTCGATTGATGCTGTCAATATTATCCCAATTCTTCTTACAGTTATCCAGTCCCTTCAGCTTCAGCTCAATCAGTCTGAAACACATTCATCTTACTTCATTATGATACTTAACATACTTTTGATAAGTAAAGAGAAAAATATGTGTAACAGAACTTCACCCTGTGGAAGCAGTGTAGAGAAACTCTGTAGTTTTGGTGAAGGAGAACTGAACCTCATACGGGAGTGAAAATGGGTTTTCTGCCTTCATGGAGTGAGGTATTTTCTCTGCATATGCATCCCAGCTGATGAGACAAAGAAACAGCAAAGTGATGAGGAAGTTAGTTACAGTATGACATGATATACTTTTTATCTGTAACATATGTAATAGTTTAATTTCTTTTCATTAATGCCAGCAGACAAAGAATATGCTGCAATGCTTAATTTTAAGGTTAAATATCATTAGTATTAGGATATTCAGCTATAACTGGACAGCATTTGTATTCTAGTTTCAGGAGCTGTAAGGCTAAAATGTGTATAAGCTCTGAATTCTCACCGATAGTCTTCCTCTCGCTGCTGAATCTCCTGCTGCCGACTGTACCTGCCAAGATGATGGTTGTCTTCAAAGACTCTCAGAGCTATAAAAAAAAAAAGAAAACAAAGAAAGAAAGAAAAATGGTTTCAAGTTGTTCTTGTAAATATGGTATATACTGTATTAGGAAACTGCTTCAGCCTCATTACAACCTTTGTTTTACATCTTCAATGGTTTGAACAAGATTTAAGATGAGCACAGTTTCCCAAACCTTTTCCATCTTTGAAGCGGTGCACCTTGCTATCAGCAATCCAGCGGTAGATGGGAAAGCTGTAGATGTCTCCTTCAGGGGATTTCACTTCCACCTTGGCACAAAACCAAGCGTCCTCCGGGAACAGTGGGAGAGACTGTTTGTCTAACTCTATCAGCACAAGATTTCCAAGGGAAGTGGGGCAGGACACCTTAAACTTTGATACCTAAAGAAATGACATAGCAATTTGTGCTGAGCTGTAACACTCGAGCATACAATTCCTGTTATAATTTACTGTGGTCCATGAAGTGAACTGTTTGCTTTGACCATCTTCATGGTGATAGATTCCCCTTATTTCCACAAAAATGATTTCATTTGTGTATCATCTCATACAGGAAACCTGAGATACATTTAATCATGAAGATGCATATTTCAGACTTACAGCTCCTCTGACAAAGGATGAAGCCCCTTTCAAGCCCATGAGCCATGTGCGATCACTCTCCCCATCTGTGCCCACCAGCTTAATGAAGACATTGTTGAGAGTAGTGGAATTAAGGCGATCACCAGTGAATACGGTCACTTTATACTGCACCATTTTCCCTCTTGAATGTGGTCAAATCCTGGTAGGGGGAGAATTCTAATTATTCTTAGCACTGATTTGGAAATGTAAACATTTAAAATTATTGCATTACAGTGAAAAGGACAATGTAAACAATTATTTTAACTCATTATGCTAAATGACCCATAATTTCTGACTGAAATCCTGTGAAAACATCTCTTACCTTGAGATGAAGAATTTAGGTTAGAGAAACTACTCTGTCAGAAGTTGCCCCCCCAAATTTTTCTTTTTATTCACACAAATCAGTGGGAGTGTCCAGTCAGTTGCATCAATCATGTGTTGAGATGAAATTCTTGATAAAGTTGTGCAAATAATGACGTCTATCCTATTCAGGATAAATCAGATACTGATAACTGTTGTGTGTTTTTGGCCAGTCACTTCGGTTTTTGTCCTCCAGTTTCCTGAAGGGCTTTTGGAAACACCTCACACCATGCTGATATCTGCCAAATGTTTTGCTAATTTGAAGCTATTTGGAAATACCTTTGTTGGTATTAAATACTATTTTCTGTCTGTAAAACTTTGAGTTAGGTGCCTTTTTCAGTTTTAAATTGCTTAACAAACAAAAAAACATTCTTCTGAAATTTATCAGGTACAAGAATTGCACTGAAAATGAGTGAAAAACCAGCCAATGGCCAAAGAAAAACTTTAAAATAACCATCAGAAAGCACTATTGAACTATTGCTCATCACTTAAAAAAAATTAGAAGTCTTGCTGTTTGGTTGCAAAATACAATTAAATAAGGGGTGGCTCAAGCCTTTTGCACAGCATGGGTCAAATGAACGTAGAAAAATATGAAGAAAATTCATTAATAAGTAACTGCAAAACTGTTGTATGTGTCTTTTTATTGTTTCTCACACAAACACAGTGATCACAGGCAGCTAAATTATTAGTGTAAACTAATACACTACATACAGTAGCAGCTGCTCTAAACAAGCAGGTTTTGATAAAGGCTGGTTTAGGGCGCCAGCAGATTTATAAGCACATTTTTAAGCACATTTTTTCAGTCTGTGTAATGCACTTCTACATGGGATCATTACCTTGTTAGTCAGTTATTCTTGTTTAATAAGCCAGAACAATAACCACATAATGGCTCTGTGAGCATGATCATGAACCCAAAATGAATTAAAAAAAAGCAGATCATTTCAATGCAGTTAGTCATTTTGCAACAATTAACAGTTAGATTATATAAAAAAGTCCAAATGCAATGGTGATGCTTGTTCACTAATTTCCCTTTTTACTTCAGTGTCAGCTCAAAGTACTATTTACAATCTTTTCATTTTCCCTTTATTTTAAAGTCAAGCTAAGGCAGAGGCTCAGATCTGCGGTGAAGGGACCGTCAGGAGCCCGGTGGGCTTCAGCTTGTTGATCCCTCCGTCCAGGTTACAAACACGTGGAAAACTCATCTTCACTAGATGTGCAGCAAACTGCAGAAAAAAAGAGAAAGTTCCCATCAAAAACTGAATACTTCAGATTTATTGGTTTTGTTCAACTTTTTCTGTCTGCTGTATTACTAATATTTAGGACTTAAGTAGTTCTAGTTTCTCTGTAGTTATAAAAGGCAAATCCACCACTGCAAAATACTCCAATGTAAAATTGGTTTATCAACCTCTCTGAGACAAGCTCAGCATAAATTTACACATCAGACTGCGGGATTACGCCTTAACATAAAAATGCACTAATTCAGTACATTTTTAAGTTTAAGAATTAAACATTTTATATTTCTCTGTGACTCCTCATTGAACCTTTGTTGTGTCAGTTACATGGTGAAACCAAGGAGGGGAATATGATTGCAAAACCTCTTCCTCTGCTACTCATGCAATTATAAAAAAAAAAACCCTGATACCCGCTGAACTGGGGTTGACCTTATTCTAACCAAATTATTAACCACAGTAAAATGGTAAGGAAATTAAATTTTGATAATTTCATTTCATAACCTAGGTGATTAAAAGGCCTTATGGATTTCTTATGTCTCTGACATTAAGTAGTGTGTCTCTGACATTAAATCCACAAATTCTTCAAAAACAGCTTCTTAAAACCTAATTAAAAATTTCAGGTGATCCTGTCACATGAATAATTGTCAAATCATATATATGATGATAATGACAAAAAAATCATTATGTTTGATACTTGGCTTGAAATGAAAGAACATGATTATCACCATGCAAAACACGACAGGGATAAAGCCACAGCCACACGACTGTATACTGATCATGTGGACCATTAAAAGGTTAAACGCAGCAAAGTTCTGATGCTTCCCTTTAATAAAGAAAATGCAGGATTGTCTTCTCAGTTAATAAGAACTATTTCTTTTTCACTTTCTAACATATGGAAGGGGGACATCTTTTCTAATGTGTGTGTGTGTGTGTGTGTGTGTGTGTGTGTGTGTGTGTGTATATATATATATATATATATATATATATATATATATATATAAAAATAACAGTTCTGTAACTGTAACTTCGGTCGTTGCTGTGCTTTTTTTGGAAGTCGAATTTCCCAGAGGAACCCACCCGAGGGATTAATAAAGTTCTATCTTATCTTATCTTAAATTGGGATTTTGCCTGAAGCACTATCCCTGCTGAGTTTATAAATGCCAGCTTGGCTAATTTATTCCAAGAAGAGCACGAAAGGAGAATGTACGATGATCAGTGTAGTTCTCTCTTGTGTTATGCTGAAGTGGGCAAATTTATTTTTGTTCACTGAAATATCAGATGGTGATTTATGTAAAATATAATCTGCTAATGTTCAAAATGTTCCAATGAACTATTTATTACATTGTACGCCAGACCAATAATCTCAGTGTGGCTTTATATAACAGATGGCTGAATTTTACAAGACAGAGGCCTGAATTTAAAGATTATTGCCTTCACAAAATATTTAATATCGACAAGACTAAGTATAAATTTTTAGTAGTCGTGAAACAGAAGATTGATTGTTTTATCTTATTAAATATATGCTCAAACAAATGCTCCTATGAACAAAAACAAGTTGTCAAAATGCTTGCATCAGTTCCAGAAAGCAGTTTTTAAAAAACTAAAAACTGGACCATAATGTTAGCGATGTAGTAGCTCATCTCACTCACAATCCATCACAATTCACAGGTTATTGTAATGTGTGAAGGACAGAAAGAAATTGATAAATGTTGTAATTGGTTAATTTTATTGCACAACTAATGAGAAATTAGATCCACTTAGAAGTCAAGGAGGGTCACAAACAGTTAAGGACAAATTAATTTCATCCACCACTAAATTAAAGTTTAAGTTCAGGACTTTTTCTGACTCCTGGTGATCGACATTTTCATGGCCATGAAAACCATGAATATAGTTAGTTACTTTGTTTGTTTATTTGTTTGTTTTTGTTGCAAGGACAAGACCGTTACTAGTCTATCCCCATTATAACCTAACAGTTATACATAAGGATCTATACACTTTTACCTCAAAATTTCTTAAAAGAGTAGTTAGAAAACTGCTAACTGATCATCTGCGAAGGAACGATTTATTTGAAGGGTTTCAGTCGGGATCCAGAGCTCATCACAGTATAGAAACAGCTTTAGTGAAAGTTACAAATGATCATCTTATAGTCTCTGACAGTGGACTCATCTCTGTGGTTTTTCTACTAGACCTCAGTGCAGCATTCGATACTGTTGACTGTAATATTTTATTACAGCAATTAGAGCACGCTGTACATATCAAAGGTACTGTGCTGCAGTGGTTTGAATCCATCTATCCATTCTCTTTTGTTTATCCTTATCTGGGTCACGGAGGGCTGGAGCCTATCCCAGCTAGGTTAGGGTGAGACGTGGGGTGCACCTTGGACAGGTTCTGAGTCTGTCACAAGGGCTAATACACAGGGACAGACCAACCATTTGCAGTCACATTTACACCTGCAGTTGTTTGCATATTTGTCACACTTACATGTTTCAGATCATCAAACAAATTGAAATATTATTGAAAATACTCTCTGGACTGACGAGACAAAAGTTAAACTTTTTGGATGTTTTTTTGGATGGACCAGTTCTGTTTACATTTTACCTGCTTCATACATACATTTTCACTGCTATGCAGATCATACCCAGTGTTATCTTTCTATAAAGCCAGAGACACACACACAGACATAAAGACCTGGATGACCTCTAATTTTCTGCTTCTAAATTGAGATAAAACAGACATGATTGTACTCAGCCCCCAAAATCTTAGATATATGGTGTTTAACCAAATACTTACCTTGGCCTCCAATAACACTGTGAGGAATCCTAGAGGTGTTTTTGACCAAGATCAGACCCCATCTTATCTTAAAGAACTCATAATAACATATCATACCAATAGAGCTCTTCGTAGTATGAGAGGCAGAGCCTACAGCTTTCAGGCCCATCATCTGTGTGTCATGGTCCTGGGCCATGTTGGCCCAGTGTTCTTAGTTTCCTTGTATGTTTGTATTTTGTTCCTTGCTTAGGCCATGTTTTCTGAGTTGCCCTGTTGTGTTGTTCCCTAAGTGTTTTCCCTTCATGGCTTTTACCCCCTGTGTGCCCCTCTGTGTATCTGTGAGCCCTCGTCTCTCCTTATGTTTTATTCCATGCTTCCCCTGCCCATTATGTCTAAGTTCTCCCCGTGCTCTCTCTCCCCCCTGTGTGCCCTCTATGTATTTATGAGCCCTCGTCTCCCTTTGTGGTTGTTTCATGTTTCCCCAGCCCGTTATGTCTGTGTTTTCCCCGTGCTCTCTCTCCTCCTGTCTGAACCTCTGTGCACTTCCTGTTTACCTTGTGACTCTCACGCCCGTACATGTCATGTTCAGTTCACCCCGCCCTGTCTCGTTATGATTATCAGTGTCACCTGTGTTCCCCGTGTGTTCCCACTTTCCTCGTTAACCCTCTGTGTATTTCTGTCTGCGTCTCCCTCTGTTCAGTGTGACGTCGTCCCTCATGCTGTGTGTGATTCCCCCGTGTTTCCTGGTGAGCTTTATGTTAGTTTTTCCCAGTTTAGTTTTGTATCTCCTATTATCTTTGGTCAGCAATAAAGCTGCTTTTTGAGTTCATCCCCGTGTGTGTGAGTTTTGCATTTTGGGTCCTCCTCCTGCCTGCCACACAGCCGAGCCTTGACAGTACGACGTCACCAGACATGGACCCAGCAGGCTCCTCCCGGGAAAGCGATTTGGCCCGCATCTTCAGCCTGTGGGAGCGAGTTTCCCACGCCTCGGACATTAAAGCCATGTCCATTGGGATAAACGCCATCGAGGCTATTCTCAAAGGGAATTCCCATCTTCACGAGCTCTCAGGATTTTCGGGCCTACTGTCCAATCTGCAGAAAGCCAAGGAGACAGTACAAGTTCGCGAGCTCGTCATACCGCAACAGCGACCGCCACAATCGGGAAACGTTTCCACGCTGCTGCCACTGGACTCCTCTCCATCCACCCTCCACTCTGACTGTCACTCACCCGCTGCTTTTCTCGCAGCAATGTGGTCGGAGGATGAGGAGCCGGCCGTGATCTCTCCGTCGTTGCCGGTTTCCTCCATCACCGCACCTCCGGCTTCCCGAAGAAAACGGCATTCACGCCGCCGACGCGCCACCCCACAGCCGGACATTCGGCCTTCTAATTCACCTGCTGTGGTGAGTGAGAACTCTGTGTCTTTTCCAGACATTATGACTGTTCATTCAGGGGCTGTGTTTTGTGTGGCGGAAGTCAATGCGAGCTGCTTATCGCCTGTGCAGCTACCAGAAGCTCAGTCGGCTCCCTCGCAGCTACTTCCAGCTCGGTCAGCTCCCTCGCAGCCCTTCCCAGCTCGGTCAGCTCCCTCGCAGCCCTTCCCAGCTCGGTCAGCTCCCTCGCAGCCCTTCCCAGCTCAGTCAGCTCCCTCGCAGCCCTTCCCAGCTCAGTTAGCTCCCTCGCAGCCCTTCCCAGCTCAGTTAGCTCCCTCGCAGCCCTTCACAGCTCAGTTAGCTCCCTCGCAGCCACCCTCAGTTCAGTCTCCAGTGTCCCCCTCAGTTCAGTCTCCTGTGTCCCCGCTAGCTCAGCCATTAACTCCACCACACGCTCCATTTTCACCTCTACCATCGCTTCAGTCATCAGTTCGGTCTGCCACTCAGTCGCCCTTAGTTCCGTCATCCACACTACCACCTGTTTCCCTTCCACCCCAACCATCACTACACCCAGCCATTCAGGCTGCTACTCAGTCAGACATTCAACCCATAGCCCTGCCGTTACTATACTCTGTAGCTGAGCCACTAGCCGCCCGACCCACAGCCACTTCAGCCACTCCTCCACCCGTTACACCTCCACTACAACCATCACTGCAGTCTCCAGTGTCCCCAGTGCAGTCTCCAGTGTCCCCAGTGCAGTCTCCAGTGTCCCCAGTGCAGCATCCCTTAGCACAGTCATCCACTCAATCACCAGCTCCACTTTCCCCTCAACTATCACTACCACCTCTAGCTCAGTCTCCTGTGCACTCACCTCTGGTTCATTCTCCTGTGAAGTCATCAACTCCACTGCCTACTCCACTCTCACCACCTCCGTTACAACAGACATCAGTTCAGTCCCCTGTGCCAGTGCAGACGCCCTCAGTTCAGTCTCCCGTGCAGTTATCTACTTCACCACCATCAGTAGCTCAGCTCCCACTCTCATCCGCATCTCCAGTAGCTCAGCTCGCACCTGAACCATTGGCCCAGTCCCCGATAGCAATACGGTCTTCTGTTCGGCTTAACATTCAGCCAGGGGTCCCAAACCTCTCTGGCTCTACATCAGCTCCTGCTGGAAGCTCGGATGAGCTCATCCAGGACTCCGCGGCTCCCACGCCGCCATCTACCTCGTCCGCTGGGGGTTCCAGTGAGCCCGGCCAGCACCTCCTCGTCTCCGCTGGAGGGTCCGAGGGGCCCGTTCAGCCTCCTGTCTCCGCTGGAGGGCCCGAGGGGCCCGTTCAGCCTCCTGTCTCCGCTGGAGGGTCCGAGGGGCCCGTTCAGCCTCCTGTCTCCGCTGGAGGGTCCGAGGGGCCCGTTCAGCCTCACGCCGCATCAGCTGGAGGGCCCGAGGAGCCTGTCCAGCCGCCATCTGCGACCGCTTCGTCATCGCCTGGTCCGGCTGCATCCGCCTGTGCTTCTGCTACGCCTGGGCCAGCCTCTGCCTGTGCTTCTGCTACGCCTGGGCCAGCCTCTGCCTGTGCTTCTGCTACGCCTGGGCCAGCCTCTGCCTCTGCTTCTGCTACGCCTGGTCCAGTCTCAGCCTCTGCTTCTGGTCCAGCTTTGGCTTCTGCTCCGCCTGGCCCAGCCTCAGCCTCTGCAGCTCCGCCTGGTCCGGCCTCAGCCTCTGCAGCTCCGCCTGGTCCGGCCTCCGAGTCTTCGTCCTCGTCTGGTCCGGCCTCCGAGTCTTCGTCCTCGTCTGGTCCTGCCTCGTCTGGTCCTGCCTCGTCTGGTCCTGTGCCCACCAGGCCATGGCCAGCACGCCTGGGACTGGAGGGCCACCTTCCGCCGCCTTCCGCCGCCTTCCGCCGCCTTCCGCCGCCTTCCGCGCGGTCGGCCCCCTGAACTGCTCCGTCGTCTCCTTCGCCGCCGCCGTTGCCTTGCGCGCGGCCGGCCTCCTGAATTGTTTCCACGTCTCCGCCGTTGCCTTCCGCATGGTCGGCCCCCTGAACTGCTCTGTGTTTGGGTTATTTTCTTGGGCTCCGGTGTTTGCTGTGCTCTTCTTTTGTTTTCTGTTCCAAGCCCTCCGTCCTGGGCCCCCGCTGCCCGCCCTGGGTTGTTTTCTGTTTGGTTTTGTTTTTCTGTGTTTGGGCTGTCTGGAGCCAGCCCTTGAGGGGGGGTACTGTCATGGTCCTGGGCCATGTTGGCCCAGTGTTCTTAGTTTCCTTGTATGTTTGTATTTTGTTCCTTGCTTAGGCCATGTTTTCTGAGTTGCCCTGTTGTGTTGTTCCCTAAGTGTTTTCCCTTCATGGCTTTTACCCCCTGTGTGCCCCTCTGTGTATCTGTGAGCCCTCGTCTCTCCTTATGTTTTATTCCATGCTTCCCCTGCCCATTATGTCTAAGTTCTCCCCGTGCTCTCTCTTCCCCCTGTGTGCCCTCTATGTATTTATGAGCCCTCGTCTCCCTTTGTGGTTGTTTCATGTTTCCCCAGCCCGTTATGTCTGTGTTTTCCCCGTGCTCTCTCTCCTCCTGTCTGAACCTCTGTGCACTTCCTGTTTACCTTGTGACTCTCACGCCCGTACATGTCATGTTCAGTTCACCCCGCCCTGTCTCGTTATGATTATCAGTGTCACCTGTGTTCCCCGTGTGTTCCCACTTTCCTCGTTAACCCTCTGTGTATTTCTGTCTGCGTCTCCCTCTGTTCAGCGTGACGTCGTCCCTCATGCTGTGTGTGATTCCCCCGTGTTTCCTGGTGAGCTTTATGTTAGTTTTTCCCAGTTTAGTTTTGTATCTCCTATTATCTTTGGTCAGCAATAAAGCTGCTTTTTGAGTTCATCCCCGTGTGTGTGAGTTTTGCATTTTGGGTCCTCCTCCTGCCTGCCACACAGCCGAGCCTTGACACTGTGGAACCAGCTCCCAACTTGGATTCAGGAGTCAGATGTCCTCTCTGCTTTTAACATTAGGTGTAAGACTTTTCTTTTTGACAAAGCATATAGTTAGGGCTGGATCAGATGACCCTCCTTAGTTACACTGCAATAGACTTAGGCTGCTGGGGCTTCCCATGATGCACTCTTTCTCTCATCCCTTTTCACTTGCCATGTGTTATTCACCACTCTGCATTTAATTATGAGTTATTATTTATCTCTGGCTCTCTTCCACAGCATGTCTTCTGTCTTGTCTCCCTCCCCTCACCTCAAACCAGTCACGGTAGATGGCCGCCCCTCCCTGAGCCTGGTTTTGCTGGAGGTTTCTTTCTGTTAAAAGGGAGTTTTTCCTTCCCACTGTCACCAAGGTGGTTGCACACAGGGGTCATCTGATTATTGGGGTTTCTCTGTGTTATTGTAGGCTCTTTACCTTATAATATTAAGTGCCTTGAGGTGACTGTTTGTTGTGATTTGGCACTGTACAAATAAAACTGAATTGAATAACCAGAAAAGTCAATAGTGATTTCAGCCCTTGAAACATTATGCTTCTGTGTTAATTCATATTTTCTTCATGTAAAAATACTGCGCATACTGAGGTGCTGCACACATATACGTGGATGACTGCTTTCTCACCATAGCAGCACTCTTCATGTTGTGGCTGATGACCACAATGACACGCCCTCTATAGCTCTGGAGGCCTCCTGCAGCGGGACACTGCACCACCTCATTTTCCGGACCAAAAGTCGTGTTGAAGGGAATGTTGATGCTTCCAGAAATGTGGCCTCTGTTGAAGCTGGAGGCAGAGGAGTTAAGGAATAATGGCGAAGAAGCAAGGCCAAAAATGTGTTTGTGTGTAGTGTGTGTGCTTGTGTGTCATTTCATGGGAGTCGCTGTATTACTGAAAAACAGCAGATACACCAGTACATAACAATATTGCGTAAGTTCAGTGAGTGCTTGTTATAATTCTGATCAGGCTGACTTTTAGTACAAATCAAATCAAACTTTAATGCAGAGGTGTGGAAAAGCGAAGAGGATGTGAAGAATAGAAAGGGCGAAAGATGAGAGAAATAAAAAAAGAAACGTAATAATAAGGATATAAAAAGAAGAAGAAAAAACAGAGGAAAGGTCCCTCAGTGAGAGTCTTTGGCAAAGTGATATTGAACAACCCCAGATTGATATACTGAATAAAAACCAGACAACGAACTTTTTCTGAGTGCATTAGCTTTGTTGCAATACGTTTCTACGTTTACCAAATCAAACCATACCATTTGCAACTACATAAACACACAAAAAGGGTTTGCCAAAGACCATAACAGAGGTGAAAAAGGTTTGCCAAATCCTGTAAAGTGGCCTAATCCCTTTTGACCATGTGAGCTGGGCTGTGGAGCCTATCAGTATGCTCCAGAGAAGAAATTTTGTCACAGAAACTGCCAATTCAAAATCTCTAATCTTGCCACTAATCCTTATTGATTAATGGCTCTTTAACCTCTTAGCCAATCAGCCTTTCCACTGATGAGCTGAACCTTTGAGCCTCACTCTTTCTGGTGCTTTGAATTTTCTGTGTTTGAGGGTTTCTGTGTCTATTGTACTGCATCCTGTAACAACAAAACGAATGCCTTTATGCAATTCTGTAATTATATTCAGAGCAAAAAACAAAAACAAAAAACAAAACAAAAAAATAGAAAAGAGGGCATTGATTGTGACAAGCTTCATTTTTAATCTGCCGGGGATGTTTTATATAGACGACTGCGTGCATTTATGCACATCAAGGCCATGGATACGGCTGCTGTTCTGGGA
The DNA here is from genome assembly GCF_057382185.1 of Mchenga conophoros. Lineage (NCBI taxonomy): Eukaryota > Metazoa > Chordata > Actinopteri > Cichliformes > Cichlidae > Mchenga > Mchenga conophoros. Next base: position 416,856 of record NC_140531.1, on the reverse strand, counting down.
AAAGGCTGCATCTCTAAAACATCAACTTTTCATGAAAGAAACAACCCAGGTTTCAGCTTTCTCTTTCATTTAGCCCAGTGGGTCTGTAAAATGATTATAGCTTAAGAAGGAAGAGAATTTACACATAAAATGTGACATACAACATTAACCAGGGTAAACAATCTATTGTGCAAAATACCTAAAATAGCTTCTGCTGCTGCCCTTAGGGCACAGCAGATCATCTGCCTCCATCTTACTCTATCCCTTCTAAATTTTTTTGTCAGACTTCTCTGTGGTCTTCCTCTTTCCGTGTTGCCTGACAGCTCAATATTCAACATCCTTTGTCCACTGTATTCACTACCCTCCTCCGTTTAAACCATTCTTCACCCTCTTCATACCTAGCCTCACTCCCTCCTTACTAATCCCTCTGCACTTCATCTGTCCTCCTCTCTCTGTAATGTTCTTTATTCATGAGCTCCTTAAAGTACTCCTTAAATCTTATCAATACACCTACTTCACTTGATAACAAATTTCCATCTCTATCCTTAATCATTCTAGCTGCTGCACATCCTTTCAAGAAAAAAAAATCAAATCTACTACTTAAGTAAGAATTTCAGGAAACATGAATGTCAGTAGGTCATCCAGCTCACAATCCATCATAGTTCCGAGGTTATTGCTCCTCAAGGCTGCTAACAAGACTTTGACTACAATTCAGGTGACGACTTAATGGATGATCACTGCATGTGAGTTTAACTTAATTATGATCAACAGTATAGGAGGAGTAGTGATTGTCGTGAAATGTGGACTGATGGAGAGAGGCCTTGCCATGGCATAAACCCATCAGTCCTTAGGCCAGATGAGCTAATAAAGTGGAAATGATCATGTAGCCAAAAGGCCAGATGAATGCATTTTACTTAAACTAAACGCTGCTGCTTTAATAGCTCGTCACTTCTGGATATGGTGGGGCAGTTTGGAGGAATTTCAGGGGGCCAGCTGAATGTTGCAGAGCCTGGATGAACTGCAACTGATGGGGACCAAGCTGTTTTAATCTCTTTGCCTGTGGTTTCATTAAAAACAAGGAAAAGCAAAGCACTGCCACCACATAAATAGGTAACCAAAATATCCAAGGCACTGAATAGAGAAAGACAAAATGTTTCTTCATGTCACAAATTCAAAGTCTTTTGCATATCATTCACATAGGAAGTGAATCTTACATTTATCAACATGGCACAGAAAGCAGGTCACTGTTCAAGGCACAGGTATTAAATAATTTGAAATGACACCCTGTGTAAATTCAAAGATGCTGTCACACTGGGCTCTGCCAAACCCTCCGACTCCCCCTCAACATCACATTCTGGGTCAGGCTGAACTATCATGACTCCTGGATTTGCACTTTCTTTCTTTTCTTCCCCTGTGTATTGTGCTGAGTGTCTTCATCATTGTAGAGAAGCACAGACAGGTGTGATGAAAACCGCCCTTACCAGCTGCACCTTATGTCATCATGCCTTTGAAAATACCTGGCATCTCTGGTGCTCTACCAGATCGCAGACCCTGCTAACTCTCAGTGTGTTTACATTTCCAAGACAACCCCATCTCCAGTCACCCAAGCTTCCTGCACACCCTCTCCCACGGCTCTTTAGCTGCCAGCAGGAAGTATTCTCCAATCACCTTGCCACTCTCAGTTGCTAATAAACCAACTTTTGCTTTTAATTTGCATCAGCTTATTTGTGGTTTCTTTTGAGTTTATTTATTCAGTGTGTGGTGTTAAACAGATGCATGAATCAGAGCTTTTGCAGGAGTCAGCCATGAACTAAAGTACTTGAAATCTGCCTTTACTAGAACCAGTGTGGTATACGTTTGACACTGAATAACAGCAGTGGAATATTTACATGTTAAAACTGATTTCCCAGCTGCACAAAAATGGTAAGGATACTCTTCCGCAGTGCGGATATCGACTGCAACAATTTTGGGCTTGCCAGTTTTGTTCCTTTTGGAGGACCCGGACAATGACAGCTCACAAAGGTCAATTAAGTCCTCCGCTGAGATCCTGGGAGATACTTCTGCTTTCAGGTCAACCAGTGACAGAGGCTCCCGAGACTATAAGAGGAGATGAGATAAAGAGAGAGAAAACAGCAGTATATGCGGTCAGAGAATTTATGGAATAATGATTTTGCAAAAGTTACTGTAATGAAATAACACAAGAGAAAGAAAAACAATTTTGTCAAGTTGGATATTTATTTAAATCACACCAACAAGCTTTCATTAAATAAATCCCCTCTCGATTAGTGCTTAATGTCTTCCTATAAAATGAGCCCAAACTACCATTATGAATTTCCATATAAACTATATTACAGCGCCACAGATGAGCAGCAGTAGTGGCCAGAACCTGGTCCTTTGCCAGTTTCTACCTGAATTGCCAAATAGGTTCATTAAAGCACCCAGCCTGAGGCATGGCTGCAGGAGGCTGAACTCTGCTCTGCAACAGTGACCAAATGTTATACAATTCCCAGAATCCCTGAAATACATTTTAAGTATAAAGTGGGGAAAACCGAGGGTGCCAAGAGTTTTGACCAACTCCTTTAAAAAGACTAACAAACAAAAATATTGTCTTGATGATGAGAGTTCATTTGTAGTCTGCAACTTCTGTTCACTGATATGCAAATTAAACTGAGGAGAAATACTAACCGCATTATCTAGGAATTTCAGCACACTGTGCAGGATAAAAAGAGCCGACTGCAGGACCAGTAGGTTAAATGCCAAAGTGCTGCCAACCATGAAATAAAATGCTTGAAAGCAGCTCACTAAAACTGGTCAGAAGAACAATCTATGGCCCACCCCAGAGCAATAACTCAGGGCTGCAGACCACGGGTGTTCTGTTAGCTCAAAAGCGATTTAAAAGATTTTTTTATTCTCCTGTTTTTTTCTTTGTAAAAGGACTATGCAAAAAATTTTGCGGTTTACTTACTGTTGTTAAATTACAGCGTTATTATTTAAACAGTGAATATTAACTAAGTGTTTCTGCTTAACATCCTAAGAACTTGCAATTTTCAAGTATGTGTGCTACAGTTTAATAATTTCTATTTTATGCTCATTTACATAGTAATTATTACACTTTTACTTCACAGAGACAAAGAAATGGTCCACCACAGATTGTAGAATTAAATATGAGGACAAACTTATTACCCCCCCCCCCAATGAAAGTTTCTGTCAAACATTTCCCCCAAGTGCTTTTTTAACAAGGAAGGAATTTTTAACAATTATAAACATACAAGTTTTCTTTAGAAAGAATAAATGATTTCTATATGCACACAATAACAGATTTATTTCAGAAAAAAAAAATCCCTGGGTCAATTTTAGCCCCCTGAAAAACTAACCACTGACCAAAGCATAAACGACTGTTGTTCAATAACGTGCTAACTTTGAAATGGTCAAAAACTTTAAAATTAAGTGAAAACTGAGGGTTACCTTTGAATTTGCACACAGTATAAAAACCTCAACAGAAGAAATCAGTTTAGATTTGAGAAAAATAATTGTTGATGCTCACAAAGCAGGAGATGGATATACATAGTTATCACAGCGCTTTCAAGTGTCAAGAACTGGAGTCAGAGCTGCCATCAAGAAATTCAAAGAAAGCCACACAGTACAGAACACGCCTGGCAGAGGTAGGAAGTGAAAGATTTCAAATACTTTGGAAAAAAGAAACTAGTGAGAGATGTGTCTAAAGACCCTAGAACAACTGCCAAGACAGCAGTGAGTGACTCAGCCAAGTTGTATTGTAGTCTCAAAGACGACAATCACTAGAATACAGCATAGGATTGGACTGCCAGGTTGCAGACCAAAAAAACCCATCCATATCTGGAAAGCTTCAGAAAGAGAAAGCTTCAGGTCAGAATGGTCAGGTAAGCTAAAGACAGCCTGAAGAAAGATACCGGAAATGCACCCTTTGGTCAGATGAGAGGAAACTAGATCTCTTAGGCCACAGAGATGTTGCTTATATTTGGAGAAAGAAGGGAGAGGCATACAACCCAAGGAGGTCATGTGAAGATTTGGAAAGAAAATGTTGAGGAGTCAGCAGCAAAACCGAGTCTGGGTTTCCCCTTTGCCTTCTAAAATGATGGCGACCCAAAACAAATGTCCCTCCTGGTAAAGAACTACCTCCAGATGACAAAACTGACTAACATGTCTGTACAAAGCCTGACTTGAATCCCCCTGAAAATATGTGGGGTCAAAGCCAGAAAACCATCACATTTTGTTTATTTCTCTACTTTCCTAGGCTATTTTGGATTTTAGCTAATTTTGCTTTGATTTTAGCTTCTAACTTTTGATGGAACGACATCAGTTTATTAATTTAGTATTTCTGCTTCTATCTCAGCAAATGATTTGGATTCAGGAATATGCAAAACAAACAAAAAATGTATCTGTTCTAGCATCTGTCAGTTGATATGTATGTATATCAATCAGTCAGACAGGAATATGGACGACTGCCTGACAACTACTGGTTGCTGGGGAAAAACAAGTATTCCTCCTGTTGAATCAACCTGCTGTGAGTGGTCGTTCGAGGGTACTGGGAGTCACTATGAAATCAATCGTTAGGCCACAGCAACCAACTGGTTTCTAGACCTATGTGACTGAGGCTTTGAGACAAAACAGTGAGCTGCCACAAAGTAAATAATTTATCATACAGGGCAAATTAGTAATCGGTAAAACATCCTCAGAAATTCTGCCCAGTGAATTATAACAAGGTGTAAACATTTTGGCTCTACAGTCTCATTGTGGGGTGTAACAGGAGACATTCAAAGCTTTTCTACTTCAACTTTTTAATATTTCTGATACAAGTGGGCTGTTTTTGTTCTTAATAAATATTCATAGTTTGATTATTTCAAACTAGGTACCTGATTTCAAATATAATAAAGGCTAGTGTAACAATACCTATTTGTTTGGAGTTTTCAAAAGGTGCATACTCACTGTGTTGCATCAACACATGATGAGGACTGGGAAAGTGGGAGAGATTTGGGGAGATGTGCATTGCTTCCAATAAATAACTTTGTTCTGCTCTTTTAAATTATCTAACAAGAGCCTGACAGCTGCAATTTGAAGAAACATACAATAAGAGAGTCTCAGCAGGTAGGAATCTACATACTAATGAAATCTCGCACCATTTTGATTTGCTGCAAAGAAAACTGTCATGGTCCTGGGTCGGTGACCCAGCGCTTTTAGTTTAGTTTAGTTATCATTTTCTAGATGATGATTGTTTAAGTTCTGTGTTATATTCGGTCTGCGTCTGAGTCTGCGTCTGTATCTGTCTGTCTATGGTGTCACCCCATCTGTTTGTGAATCTGTCTGTTTAGTTCAATGTCTTGTCTGGTTCCATGTGTCTGAGTTTCCTGTTTTATTGTGAAGGTCCGTGTCGTATGTGAGTGTGATCAGTTTACGTTTCCCCGTCCCGTCAGCCCAGATTCCTCCCAGCTGTGTTGCCCTCCTGTCTCTCATCCCCTGATTACTGGTGTGTGTATTTAAGCCCTGTGTGTTCTCCTGCCTGTTGCCGGTTCGTCTGTATTACTCAGTGTCAGTCTGTGTATCCACCGTGTCTTCTCCCTGCTGTTCATTGTCATCCTCCTCTGCTCGTTTTCATTCAGGTTTGTGCTCTGTAGTTTAGTTGTTTCCCAGTTTAGTTTAGTTCGAGCCCCGTTTGCTGTTTGTCCACATTCTTTTTGTGTTCAATAAATCACCTTCACTTCTCCACGACTGCCTGCGATTGGATCCTCATTTATTCCACACGGCTCGCCTCGGCAGCCGTGACAAAAACATGACTAACACTCTGGATTAAAAAAACAAAAAAACTTTTAATCTTATATCCACCAACAACAAATAATGTACAGACAAAAAATGCCATGGCAGTGAATACTATAGTAATAGGTAAATACTTTTACCAAATAAATAATATATTCTGTGTGAATTGCTGTATTGAAATGTATACAAAAGTACTGTGGCAGACAACCTCAAGAATTTTACCTTGAAAGGGTTGTTGTGACCTAACAAGCCATCCAAATTCTGATCCATGTTATTGCAGTATAGTAACATGTTATAGTAACTCTATTATTAGATGCACAGCTTCAACAACGGCCACACTGATTGAATATATATATTCATATTTTCCCCTGATAATTTAATTACCAAATACCAAATACCAAATATTTTGCTGTGAAGTACAGCCAGACTTTTGACCGCTTCGCCTTGGACATTTTTAATCTGTAGCTCTGCTCTAAAAGAACGCACGTACCTGGACCCGCCTACTATCCTCGGAAACGTAAAATGATTGGCTAGAATCTAAAGTGTATCACAGCTCAGGAAAAAAAAGCACCGAAATAAAGCACCGAAATGTGCGCTGCTTTTCGGTCTGGTTACTACCGTTTATGTCAGAACCGGTGCCATCGTGGCACCAGACACCGGTACCCATCCCTACATGTGACACATCAAACTTATTGGTAATGTCACAAGAAAAACAATGGTGTGCTTGGTTTCAACGTAACTTTATTTTTGTGTTCTCCAGTCTTTAAGCACCGGTTTGAGCACCGTTTAAGCACCGGCACTGTTTCAAAAGTACCGGTTTGGCACCGGTATCGGATAAAACCTAAACGATACCCATCCCTAGTCACATGGCCCTCTTCCTATTGAAAAAACAAAAGTTGTATCCAAGATGGCCGACTTCTAAATGGCCACCACGGTCACCACCCATCTTGAGGAGTTTGCCCCCTCACACATACTAATGTGCCACAAACAGGACTTTAATATCACCAACCATTCCCATGTTATTACAGTGAATCCATATAAATGGCCTACCCCTATATATATATATATATATATATATATATATATATATATATATATATATATATATATATATATATATATATATATATATATATACATATATACACACACATACACGCAATGCATATGACTCACAAAATATAGTGTTGTTCTTTATCATAGTGTATCAATCAGTGCAATATTCATAGTGTAGTGTAGGCTGCAAAAAGTATGTGCATTTTGCTATTCACAAGAAGCATCTGCTCATGTAAATCAGATCTCAGGACAAAGAACTGTTGATTTGCATAAAGCTGGAAATTTCTTAGACAGTCACCTCAAAGAGGTCAGGTATTTGTCAGTGTAGAGTTTAACAAATTCTCCTAATGGAAATGATTGAGTGCTGTGCCAGGCAGCCAATGCCCAGCTAAGGTGACCCAAAGCCACTGGCAGAATGCTAAATCAGAGGGGGAAAGGAAGAAAAATGAAAATGCGAGAAACAAAAACAAAAAAACCCAAACAAAAATCTGAACAAAACAAAACCAGAGAGTAACAGCTAAAGGCTAAAATGAATCTTTGGAGCTGGTTAAAATCTCTGTTCATAAAGTTATTGAACTGGCATGTTGCCCATGACTTTAGAAAGACTGGCACACTAAAAACAAACAACACTGCATGCCTAAGGTTACCAAAGAGCACCTTGGCAGCTCACACACAGCAGGACTGAGAAAATATTTTGTAGATAAGGTTGAAAGTTGAAAACACAGCACCACATAAATGGTGTAAATGTGCCAATGTATACCAAAATGATAACATCATCCCAGAGGTAAGGGAGAAAGGACTTTGGGTTGTTTTTGCTACCTCTGGTTATGGAGGGGTTGCCAATAGACGGCAGGAGGGAATTAACTGTGCCTTTTGGAGATTTTGTGGAATGACCTTAAGTCAGCCATTCACACCAGAGAGTGTGGCTGAGCTAAGGCAGTTTGGCAAGGAAAAGTGGTCCAAAATTCCCCCT